>NC_054471.1:197435923-197773354 GCF_017639515.1 Carcharodon carcharias
AAAAGCCTCCCGCTCATGAGACCCATTCAAAGGTTTTAAATCCTCTCATGTATTCAATCTGTTGTATAAACAAAGTTCTATTCAGTAACTACATCAAAAGACAGCTAATCCTTTATTGGCCTCATTAAACTATCAATCAAAATGTTAACTCAGACCCTGTTGAGATAAGTTTTTGTAGCTTTTGAAACTCCACCAAGCATTCATGATGACCTCAGCTATAATAACAAACCTTGGGGAATGTCAACAAAGAGTTTCACTGAAGCTGCAGGAACAGATGGTAATTTTTTTTCTAACCTACAGCAGATGTCCTGTCAATCAAAGCAGTCCAACCGCTCGTTCCATGATCCCAATCGGAAGGGTCACGACCCAGAGTTTGGAAACCTCTGCACTAGGGTCTGGGTTCCCCATCCAGCTTTGGGTTGTAATATTGGGCAGGTGTGTGACATTGAGTGGAGGGAGAGGAAGGGGAAAAATTACATTTTACCCGCCGGCCGAAATGGCAGCTTCTTGTCCCAAACCTGGCGCACTCATCATGCATTCCTGGGAAGCACGCCGTTTTGATGGTCGGTGGTCTCCATTTGCCTGTCACGCTGTCACCTCACCACATCATCATACCAGCCGCCACATTTAAAGTACAGCTGTGCTTCTCAGTGCTTCCAGCCTGGACTTCTGCACAGAAGGGCAGGATTGCCCTGAAAAGCAAAAAGATTACAGCCCCTTGGGTGAGGGACGTGTCCCTCGAGCACTTTTGCTGTGGAGGCCGGTCATGATTTCCTCCACTCCCACACTGACCGCAGGATGGGCAGCAGCATCACCAATCCAACATGGGAGGCAGTGGCAGCGATGGTCAGCGTCAACACCCTGCCAAAGAGGACAGCCACCCAGTGCAGCTACAGGATGAATAGCCCCATCTGTTCCTCCAGGGTAACTCACTTTTCTCATCACTCTCAACTCACACACTCACAAACCCGTCACACACCCACAGGGATCTCACACCTCAAGGGACAACACCACTAACTCTCACACACACCCTCACATCTCCATCAGGCTCATATCCTCTGGAGCTCGTATCCTCATCCTGTCCTTGGCTCCACTCACCACACAAACATTCCACACAAACATTCCCCTCAGTGCCACGTGTCCTGCTCACACTCTCTCCATCTGTTTCCATACAAGAGAAGCCGGCTCACATCAGCAGGAAGAAGTCCCTGACCGGGGGGTGGGGTGGCCCACATTAGGCCCCTCACTCACTTTGAGGAGCCATCGCACTGACTGGTGAGGGTGTAGACCCTCCCTGCGGTGCCAGTGAGGTCGGTGGTGAACACCCTCATGAGGATCTTGCACCACATCTTCCCTCCCTCAATGCAACTGTGAGTGTCTCTCTCTCTCTCTCTCTCTCCTGCTTCTGACTCTGCTGCCAGGCACTAATTATCTGTACTTTGGTTCACAGGGAGCTCTGCCAAGTGACCAACACCCTCAGCCAGACAGTCCCTCAGCTCCATCCAGGTCCTCACCTCCAGCCAGGAGGACACCTCCTCCATTGAGGAGCTGGAAATAAGCAGCTGGAAGACCCGTCACAGCCCCACACCCTCCACCAGCGCAGAGACACACACCTCGGTGGGACCGAGATCTCGAGCAGGCCAGGGTTCACAATCTGGTGGTCACTACACGGACATGTGTCTGCAGCAGGAGGAGGCAGGTTTGGCTGAGCTCCCCGGCACACGGTGGACTGCTGGGGAAGAGACATCTGTGTGATGCGAGCCAGATGATGAGCCTCTGGATTTGACCCTCCAAAGCATCCTGGAGAATCAGCAGGAGGCAGGGGAACATCTCACAGAGCTGTTGGAAGCCCTGAATAGAGTGGCTGGTGAGTCGGAGGAGTGTGTCCGCCTGCCCTCTGATGAAGTGATGCCCACATGTGCGCGTATGGAGGTCTCCGTGGGGAGGATGGTGGATGCCATGGAGACCCTGGTCCAGCAGAATGAGATGTGTACAGACCTGCACTCCATTGCAGGGGGCATGGGTGAGTTCCTGCAGTGGCAAAACAGGGCACCTCGACATCCCTCCAGGTGCTCCTTCCCCTCAAGGAGTCAGGCCGGGGACCCTGGGCACCCGAAGGGAAGAGGAGCAGCAGCTGGACACCCCTGGGTCATCCACTCAGGAATCTCAGAGACTGTCCTCTCCCTCCGAGTCCCCTTTCCCTGTGACCCCCTCAACCTCATCCTCTATCACCGCAGAGGGAGCAGCTGGTCAATGAGTGATTCTGGAGGGAGAAGTGTTTGTGAGACAGGGTCTTTCAGATCCTCGTTCCATCACTCTCCCACTCTCGTCGATCCTTCAAGTATCACACTCATCTCAATGTCCTGAGCATTTTAAATGCTGCCATCTGAGGTTCTCTTTCAGTTGTCTATCTGAGCCGACCTGCATCTCCGCCCACCCACTGATCACACTCTCAAGCTTGTCTCGCCCACTATGACAGTTGTTTCAGTTTCGATTTGGATAGCATGGTCTTGATTCAGTTTTTCATGCGCTCCCCTATATTTTCCCCTTCACAAGTCACCCATTTCCTTTCCCCCATCACAGTTGACCCCCTGGCATCACCTTCCACCTCCCCTATGTGACCAACCAGCCACAGCCCTTTACCTTTGGCGATGTCCAGGTGAACGTGCACATTCCCTTCCTTCCCGAAAATCCCACCCCCATCCACATTCACCTCCCCGACCTCCTCCTTCCTATTTCCAGGGTTCGGGTCTGTCTCCGAGTCTCACCATCGGCATCTTTTCTACTGCTACAGTCGAACCCTCACCCTCCCACCCTACCACCTCACTCTGCCCTCGGTCACTCTCACCATTCCCTCGTTCCATGCCCACCCTCAGTTCCTCCCCAGGGGCAGTCATGGACTCTTCAGAGCCCTCCCTTGCACGTTCACCTGGACATCCCCTCCCCCACCCCTCTCCCAGACCCCTTCCCCCTCTGGACCCTTCCCCCTTCGAACCCCTTCCCCCAAGACTCCCCCCACCTTAGTCCTCCCCCCCCACTGACTCTTTCATCCAGCCTTACTCCCTCCCCTCTCCGCACTCCTTTCTCCCCCAAACTCGTTTCCTTAACCTTCCACCCTCCTTGCGCCTACCTCCCCAGCTGCCGTCTTCTCCCTGTTACCCCCTCCCCCTCCAAACCTCCCCCTGACACCTTCATTCCCCCCCTCCCAACCTCACCCACACTCTGACGCCCCTTCCTCTCCCAGTCGATCCTAGACCTTCCTCTCCTACCCCCCGGTACACCTTCCTCTCCCAAACACAGCTGGACCTTCCTCTCCACCCCATCGGCCATCATCCATTGTGAGCAGACCCTCAATGGTGACTCTCCACCTTCCGTGAGCTGCTTCGTGGTGGAGCCAGGTCCATGAGGATCCACCCAGCGTGCCCCGGACGTTCCTTCGGTGTGCCGCTGGTGTCGGGCTCCAGTATCTTCTGTTCCTCGGATGTCCGCGACGTGAGCAAGGCTCTGACAGTAAGTCCTGATTTCTGCACGTCACAGTTATCGAGATGTGTTCTGCACCATCGTGTTTTCCTGCCAACGTGGGCGGACGATCCAGTGGGGGTGGGGGGGGGCATGATTCCAGCGGGCTGGCGTTATAATGATATGCAAATGTATTACAATGAGGTTCCCAGCGTCCAATGGTAGGAAACACAGCCCGCCATCGACGGGCTGAGCGGATGGTCACAAACGGGTCTCACCACGTTGTGAAAGCGATTTTTGGCCCTTCTCACCATATTGACCACTCACACCACTGAACACACCCGACGCCAATCGGGAAATCCTGCCCATTGTTAGAATCATTGAAATTACAAAATAGGAGGAGGCATTTCAGACTCAATGTTGATGCTTGCCCTAGTTTCTCAATTGAAGTTACGTAAATTAATCCCATTTCCCTGTAGTTTTTATATTCCTCCTTTTCAATATTTATCCAATTCCCTTTAAAATTATTTTATAATCCCTTATCAATACCATTTGAGGTAAAGTATTCTATATTGTGTATATAAAAAAAGGTCTTCTGAATTTCTAATTCCTCCTTCTGGTGATGGAGCTGGTATCCATTCACCCTTGTTACTGAGTTTCCAACCAAGGAAGGCGACAGTTTTCTGTTTAACTGCCCAAAACTATTTATAATTTTTAAAACTTCTATTACTCCTTCTTTATTTTTCATTGTTCAAGGGAAAAAAATCCAATTTTGCCCTTTTTCATACCTGTAATCTTTTATTCCTGGTATAATTTGAGTCAATCTTTATTTTGCCCTTTCCATAATTCCAATATCCTTCTATAATACAGTGCAGAGAATTCATGAAATACTGAACTGTGACATAATTAACATCTTGTACCAATTCACTGTTACCTCCTCGCTTTTATATTCAATGCCCTTAAAAAAAAGTTAAGAATTCCAATTGTCTTTTTATCTATCTGTAGCTCCACATCTCCTGTTCCTACAGTCGAAAGAATCTTACCATTCAGCACATCCTGTTAGCACCAAATATCCTGATGTACACTAGTTATTAAAAGCAACCTGCTTTACTTGCATAAGGATGTTGTCAACAATAATATTGATTAAAGGAGGAAAGTCATTTGTGAAAGATAAAAAGAAGCTGCCATTGGAGATACCTAATAAAGCATTGGAGATAATTAATAAAGATAAGCCAGGAGACAGAAACTTAAGTACTGGAAAGAGACAGAGCAATAAAAATGGTATTGAGTTAGACACACAAAAAGCGGCAGAGATGCAAACTCCTTGGAAAACAAGAGGTTGGGGGGGGATTAAGCTTGAACACAAAGACAGTAATAAAATATATTTTAACTTGAGAAACTAAAAACTAAGTTCAGTAATTACATGTGGGATCTTATGATATATATCGAGATATTCATTAATAGAAAATGAAATATAGTGAAGACTTCCAGTGTGTGAAAATGTGAATGATATTGTGGCTTTGAGTTTTTCTATTTGATAGACTATCAAAATGCATTTTAAGGTTTCACATTTTATTACTAATATTATTAGTCATAGTAGCTTTTTATTGTAAAATATTAACATAACTTTCAATTCATTAATTTCTTGCTACCTTTATTAAGCTTCCTTTACTATAGTAACCAGATGCCAAATTAAAAACTGGGGCCAGACCTCTCTCATGTTCCCCACCATCAATATCAAGTTGGGAAACACTGGTTAAGAACTTAGAAATGTAAAGAGTAAATCCAGAAATTTTGTTTTAAAGCTAAATTTCTAATCAATTGTGAACAGAAAAAAAAGCTTAATCTAATAATGTATCTGGGCAAATAGCATGTGATAGTTTCTGTCATGTAAACTGATAAAATCCCCAAGCTGCACTGTACCATGTCTGGTAAACGTGACATCACCTCACTGAAGTGGTTGACTAAGCAGATGCTACTGACAGGTGTCTGTAAATTGTTCTATTGACAGGCAGATGGTAATAAAATTAGTTTACTGCCAAGTGCTTGCTCACAACAGGTTTTTCTCTTCACACATCTGTAGGTGTATATGTTTGACGGGAATGACTTCCTAATAAGAAGAACTTTATTTTTATTTTTTCTTTCATTTCCAAATCTGTTTGTGGTAATTGACAGCATTTAGCTGTATGACAGCCACGAACAGGAATCTATCAGAGTCTATTTTTTTTGCCAATTTTCCCTTCTCCTTCAATACTGCGGTGTGGTACTGCCGATGCCAGCAGCCATATGGTACCTCGCGTAAGCGTCCATTGTACTTGTGAGTCACACACATACACACACTTTCCAGCAGAGACTAGGAGGATTGGAAAGTGCCACCAACCTTGCTGAGATCAGCTAGCTCAGAACGGTGAGGGGGGTTAAAACTGGAACTGTCCTCATCTGCATTGCTCAAAATTTCTCCAGACATTTCCATCAGCTGAAGTAAAAATGCTGCACCAAATGAATAAAACATAACTCGGTACTAATCTAAACTGTTTGCTTCTCGGAGAGCAAGCCAAAGATTTATTGCAGCAGACCAGAATCCCAGTAAGCAACGTGGTCATCAATTGAGTTTGTCGAATGATGTGCCCTCTAATCTGCATGGTCAGGCCGTGAATAACCTGGAAATTCCCACACAGGCCGAGCACAAGTCAGCCCCTTTAAGTTACCATCGTGTGAGTGATAACGCAAAAAAAAATTCCTGCACAATTACATGAATAGACTGTGCACAACAACAAAAAATAAATAAATAAAGGGGACACGGGTGTCAATTAACTTTTACAAAAGGGAGGTAGCTAATTATCTGATAGGGAATAAAACGGAGGATTACAAAGTAATATTTAGTCTGAGATAGTCAGTTAGTTCATAAAACGTGACAGGCCTCTGTGCAGGTGGGCTATTGTTTGTGGAGGGAAACAGAGCTAATCAGGATGTTCCAGGCATTAGAGCTGATGGACCAACTGGTCTTTTCTGCCCTAGTTTCTGCCCTTTTGCAAATCATTTTCGTATGTTCGTAGACCTAAGGATGAATAAATGTTTTGTTTGACTACATTTTAAGATCAGGAAGTATTTTCTGAAGAATTTTCCTTTAGCTCAATTCAAGACTCACTGCACAAACCTGAAACTTGTTCCAAAGGTCAAGGACACTGCAAAAAGATAAACCTCCTACCATTTACACCTACATAACTTAGACTTATGTTCCCTGTTTCCTCAAAATCTTTCTAATTTAAATTGTCTATCCACATGGACACATTCTAGTCCCTGCATAATTTTGTAGGCATCAACCAAATTACCATTCATCTTGTTGTCAGTGTTATGCAAGGGGGTATAAACAATAGACTGAAAAACAGCACTACACATTAGGTGTTAATGCCTTACCATTATTTCACTCGTGGCTTGCTGGATAATGACCTTATGGTTAAAATACTCACCTGGCTTATAGTGTCATGAAATAACAGGATTGTGTTTTAGAGGTTGGAGCTTACTCACGCTGATGCTCCAAGGTTACTTAGGACTTTGATCACAGGAGGTCAAACTGGATGCACCATCATTGTCACATATATTTTGTATTTACTATTGTTCTTCAACGACACCATCCGAAAATGCACCAGTTTCCATGTGTACATTAATGACAGTCAGCTCTACCTCACCATCACCTCTCTCAATTCCTCAACTGTCTCTAAATTGTCAGACTATTTGTCTGATATCCAGTACTAGGTGAGCCGAAATTTTCATCAGTTAAATATTGGAAGACCAAAGCCATTGTCTTTGGTGCCCAGCACTGTTTCTATCCCTTTTCTTTGCAACTCTCTGTGGCCGAACCAGAATTTTCACAGCCTTGGTGTCATATCTGATGCCAAGATGAGCTTTTACCACATATTTGCACTAATATTGCCTATTTCCACCTTTGTAGAATCACCTGACTTCATCCCTTTCTCAGCTCATCGGCTGCTGAAACCCTCATCCATTCCTTTGTTAGTTCCAGATATGACTATTCCAATGTATTCCTGGTTAGCCTCCCATCTTCCACCCTCCATAAACTAAAGCGCATTGAAAATTCTGCTGCCCATGTCCTATCTCACACCAGGTTCCATTAACCTATATGGATGAGCTAGATTGGTCTCAATTGGACAGTACCTTAATTTTAAAATTCTCATTCTTGTTTTCAAATCGCTCCATGGCCTCACCCCTCCCTATCTCTGCAATCTTCTCTTACCTTACAATTTTGCAAGATATCTGCATTCCTCCAATTCTAGTTCATCCCCAAATTTAAATATTCCACTGTTAGCAATGTGCCTTCAGTTGCTGAGGCCCTTAGCTCTGGAATTTCCTCCTAAATTTGGCTGCCTCGCCATGTCTCTCTCCTTTAAGATGTTCTTCAAAATCCACCTCTTTGACCAAGGATATCTGCCCTAATATACTCTTCTGTGGCAAATTTTGTTCGATAACACTCCTATGGTGTGCCATCAGCTGACATTAAATGCACTATAGTACAAGCTGTTGTTGTATTTGAGAATACTTTAATCACTTTTGAGAAAACTGCAGAATAGCCAAGTAAATTATATAGTCACATAGACAACATTACAAAGTTTATTTGCACACCATTGTCCCTGGCACACATGATTGTTTGCAGTTTGCGTTGCTGTTCTAGTTAGCACTGAGGAATAAAATCCCACGCATTGAGGAGTGTTTGCATAATTAGGCACTCAGTGATCCACGAAGCTTTAAAGAACAATTGTGTACAATTTTACAGTGTCATCTGATGCAACAGCATTTGTGCTCGCATGGTATAAATTAACTCCCTCAGGCACATAATAGCAGGTCAACACATCAGCTCTTCAAGCACATACCTCCTTTGAGGCTATACTGTAAAAAGCACATAAGTGACCTGGTGTCCTATGAAACACTCCATAGTAACAATTAGACAACTTTAATAAAACCATTATTTTATTGGCAGCATCTCCTAAACCCACGACTTCTACACCTAGAAGGACAAGGGACACGTGGGAATATCTCCGCCTCCAAGTTCCCCTCGAAACCTGACTTGGAACCATATCACTGTTCCTTCAAAGTTGCCCAACCAAATCCTGGAGCTCTCTCCCTAATAGCACTGTGGGTGTACCAAAATCACATGGACTGCAGCAGTTCGAGACGACAGTTCAACACTATTTCACCTCTTCAAGGGCAATTAGGAGGGGCAATAAATGCTCGTGTTGCCAGCAACGCCCACATCCCATGAATGAATTAAAAAATGTTCTGCAGTGATTTTAATAACGTGTTTATCAACAGATAAGACTGGTATCTAGAGAAGGTTTACAATCTTCCCAAAGAAAAATAAATTACAGCACAAAGAGAATATTTAAGCCTGGTACCTCTTAATTATATCATCACTTTTATCAGTGACTCAATTTTATTATGGCGGAGGCCATTTCGTAGCCCATGGTGTTGGCATCAATCTTTGTTTTGGAATGGATTAGGCACCAAATATGCCAATGGTGAAGCACTATAAACAGCAATTTAAGTCACACCATTATCCATCATTATCTGGATAATGATTCCCTTAAGGAAAACTATTACACATGTTATAATTACTCACACAATCTATATTTAAAAAGAATTAAATTTAATGTTGCGAAAAGTGTGAGGTCATCTCAACAGTAGTTACAGGCAAGTACAAAAGTGAAACGATTTAGATGGGTAGCATAGCAGGTGGTTCAGATCCACTTCTATTCCAGATTTGTACCATTGTAGCAATAACAATAATGTGCCACATTAAACTTGGAATCCACGAATACAGAGCAAAATACAGAAGTACTGAAAACACATGAATAATTCCAACCTTTAACTTTGGTGCCTAATCCATTCCAAAACAAAGATTGATGACAATACCATGGGCTACGAAATGGCCTCCCCCATAATAAAATTGAGTTACTGATAAAAGTGATGATATAATTAAAAGGTACCAGGCTTAAATATTCTCTTTGTGCTGTAATTTTTTTTCTTTGGGAAGATTGTAAACCTTCTCTAGATACCAGTCTTATCTGTTGATAAACACGTTATTAAAATCACTGCAGATCATTTTTTATTCATTCATCGGATGTGGGCGTTGCTGGCAATACGAGCAAACATCTAAGAACTAAAATCAATTAAAATGTATATGCTCTATTTAGAGAACAATTTCACGGGGTGATTTTTGGTGGGGTGGGTGGGTGGCCAATGGAGCGTTCACACCATCCACAATTCCATGGGCATGTCTCACCTGCGTAATTCCAGCAAGGTGCACTCAACCGAGGGGAGAAATCCAGCTGCTCCGGATTGGAGCTGGAAGTCAGAATTTAAATGGGGGAAGGCAAAGCTGATTGTGGAGAGGTGGTAGGTGAGGGGCACAGGGTTTCAGACACTGATCTGCTAGCAGTGGCTGAGAAGATGTTTATGGGGTCTGGAAGAACAAGAAGGTTCCTCTTGGCTCATTGAAACTCATTTTATAAAGTTACCTATGTTTCCAGTGTGACCTCCAGCAGCCCCAGGTCCTCTCCTTCATGAAGACTTCCTATTTCCACTCCAGCCCTACCTCAGCCTCTCTGCAGTTGAAGTCCTCTTATGTGCCCTCATTAGCTCCAGATTCAATTATTTCAGCACATTTCTTTACTGACCTCCAATTCCCCTTCCTCTATAAATTCCAACTTGGTCTAAAATGATGCCATGTGCTTCCTGTCCCATACTAAGTCCTGCTCACCCATTACCACTGCGCTTGCTGAGCTGCATTGGTTCATAGTCTCCAAAAAGGTATGGGTAGGGCTAGGCAGCAGATGAGCTGAGGGAGGAGTGAAGTCAGGCGATGTTATAGATTTAGAAATAGGTGATCTTAGTAATGATGTGGACACATGGTCAGAGCTCATGTCAGGGCCAAATATGACACCAAACTTCTGAACAGACTGGTTCAGCCTCAAAAATGTTGCCAGGAAGAGGAATGGAGTTGGTGGCTAGGGGATGGTATTTGGAGTGGGTACCAAAGACAATGGGTGGAATTTTCCAGTCCCACGTGTGGTGGGTTTAATGGCGGGTGGGGGGGAAAAAAATGTGGCAGGCGCTGAAAGATCGGTTTCCCGCCAGCATAAAATGACGGCAGGATCTTGCACTCCCACCCACTATGGCGGCTCACCTCTCCCACCAAGGGCCATCATCAAACCAACCTGCATCCCATCGATAGGATGCAGATGAAGGCCCGACTGGAATTGCCTCCCCTTTCCTATCGTCCGTGCCATCACAGCTGTCCAAAACATGTCTGGACCAACCAAACTTTTACATGTCAGCACCTCCCTGAAGGCTCCAGCAACCGGACTCTGGGACACCACAGGTAGCAGTGGGTGGGTGGAGCATCAACCACATGGACCTTCAATCGGCAGCTCCTTCCAGGAGGTAGATCTTCATTCACCAGCTCCTTAAAGGGGGTGGATCTTTAATCGGCAGATCTTTCCAGGGGTTGGATCTTCAATCGGCAGATCTTTCCAGGGGTTGGATCTTCAATCGGCAGATCCTTCCAGGGAGTGGATCTTCAATCGGCAGATCCTTCCAGGGGGTGGATCTTCAATCGGCAGATCCTTCCAGGGGGTGGATCTTCAATCGGCAGATCCTTCCAGGGGGTGGATCTTCAATCACCAGCTCCTTCCAGGGGGTGGATCTTCAATCGGCAGATCCTTCCAGGGGGTGGATCTTCAGTCACCAGCTCCTTCCGGGGGGTGGATCTTCAATCGGCAGATCCTTCCAGGGAGTGGATCTTCAATCAGCAGATCCTTCCAGGGGGTGGATCTTCAGTCACCAGCTCCTTGCAGGGGGTGGATCTTCAAGCAGCAGGTTAATTGCTGTGGGAGGGTAACTGTTGGGCAGCGATGGTCTGTGCTGGGAGGGAGGGTAATTAGATGCAGAGTAGAAGAGTGAAGAGGTGGGGTGGGTGTGGAGGCCTAGAGGGGTGCGGGGTAGGTTGGGGTGGCAAGGGAAAGAAAGAGATGCCCCAGGGACCATGGAATGGTGAAGGTGGTATGTAATGGGAAGGGTCGTGGTGGACTGCGGGCAGGGACAGGGGCAGGTGTGACCAGGCATGGGGGAAAAGAGGGGAAAGGGGTTCAGAGGGAGGGGTCTGTACTGTCAGTTGAGAACTCCTGGGGGACATACTCGGGAAAAATCAGTGATAGGAAGGGATGGTGAGGTTTAAAGGAGTTGGTGCGGGCTGGTAGGATGAGGGTCCTGCGATATAGGGTGAAGAGGTGCTAAGGGCTGTTGGAATGGAGATGGAATGAGAAACAGACTCTGGGGAGTCGGAAGAATGGGGCGGGTGGTATGGGGCAGGTATACTGTGATAGGAGTGGACTTTTTGGGAAATGTAGGGGACTTCAACATTGACCTGCACGTGATGGAGGCTGATGGGGGAGGTTTGAACGGTAACCATGGGGAGGTCAAATATGATTCCTGAGGGGAGGGGTGGGGTCAATGGTTATGTGTGGGAGGGAGTAGGTGATTTGGGGGTTGGTGGGGGGGGAGGAGAAAAAGTATTTGACTCAACTTGGAATGTTATCACACCATAGCTGCCTAGTGGTGGAGATCTCGAGATGTTGCAAGGGATTTGGGGCCTCGGGGGTGGGTGGAAATGCAGGTCAGTTCAACTGAACAACTCCAGGAGAATCCCAGCATGTAGTATTTACATTGGGACAGATCAGAGTGTGAAGGGCAAAGGCTCAGTGTGCATGGGAGACTTCTTACACATGGCTCCCAAGGGCCCTGGTAAAAAACCCCGGCCTCCCTGCACATGCTGATTCCGGGGTCATGGGGTGTTGGAAGACGGTGGGGGGATGGGAAGAGGCACAGGAGGCACACAAACTTAAAGACTATCACAAATAAACCACATCACTCATGATTAAAGTACCATATTTACAAAAGTGTGATAAGTATAACGAGAATTGTGCACCCGTACAACCACGTGTGAAATCAAAACTTCTTAATTTTTCTTTCCCTACCACTTCTCCTAAGCGCTCCCCCAATACCCGCAGTAGGGATGGAGGCAGCCAGCTGACCAGTTGGTCCTGTTGGATGGAGGCAGCCTGCTGACCAGTTAGTCCTGTTGGATGGAGGCAGCCTGCTGACCAGTTAGTCCTGTTGGATGGAGGCAGCCTGCTGACCAGTTGGTCCTGTTGGATGGAGGCAGCCTGCTGACCAGTTGACCCTGTTGGATGGAGGGAGCCAGCTGACCAGTTGACCCTGTTGGATGGAGGCAGCCTGCTGACCAGTTGGTCCTGTTGGATGGAGGCAGCCTGCTGACCAGTTGGTCCTGTTGGATGGAGGCAGCCTGCTGACCAGTTGACCCTGTTGGATGGAGGCAGCCTGCTGACCAGTTGACCCTGTTGCCTTGGGTGACTTTGGCAGCCATTTTCCAGAGACCCAAGGCCCCGAGGGCCCTGGCTTACTTTGGCTGTCCTGCTGTGGGCCAGCTGCTCCTTCTGTGGTCACGGAGGTCGAGGCTGAAGGGGTCACAGGCAATGGGGGTTCGGGAGGTCCACACACCCTCAGAGTCCTGAGTGGAGGTCCCGGGGGAGTCCAACTGCCACTCCTCCCTTTGGGTGCCCGAGAGCCCCCACCTGTCTCCTTGGGGGGAAGAGGCACCCGGACGGAGGTCGAGGAGCCCAGTCCTTCTCTCGCGCTGCCACTGTGAAAGCTCACCCATGGCTACAGTGATGGAGGGCAGGTCTGAGCACACCCCCAGCAGAATCTGCTGGACCAGATTCTCCATGGAGCCAGCCACCCTCTTACGGAGAACCTCGATACGTGCACAGGCTGACATCACTTCATCAGAGAGCAGGCGGGCCAGGCTCCTCCAGCTCACGTGCCACCCTGTTGAGGTCCTGTGACATCTCTGCATGAAGTTCCCCGGCCTCTTGCTGCCTCACCAGCATCTTGTGAGTGACCTAGTCCTGAGGTGCCTCATCTGATTCGGATGTCACAGGTGCCTCTTCCCCAACAGCCCTCCAAGTGCTTGGTGAGCTTGGCTATCCCTGCAACCTCCTGGTGCGGACACATGTCCGTGTAGTGACAACCAGAATGTAACTCCCTTCCAAAACTAGATGTGAAACTCTCCGAGGTGTGTCTCTCTGGCTGGTGGAGGGTGCAGGCGCTTGCTGTAAGGCCTCTACAGGTGCACTTCCATCCTCTGCAATGTCCTCGATCCTCTCCGGCCTTGCCTGAGTGCTGGGCAGGGCCTCATCTTTTTGGTCCTTGCCCTCTTTCTACTGGCACCTGTGAATGAAGAGAGAGCAAGTGACTGCATGAGCCGCTTCCAACATGGAGGAACGCGTGACCCTGAGGCTTCAGTGTGACATGTATGGATCCTTACTGGATGGAGGTTGCCTGCCAATCTTGCCATCTCCGCAGATTCTGTCCCATTCTGCTACTGCCAGCTGGGATACCCACTCCTCAAAGTCAGTGAGGTCTTTGGTGTGGCCAGCCCCCTCCCGTCTTCTCCCTCTCTCTCCTATTATGGCTTAACTTATCCTGCACACAGAGAGAGATGGGGTTGTGAGCAGTTGGTTTTCAGGTATCTTTCTCATGCTTCCAGTCTTAAACATTAACCCACTGGATTGTGTGCCATGTGATTGATGCGCTGCAGATTGTCCAAGAGACTCTGGGGCAGCACCTGCAGAGCAGGGAGCCCATGCAGGTAGAAGGATAAGGCTGACAGAGGCATGTCATGAGCACAGCTTGCTGGTGCCCCCAACGCCTGGTCCCCTTCCCCCCCCACCATCTCCTCTCAGACAACATGTGAGCTCTCTGTGCGGAAGGGCCAGGGACCCACAGTGGCCTCTCCACCTGCAGAGTAGGTGGACTGCAGTGGGGCTATGAAGCATCACATTATCATATTGCCGCTGAGGCCCATGTCCCCTCTACCATTCACTGAGGTGAGTGTGAGCAGTTGAGGTTTCAGTTACCCTGGCAGAGCGGATGAGATCATTCACCTGCTTCCTGCACTGCAGGGCAGTCCTCCAGCGTATGTTAGAGAGACAGTGGAAATGTCAAGAAAGGTGGTGGTGAGGCAGAGCTGGCTATTGTCAGTTTACTAATGCTTTTGGATGAAGTCGCCATGGAGCAACATGGCAGATGAGAAATAGGAGAGCGCCAAAGTTAGGTCCTTGGGGGACACCAGAGGTAATGGTGCGAGAGCAGGAAGAGAAGCCATTGCAGACGATTCTCTGGCTATGATTAGATAGATAAGAGTTGAACCAAGTGACAGCTGTCCCATCAAGCTGGGCAAGTATTGGAGGAGGAGGCTGCAATCAACCATATCAAAGGCTGCAGACAGGTCAAGATGGAAAAGCGGGGATAATTTATTCTGGTCTCAGATACATAGGATATCAGTTGTGACTTTGATAAGAGCCATTTTGACATTTCGGTAACTGTAGCAGGGGTGGAAAGCTGATCGGAGGGATTCGGACATCCAGCTCAGAGAGAGTTGGGCACGAATTTGGAGGCTACAACACATTCAAGACCTGTGGAGATGAAAGGGAGGTCGGAGATGTGGTGCTAGTTTGCAAGAATGATGTAGTCAAGGTGCGTTTTTTTGAAGACGGGATGATAAAAGCAGATGTGAAGAAGAGGGAGACAGTGCCTGAGGAGAGAGACTGTTAATAATATCAAGCTGACATGGGAGCCAAGAGGGGAAGTTGGGGTATTTTTTATTCATTTACAGGATGTGGGCTTTGCTGGCTGGGCCAGCATTTATTGCCCATTCCTAGTTTCCCTTGAGAAGGTGGTGGTGAGCTGCCTTCTTGAACCGGTGCAGTCCATGTGGTGTAGGTACACCCACAGTGCTGTTAGGAAGGGAGATCCAGGATTTTGACCCAACGACAGTGAAGGAACGGCCGATATATTTCCAAGTCAGGATGCTGAGTGACTTGGAGGGGAAATTCCAGGTGGTGATGTTCCCATGTGTCTGCTGCCCTTGTCCTTCTAGATGGTAGTGGTCGTGGGTTTGGAAGGTGCTGTCTAAGGAGCCTTGGGGAATTCCTGCAGTGCATCTTGTAGATGGTACACACACTGCTGCTACTGTGTGTTGGTGGCAGAGGGAGTGAATGTTGGCAGATGAGGTGGTCAGCAGCTTAATGGGAATAGGATTGATGGAGTGGGAGGTGGGTCCAATAGATAAGATAATTTCAGAGAGGGCATGAGGGGCAATAGGAGAGAAGCTAGAGAAAAATGCAGGTTCAGAGCTAGGCCAAAGGATTTGTTAATGGGGGCGAGGATGGACGAGAGAGGGAAGAGGGGTTTAAGAAAATGGTTTACAATAAAGTAAAGAAGCCGGGTATATGCTTGCTTGCCAGGATGATTCTGGAACAGTCAACTGTATAGTAAGATGAGAAGAGGACCTTACAGTGCTTTGTATTCCAGTCAGACCTGGTAGTCCTAAACCAATTGTCTGCCGAACCCATTCGAGTCTGTGTCCCTTGAACTTAAGAGGGCTTAGATGAGGACTGTATTAGGGGAATGGGTAGAATGTGAGAGCTAGAGGGAAGGATGGAGGGAGGGAGAGAGAAATCGTTTTAATGGGGAGGTCAAAGGCAGAGGGGTGATGGCTACAGAAATGTTGTGATGAATGGAAAACCAATGGTAGATAATCGGGATCTTGAAAATGTAGCTGTAAGTGAATTAAGAGAGAGAATGTTCCAGGGGCTGACACAGAAGGTTGGGAGGAGAAAGCAGGATGTGGGTGAAGAGAAATACAAGGAAGTGATTGGAGAGGGCCTTGACACTGAACTCTCCATTTCTTTGGGTCCAGCCTCTTGTGTAACCCCTTGGTCCAGCTCGTCATCAGTGCAGGACATTCAGGTCCAGTGTTCTTTTGCTGAAATGCTCTTCTCAAATCTCTCAAGCCTTTCTCCACCTTTAGAAACCTCTTCAGAACTTCTCTCTCTTTGACTAGCCTTTAGTGATCTCTTTCATGTCTCCTATCCTAGCTTGAAGCATCTGTTTTCCACAGCTTATTCTGTGGACTGCTTTTGAACTTCTTTTATGTTAAACAGGCTATATAACTGGAAGTCATTGTTCACCCTGTCCTCCCAAATGCCAATCAATTAAAACACCAGAGGAGCTATCCAATATTAATACTTGCTTTGCATAACCAAGCCCAGTTGTCATCTTCCCATGAGGCTTCCACAAGTTAAGCATCTCAGCAATGACCATGTTCCACTCAGCAATTGATTATTTTCGGCTCTAGTTACCTGTATAGTCCTCAGTCACATTCTGAACCAGATATTTATCCAACTATCTTTTAAAGATGCTAATACAGCGGTAACCACTTTAGCTTGGAGCCTAATTCAAATATCCACTACTTTGTGAGAAAAAATCCTTCTAATCTTAAGTGTTGCCTGAGGCTTGTTAAATTTATACACATATCCTATAGTTCTGCGCTCATAGTCCCAGTTAAATAATCTGTATTTACCTTATCTATTCCTTGCAGCATTTTAAAATCCTCAATCATGTGTCTTATTAAACTTTGTTCTACCGGTAAAAACAAGTTCAGTGCGTCTCTCTTCACAGCTCAGAGCAATCATCCCTCTTTCCATTCTCTAAACATTTACAAGGTAAGGTGCAGGCTATAACATCCAAATGTAGCTTAACCAGCAATATGCACAAGGTCAGAATAATTTATTTCAATTTACAGTCAAAAGTCCTTGAATTGCATCCAGTACATAATTAGCATAACAAACCTGGGTTCAAAGCCATCATAATCTGGGCATAAAAGCAGGCCTTACTCTGTTAGCTTTAAGTAACTGAATAAAATCAGCTTGAGCTATCTCACCCCGATTCCTAATGGCCATGGATTCACAACAGAGGGTTAATCTCAAAGAAAAGCAACAAAGATGGGAAATGTAATGCAAGTATGTTTGCCAGTAAGAGATGCTCTTCTGAGATAGGGATTAAAGTGTATATTTGGAGTCATACAGACTCGAAACGTTAACTGTGTACCTCTCCGCAGATGCTGTCAGACCTGCTGAGTTTTTCCAGGTATTTTAGTTTTTGTTCTAGATTTCCAGCATCCGCAGTATTTTGCTTTTACCTGTATATTTGGAGTGTCTGGCACATTCATAACGCTCTGAAGTACTGGCTTAGAAAGCTTGCTGCTGAAATTGGGTATCCAAGTTTAAAAAGTAAGCCCCAATTGTACTATCCTTGCTTTTGATAAGCAGCAAAATTTAGCCCAGGTGTTTTAAAAACAGAAAATCTAATGTGACTCTATATGCCACTGGCTGTCTATGTAATTCTTAGCTCCAATAGTAGAATTGCAGGGAAAAAACAGAAATGCTAGAAATACTTCTCTTTGCTGCTGTCAGATGCAGGCCATCTACTTACATATCAGAACTGACAGAAAGTTGTTCAGCCATGAAATCCAAGGCAAAGGTGCACCCAGTCTTATTAGGGAGTTGCTCTACAACGAAGAGGCAGTACCAACATTCCATACTGATGAACACCTTCATCAGCAAATAGACAGACTCTCTCATGCCTGTAAAGAGTTGGTTTGACCATCAGCTTCAGGAAGACAAATGTCACAGCCCAGGATATTGCCATGCCCCAATCTATCAGTGAAGACAATGTGACATTGGAGGTTGTTAATGGATTTACATATTGAGGCTCCACCATCACCAGCAATCTGTCACTTGATGCTGAAAACAACTAACACA
The DNA here is from genome assembly GCF_017639515.1 of Carcharodon carcharias. NCBI lineage: Eukaryota > Metazoa > Chordata > Chondrichthyes > Lamniformes > Lamnidae > Carcharodon > Carcharodon carcharias. The sequence continues at coordinate 197,454,142 of NC_054471.1, forward strand.
TCGCAAAAGCTACAGCTATTATGTCCAAGCTGGGTAAGAGAGTGTGGAACAACAGCAATCTGACTGAGAACACCAGACTACAAGTCTATGAAGCCTGCGTCCTGAACACACTCCTCTCCAGTGGTGAGACCTGGACAACATATGCGAGGCAGGAGAAAAGGCTGAACAGTTTCTACCTTCGCTGTCTCAGACAGATCCTTGGCATCTCTTGGCAGGTAAAGGTCATCAACTCAGAGGTCCTGGAGCATTCTAATTGCATCAGCGTACACTCATTGTTAAGCTAATGACATATGTGCTGGCTCGGCCACATTCATCAGATGAATGACGGCCACATACCCAAAGACCTTCCGTAAGACGAACTGGCCATTTGATCATGACCACTTGGATGTCCATACTTTCACTACAAGGACACCTGCAAATGAGATAAGAAGATGGCAGATGTTGACATTGACAACTGGGAGACAGTTACCTACAGCTGTGGACCTCTAGAGGCTGTTTCTTTGGAGGGGCATTGGTAAAAGTGAGCAGAAACAAAAAGCTCAGCTGGTTGAGAAGAGGACCCAGAGAAAACAGGGGCCAGAAATCATCCATCTTCTCAGCCCACTGTCCTCATCTGCAGTAAATGCTCAGGGACTGCCATAGTAGAATGGGGCACCTGAGCCACACCTGGCGATGCTTAACAAAGACTTAACCACCACAGCGCAAACCATTTTATTACGAGACGGAAGTCTGCCACACTCAACAGGTCTGGCAATATCTACGGAGACAGCATTAGAGTTAACTTTTCAGGTCGATGACCTTTCAACAGAACTGGGAAAAATTAAGAGATGTTACCGGTTTTACGAAAGCGAAAGGGGGGAGGGTGTATAAAAGAATAAAAGAGAAGGTCTGTGATAGGGTGGAAGACAGGAGAGGTTAAATGACGAAAGAAATGATGGTGCAAGGACAAAGGGAGTAGTAATGGCATAATAAAGGAACAAAAGATGTGTCTAGAGGAAGTGTCAATGGCAGGATCATGAATAGCTGCCATCTAGAAACATGAAAGAGAGAGAAAGAAAACAAACCAGCAATGAAAGAGGAAACAAAATGTGGCAGACATTATGCTCTAAAATGGTTGAACACAATGTTTAGTCAAAAAGGCTGTAAAAGTTTCTTGTTGAAAGATTAGGAGCTGTTCCCCGAGCTAACATTTTATTGGAAAGGTATGAAGACGAGGACAGAGAGATCACGGTGGGAGTGCGGTGAAGAATTAAAATATCAGGTAACTGCAAGCTTGGTGATGCACTTGTGGGCTAAATGGAGGTGCTCTGCAAAGCAATCACCCAATTTGTGTTTAGTGTCCCCAGTGTAAAGGGATTTAATTGTGAGCAATGAATAGACTATACTAAATTGAAAGAAGTACAGGTAAATCACTGTTTCTCCTGAAAGGAGTGTTTGGGGCCTTGGACAGTGAGAAGGAGTGTGTTGCATTTCTTGCGCTAGCATGGAAAAGCACCATAGGAAAGGGAGGAGTGTTGGGGCTGGCTGAGGGGTGGGCCAGGCTGTTGAGGATGGAATGTTCCCTTTGGAATGTTTAGGAAAGAAGAAGATGCGTTTGGTGCTGGCATCACACTGGAGGTGGTGGCAATAACCGAAGATGATGCATTGATTGTAGAAGCTGGTGGAGTGGAAGATTAGGACAAGAGAAACCCTATTCTGGTCTGCAAAGGGTTGTGGAAGGGGTCAGAGTAGCAATGTGTGGAGTAGAACATCATGGTCAAGAGCCCTGTCAACCACATCAGTGGGGGAATATGTGATTGAGGAAAAGAAAAGACATATCAGAAGCATTAGTATGGTGTCATGGACAGAATTTATGCATTCCTTTTATTGCCTGTGATCAGTATGCTTTATATGAAAGTGGTGGGTGTTTGCTTAACTCGGTGTCTGGAATAAATAATTCCAGCAGCAAGTTTTCGTGAGTTAACATTGATAAGCGCTGAATAAATTATTTGTAATCACTAATGTTTTGTCTCCACAAAATCCTAAATTATCATTAGATTATTAGACTATTGCAATAATTTAAAACCGTTAAGTGTTCGATAATATATCCCCATCCTCGTGCAGACATTTACTCCTCCTGGAGTACAGGGCTATCATGCCAAATACTTCCCACTCCCTTGACAAATTGGTATTATTCACGCATGAACCTTGACAATGACCATTGGCTAGTTATTCAACCTACAAGTGCAGCCTGATACCCACAATTGTTCAACAACTTCAGACCATGAACTCGCTCCTCCATCTTTACCCCCTTTTCAATCCAGTTCTAAAATTTTTATTTATTTTTTATTTATTCAGTTTAAAAAACCTTTATTTGTTAAAATTTTTAGACTTTTTAAAATTTTTTTTATCCTTTTCTCCCCAACACCAGACCACCCTCTCCCAAACAGAGCCCATCTGTCACTTGTTTCTATGTTGTACTTTCACAGAGCATTGACCCTTGTTCTGCTATTAACACATTCTGCTAGCTTACCTTCATGCCACTTTCAGCACCTTTTATTGTCTCTGCCACTACCATTAACACTCCCTTTGTCTTGTGTCCATGGCACCTTTGTCAATCTCTCCTGAGCTCCCACCTATCCAACATATTTTGCTCCACCTGCTCCACTCCCTCTTAAACAGTATAAAATCCATCACATTTCTACTTCTCTTTAGCTCTGGAGAAGAGTCATACAGACTCGAAACGTTAACTTTGTTTCTCTCTCCACCAGATGCTGCCAGACCTGCTGAATTTTTCCAGTTTTTTCTGTTTTTATTACCCCTAATTGTTTGTTTCCAGTAGGGGCTGGTTGGATAACCATCAGCAGTAGAACCTTGCTGAGCTCTTCCCCCCCCCCCCCCCGTAACCTGGATGCTGAGGTCAATTGTGGCGCTGCTACCACTGGCCCAACTGAAACCAGCAAACTTGACACAAAGCACTGCTTAAAGCCGTTCAACATGCCCTGTGTCAAAATATATGGACAAGCGAACATACGAATTAGGTACTGTTCTCCTTCAATTTATAATTTTCAGCACTGCAATGTCATCCTACAGCACTCTACTAGATGGTAGGCAACAAGTAAAGGTATGCGTTGCACTAAAGTGCCTGTAAAAGATTAATGTCAGACTTAAGGGAATCTCTTCAAAAAGTTAAAAAGCATTTTGCTACTGAAAAATAGTTCGGCATGGAGGAAGTTTCATTAAATTGACGAAATCTGTCATATCAGAACCACAAGCAGTGACTTTGATGGTTTGGTTTCAATGGAAATTAGAAGTTTCAGAAAGCTACTAATACAGTAAAAGCTTTTCATCTTGCACTCATCAAGGCACTCACAAGAATACCAAATCAGGGGAAAACAACCATTTATTCTGTATGTAAAGAGAGTGCTGATTGGTTGTCAAGTGGCATTGCCATGGAGAATGCACCACTGATGGTAACTGACAGTTAAATGTCAAGCATTGTTTGAAATTTGACCAGGCAGCTTTACCCTGATTGGTCAAGGCATTGCTGTGAGGAATGAAACAGTGAATAGCTGTCACTTATTTTGTTTAGCTGAAACAGACGCAATATGTGTACATGTTCTTTCTGCCTGTAAAGAACAGGGCCCTGTGTATTAATATATGTAGCTTCCAGTACACACAAATGTGCCACACAGCGAGCCCAACTGACAATGGCAGTTAACTGTCAGTTACCTCAGTGGTACATTCTCCATGGCAACATCACTTGCCAAACAATCAGCACTCTCTTCACATACAGTATAGATTGTTGTTTTCCCCCTATATGGGGTATTCATGCGAGTGTCCTGATGAATGCAAAACAAAAAGCTTAGACATGTCTCTTTTTTTCAGCAATACTCAAGTTCTGTACTACCAAACAATCATTTAATACAGTAAAGCTACAAAAAAAAACTCTAGAGAATACTTCTCTGGTCCTTAAACTCTCACTCTGGTATAATTCTCTTTCACTAAATGTCCTTGAGTCAGCACCATGCTGAATACAAATTCCTGCTAGATTATTTAATGAACAAATAGGACAAGCAGTGATCAGGCAATTTTATTTATCATTTCGTTGCAACTGTTTGCATCATTTCTAAATAGCAATATTGCTTATTCTTTATACTGAAATTGTATAATTACAATCTAATAAAAGATGTTTTTACGAATAATACCTTAAAATTAATATTTTGGAGAAACAGTAGAGTTTGATAGTGATTTAAAACTTTGCTTCGCTGTGCTTTACTAAACTTTGGTTTTTTCTTTCGTTGTCCCTCAACAAATCAACAGATTTATTTAGTTTCTAAAAAGCAAATATTTTCCATCCATTTTTCTTCTAAAATACTACCTGACACAAACATAATACAGAATAGTATAGAACACAATTTTCCACACTTCATGTATTACTGACTTCTTTTCCACTACGGTAGAGGTTATTTAAAAGGAAATGACTGAAGGAGGCAAAATATTACGATGACCCAATAATCAATCCCGCCCGAGTAGGAGAGAATTTCTAAAGCTAACCACGTCTTCCTATATTTGACCCAAATAAAATAGAAACAAAGTTGATTTGTTCTCATATAGTAAGAAACAAAGGTCATCTGACTTAATAACTAGCCAAAGGCATGTGTTTGGACTGAGTATAGTCTTTATTATAGGTAGGACAAGTAATTTGTCACGGCACAATCTCTCAGAACAAATCCCATGAATTACTCCACTTACTGTATATAGAGTGATTTAGTACCTTAGCTTGCAGTTTTATCTAGTGCCCTGAACACAGAGAAAATGCTGGATTTTCACTGATAAATGATTTCCAACAAATCGCTTTCCATAATTATACATCATCTGTCCCTAAAGGTGCAGTGATATTGCATGTACCAGTGTGGCTTTGGGACCTGTTTAGAGAGATACAGAAATGGTAACATGGAATTACATTACGAGCTGCACACTGCTCTCTGGCCAATCTACTGGGGCTCTCTATGTCTGGAACATAACATTCGTCATGGAATCACAGAGTTACAACACTAAATGAGGCCATTCAGCCCATTGTTAGCCCATTAGTTGAGCAATTCAAAACTAATCCCACTGTCCCACTCTCTGCCCGTGGCCCTGTCTCTTCCCTTTGCTTCAGATATTTATTCGCTTTTCCCTGTAAAGAGGCCACAGTCTATGCCTTAACCACATTGGCAAAGTATTCCTTATTTTCTGTATAAAGAATTAGACTGTAATCTAGAATGGGCCATGTGTCTGTTCATCATGGAGGAAATGTAAACATACCTCCAGTGGGATGTTGACATTCGGCCACTTGGCTGCTGCTGGGGAGCTGCAACCAGAAGGCTCTCAAGGCCTTCGGTGTATTCTGAGTGGAGGAGAAACAAGGAAACAAACTTGCCTTTATAGTGTTCAGTCTGCCCCAAGGACCTATGCAGATCCTCTGGTTGCCTTATGGCCAGGTGCTCCTGCGCTGGAATGTCCAACAAGTGAAACTCCATAAAAACGAGGCAGGAAGTTGAGAACACCCTCCTTTCCTCATTATATCTCCAACAGTGAGCCTGCATCTAATCATGGCACAGGCTTACTTACATCCTATAGGGAAATCCATAACCTAGGTTATCATGGGAAAGTGCAATGGAAGCAGAGACGCTGGGCTGAACTTTATGGCCCCAAAGCAGTGGGGACAAGGCCATAAAATGCAGCAAGCTGTTCAAAAGTCCACTGACTTTGGCAGAACCAGAAAATCCCGCCAGTGGTCGGGGGGGCGGGGGGGGGGGGGGCATAAAATTCCATCCTCTGTTTCCCTCTGGGTAACACTGGTTCCCTAGGTGCAGGACTGAGTAAAATTTCTCCTGATATAGGTAGGGTATTAAAAAAAACTCAGGTTGTTCTACGTAGCAACATCATAAAGCAATTCAAAAAAGACATGCTCACAAACTATGCACGTAGCAACCAGACCAATTCATAAAGAAAACAAGTTATGCATTTCAAATAATTTACGTTGTTCCTGGTTCTTACAGGTTTCACAACTGATGGATGGACGAGGTAGTTTGTGCCCTTGAAAGACAATCTGGAAACAAGTTTGGAATGAGTCAAAGGGGATTGTATTATTTGCCTGGATGAAGGAGGCTTTGCAACACTCAAGAAGCTCCACAACAGAGCTTGATCAGCACCCCATCCGCCACCTTAAACATTCACTCCCTGCACCACCAGTGCACATTGCCAGCAGTGTGTACCATCTATAAGATGCACTGCAACAACTTGCTAAGGCTTGACAGTATCTCCTAAACTCACAGCTGCAGCCATCGAGAAGCAGCAGCACAGCAAGCACCTGGGAATACCATCGCTAGGAAGTTCCCTTCCAAGGTCATACACCATCCTGACTTGGAAACATATAGCCATTTCTTCACCGTTGCTAGGAAAAAGTCCTGGAAAACCCTCCCCAATAACACGGTAGGTGCATGGATTGCAGTGAATCAAGAAGGTGACTTACTACCACCTTCTCAAGGGCAACTAAGGAAGAGCAATAAATCCTGGCCTTGCTTGCCAGCAACACCCCAATTCTGTGAATGATTTTTTTTTTAAAAAAGAGTTTACGCTCAGGATTGATTTTCATTCAGACAACATTTTTCTAAACAAAATTTCATCTGTCTACCATTTGGAATGTGCCATGAACTACTGGTTAAAACAGAGCCATAAGGTGACATTTGAATCAGAACACTCTGACCAGCCTGGTTCAAACCCAATTTACCTAGGAGTCAGTTTCATATTTCATTAAAACATGGCAGGTTTTAAACTCATGTTTACAATCCAGTCCCATGTGTGCTCTGCCCAAAGGCAGGTCCTTAAGCTCATTGTCTGACGATGGGGGTTTACCAATTCCTTCCACTGTCAGGGGCAGGTCCCAAGTCCACCTCAGCCAGAATGGGAACTGAACCTATGCTGTTGGTGTTATTCTGAAACACATGCTAGCCATCTAGCCAACTGAGCTAACTGCGCCCCCCCCCCCACCACTCCAACTCATGCTTAATCAACAACAGGCGAATTTTTGTCTTCACCACACAGATGGTGTTCTGACAGGAGGGAGTCTCCCTGTTGCATAACCCACATGATTCTCATTCCATTCAGTTCTATACTGGTCAATCCACTCTGCAGATTCCCACCCATGCAGTGAAGATGAAAATTTACCAGAAGTTATCAAGTATATTTCCACTGTGCAATTTAACAAATTCACATTTCCAGCCTTGGTTTTTGCAATGTCATGATACTGGCCAAAGAGACGTCCTTAAGGAATGTAAAAGCTTGCCTTTAATTCCCACATTTTCTCTTGGTAACCATCTCATGAGGGCCGTAAGGCACCCGAACTAATTTTCTCTCCCCACAAACCCTTGCTGTTGCCCTGCTTGCCCATTAGGTCCTGTTCACCCATCTCCCCTGTGCTCGCTGACCTACATTGGCTCCCGGTCAAGCAGCACCTTGATTTTAAAATTCTTATCCTCATTTTCAAACCACACCATGGCCTTGCCTCTCCCTGTCTCTGCAATCTGCTCCAGCTCCACAATCCTCTGAGATACCTGGATTTTTCTAATTCTGGTCTCTTGAACATCTCCATTTATCTTTCCATCATTGGTGGCTGTATCTTCATCTGCCTAAGCCCCAAGCTCTGGAATACCCTCCTTAGACCTCGCTGTCTCTCTACCTTTCTTTCCACCTTTAAGACACTCCTTAAAGTCTGCTTCTTTGACCAAGCACTTGCTAAGTGACCTAATATCTCCTTATGTGGCTCAGTGTCATCTCTTGTCCTCATAACGCTCCTGTGAAGCACCTTGGGGCATTTTATTAAAGGCGCTATATAGGTTGTTGTTGTTTTTGGTTAAGGTTGAAAGGACTTTTATTTTTAACAACTGGACTTCCTTCCTTTCATGCAGATGTAATTTGAATAAAGTCAAAATATCACCTCCATCTCATCCAGGACACTCAGTACTGTCATTAATACAAAGTGGGGGATTCTGCGTTCTTTATCAACACCTCTCTTGTTGACAGAAGGAAGAACATAAAAGAAAACTGGTGAGTTCCAACCAGCAACGCATCAGTTCAGCTGATATCAATTCAAATTTGGTATCTACGGTTGATAAGCAAGGATTTCATTTCCATTCCTGGTTTATTGACGATATTAAGTATGACTGTTGTTACACAGGTATGTAAAAATATTGTTTGATGTTACTTTTCTAATCGACCATTTGTTTAGCATAAACGGTCATTAACAGTTTTTCTGAAAGATGAAATATCTCCATTCGAAATGAATAGGGTCACTATTGCAATTATGCTTACTGAAGCATGCATTAATGTGTCACACCAAATTATGCAGACATCAGTAGCATGCTCGCTCCTCTGAATATTTAATAGAAGTTGTTGGGATGAAGTCTAGACTACTAATGTTACCTATACACCATATCATGCTAAAATAAATGGCAATGCACAATGTTGTTCAAATAAAGGTATACATGTCAGCCCAAATCTTGTTAATATACATGAACATTTAGTGATAAAAGATTGTGTTGGGGTAGGTTGCATCCTGGCCACTTAAGGCTATTTTTGTTCAGCATCCTCATTAAATCTAAATTTAACATTAATTAAAATAATGGATTGGCTGGAAGATCATTTACAGGAGCCACAGCCTTTACAAACCTTTTTAAAGAGGAAGATATATTCATTCTGATCGTGTCTGTAAATGTGATGTTGAAATTAATTCTGCTACACTGCTTTGCTTGCTCTGATGAAAGGTCATTGACCTGAAGCGTTAACTCTATTTCTCTATTTACAGATGCTGCCTGGTCTGCTGAGTATTTCTGTCTTTATTAGTTTTGTCTTTCAAAAAGAAATCTTTGCTAAATGAGGCAAATTGATTTCTGGAAATTGTAATACTGCTTCCAGTAGAACTGCTTGTCATCATTAGCTTCATACTTGAGGAATGAAAAAATGCTACACCTTAATTTAAGTTATCTACATATGGTTCTTGTTTGCTTTATACATTGACATAAACCTTCATAATAAGCTATCAATGACTTTATCACGTTCACTATTTCAGTTCAGTGATTTTTTTTCTCTCTTATATCACCATTAGCCATTTGGTTGGTAGTTATTCCTCCTTCCTGCTCCAACATGCATTTATCTAACTCCCAACCACAGTGTAATATACAAATATTTAAGTGGCTAAGCTTTTTCATTGTTTATTAGTCTTAATTAAATGATTTTAACTGTCTGCTGTTGCCATAAACTAAAAGGGAGTTAATTTGTGTTCACTGATCTGTCTCAGGATTGAGATTACTAGCTACGATTGCTCAGATAATGGCCTGAATTTTCATCCACGAGGTGGGTAGTCGGAGTCAGGAAAGTTCCTGACTCAGCCTGCCCGCCTAAGGAGAAAATTCTCGCAAGGAACGGGATTTTCGTTGTGGGGTGGCGGGGGAGGGGTGGGGTTGAGCCTGTCGACTGGGAAGAAGTTCAGAGGCAGCCACAGGGATTGCCAGGTGTCAAGGCGGGCTGTTTAAAAGGCCCCCCTCTCAGTGCTGTGGGACATCATCACAGATAAAATAACACAAAGGCCTTCCAGCCCTCACCCCTCACACCACCCACACACACACCCCATGCCCCATCCATCCCACCTCATGCCCCCCCCCCCCTACCTACCCCCTTGGCCCCCAATGCTGCCTATGCCAAAAAATGACCCTCCACCCAACCCCATGGCCCTTCATGCTCCCCCCCCCCGCCAAGCTGTGACACTTGCATGCCCATTGACCCACCATACACTATGTAGAATCAATGAATCCTATGGTGACAATAGAATGTGTAAAATAGCTTTTAAAAAAAGTAATTCATAACTCTCCACTATGTTAAAAAGTCATTTTACTACAGGGTAATAAAAGTGACAATCATCCAGATTCTTTATAGCATCAATGACTGAAACTGCAAGCACTTGAAACCTCTTAACCTTATGTAAATAAACATTGTGCAATTGACAGTAGAGATCAGACAGCCAGAGTTGTCAATCAAGTAATGTTTTCTCTGGGGCTCAGGTGTTTTAACAGATTAATGGATTTCTGGGCTCTCAGCCAAGGCATTTATCCCATACACCATTGAAAAGTAGGCCTGACTCCATGAAAATTAAAGAAGACAAGGACATGCCAATCCCCGCAATAAAGCCGGCCGGTTTGGGAGTGCGGACTTTTGATCTGAACCAGCCCACGCCCTCAAAAATCACAGCTAAAAATCAGAAACCACAGGAATGAGGTCAGGAATCCTGGAATCCGGTCCCAGCTGCCATTTTTGAAGGGCTTCTGAATCAGCCTGACTTGCTACAAATCCAGATCAATGTTTATTTTAAAATGGACAAGCAGTGAGTTGAATCTCAAAGCAGAACAGTTGTCCCAGGATATTTAAATATGAACTATACTAGCATATTTCTAACACTGAAAAGTATCTTCTATCTGCTTGATTTTAGCAAATGATGATTCTCATTTTAACTCTAAATATATCTGTTTTGATCTTCACATGTTAAAAATGTGCTGAAATCTGTTCTCAAAGCGTTACTGTTGCCAGTTCAAATATGAAAAATTAAGTTAACAAAGTGTGAAGAGTCATATTTATCTTTTGAAACATTTTTTACTTCGAGAAAAGATAAATGAGAGAAGGAAACTTGTAGTCTATTCAAGTTCATGTGCTTTAACGGACAAAGACTCAGGGCTGAGCTCTCAGCTCCCCCAGCAGCTGAGATCAGAGACTGTTTATCCAGATCCACCCAGTCTCAGGGGTATTTTCTGTGGAGGCGGGATCAGAGGCTATCCTCACATACGCACATGATAGGTAGGGGATCAGGCTCATTCAGGGCCTAATCGAGATCAAGTAAAAACTGATGAGAATTTTCTAGTTGGCCTCCAGGTTCTGACCACTGGTGGGGGCCATTTTAGGTCAATGCAGGCAGGCAGGCACCTGGCAGGGGTGGTGGGGCTGGGGCTGGGGGGGGGTGGGGGGCAGAACTTTGGCAACTGTGGAGGCCTTCCCTACCTGTCTTTGTGCAGGAGCAGCCACAGGTTGCCCTGCAGAGGGGAATTTCCCCCTCCCACCTCCTCCCAGTGGCCTGGTTGCTGACTCTATCTTTTAATTAAATATTTTAAAAAGTTGGAGAGAAGGTGACTCCATCTCGAAGCACCCTCTCTTTTACTTACCTTCCATTGTAGCCTGCTGCTCGGTTCAAACTGGAAGGCCTCATGATTGGCCATCCAGCTTTAAGAGCTGCTCAGCCATCCTTAATCACATGGCAAATCTGTCCTCTGGCTGTTCATCGATTGCCCTGGGTAAAGTCACAGGCGAATGCCTGTTTCCCAAAGGACCTGGGAACAGTCCCAACCTCCGTTTCCCACCACCTGAGGGAAAAACTAACCCCTCAGTATCCATTAAAACAGGGCTCAGCTGTCTTTATAGCACCTGCTATACCATCTTGTAGCTAGTATCTTCGCCTATTTAGAAACAGAAAGAAAACAATTTAACTGTTGTGGATCATGGCCTATACCTTGACCTGGCGTCGAAGATGACCCCATTTTATCAACCCCAAAAATCATGTGTTTGTACATACTCGCAATATAAACTGACTCCCCATTTAAGCCATGACATGCTACGCCTGCCTTAGTAACCAGCCTCAAACAGTGGGTAGCATCCCTACCTCTGAGCCAGTAGCTCCGGGTTCAAGTCCCACTCCGAGACTTGATGGTCAAAGAAGGTGAATTCAAAATGCAGCCAAAATGTGGCATGGCAGACAGTAAGAGTGGCAGAGATTCCTGGTCACCCATGTGATGAAAAGATATTGGAGGTTCTATCATCACTATCCACAGCTACAACATACACATATATGTTGCTACAGTAACGTGGACTCCTCGGGGGCTGCTGGGCTCAGTTGGCTGGACGGCCAGTGTGGATCAGATTGGTGCCAACAACACAGGGTTCAATCCCCATTCTGGCTGGGGTGGATCCAATACCTGACTCCTTGCCTGTGATGGAGATTGCGGCACTATGGGTCAGAGCTGCCTTCAGGTGAAGTACTCAAGAAGACGACAACATACTAGTATCTTATAACTGGCTGCAAGAGATCAAGCAGCAATGTGTTGTGAAGATATGGGGGAGTTTAAGACACTCCCACACAGAATATACCCATGTGGTGATCGACAAAGATGGCAACCAAGATGGCGGTTCACTTTTACAATCAGCGCATAAATCAATAGGGGATTTCTTGAGGCTTCCATGCTTATATGCTGACACCTATGGTAATTTTAGGAGCAATGCTAAAAATCTCAGCATGTTCAAATTCATTGAGAGAATACTCAGAAAACAAGTCCTTTCATTTAGGCTGTGATTAATCTCGCTGCTTTTCTTATTATCTTATCTTAGCTATATGCAAAAATAGCACATCACACTAACTATCTTGATTAAAAACCTTACAAACGCAATTACAGGTAAGTTTCCTTATTAATTTGTCACCAAATTTAATGTGATTTGTACCAGAAATTTTGTGTTGAACTGCTGATAGTTCCGTTTTTTGCAACACACATCAGTGGGGTCTCAAGCTCAGGAAAATTAGGGCTTGTGTTTACAAGGAGAACTCATACCAAGACAATTGTACTAAATAAGCCATCAAGAAAATTTGACTAGATGAGCCTTGTACCTACCACTCTTCCCCTGGGAATTACTTTCTTCTAAATTTGTTATGGCAGTATTAATTGAGTCTAAGGCAGTACTAATTGAGTCTAATTTATGTTTGCATTCTGTGATTAGCCACTTCGGTTTAATTTGCCCCTTGCCCTTCTTTTGACCCTAGGGACATAACTTTGCTTCTTTTTATCTTATAACAGGTTTGAAGGCATCCCATTTTCTTTCAATATTACTAACTAGCCTTCCTATTAAAGATGGTCCAGCTTACTTGTTTCAGTTCCTGCTCCACCTTTTGTCGTATATGTATTTACCACAATCAACACGGAGACAACCGCATCCTTAAAAGGAATACTGGATAAAGATTTGAAGGAAGGGAGCAGGGCAGTGAGATCAGTTTTGGATTGCTCAAACATAGAAACGGTCAGCCTTCTGTGCTGTGAGCTTTTATGGCTGAGACATCTGAGGCACAGGCTGTTCTACACTTGATCCAAACCTTACAGCTAGTACTTTTTACAAATCACTACACTGAGGTGGATCGCAGCATTTTAAATAATCAAGATAAAACTGAAAGTAAAACTGTTGGGGGGGGGGGAGTGGTGGTAAATGCTTCTTGCTGAACATTAGCAAGCTATAAATGATATCAATAGTTGAAAATGTTAACATAGGAAACTACTCTTATTGTTCCTGACAAGAGAAGCCAAATGAATAGTTGAAAATTAGCTCACAGAATCTCTGTGATTTCTTAGTTAGATGGTTCACTTACCCATAACATCGGATATGATTCCGAATCATAATATTTAGAAGACATGTCTTTATCACAAGTACTTTATGTTGATTATGCAAGAATTTAAAACACTTTTGTTTTCATATGTTAGGAGTAACTAACTAAATCCAGCACACATTTTATTGTATATTTTGCAGCACCTCTTAGTAAATAACTGCACTGCATCAGATTAACATTTTCACAGGAGATATCGCGATGAAAAATAACTCTGATTCACTTTAAATGTCATTTACCTTAAGGCAAATGCATTAACAGTCTGACGAGAGGGTTGGATTATGTCATAGACCTGAAAATGTTCCATGCAAGCAATTTGTGAATATCATTTAATCTCAGAGTTTCCAGGATTGGCTGCTGATACTGGCTAGAAAATTATACCTTCATCTCAGCTCAGATTGTAGTGGTGTAGAACCACAGAACAATATTGTTTACAATAGAGTACAAAGTGGTGGCCTTATTCAGAAACACCATGTGGTTGAATGAAGGAAAACAGGATCACTTAATATGCTCCACAGCAGCACAAGGTTGTTTTCATCAGTGCTTCATGCACCATGATATTTTACATATTTAAAGGCAATAATTCCCTGTTAATTTCTTCAACTAAATTATGTTATGCATCTTCATAAAACTTCGAGCAAAGCCTTGGTTCTGAAAAAAATTGTTGTACTGTGCAATCCAGTCCCATTAAAATATACCTTAAGTGGCTGAAATCATTGAAATGTTGATCAATATGTCAATCCTATATGAACACAGTGACAGAAAACTCTAAGCAAGAAAAACAGTCACTAAAATGCACAAGTTATTTTTAAGGCCTTTTTAATCAAAGCATCTATCAAGCCTAGTAACTTCCTTTTATCATCCATGATGGACTCAGAATGTACATTGTGTGGGTGTAAATGTAACTGAATAGGAAAATTCAATGATATGTAAAATGTCCTTTGAGGTTATTAACATTTCATATCTTTCTTAATTATGCATCTTCAATTGCTCCTTTGGTAACATTTTCTTTGTCTTTCAATGTTTCTATTTTCATTCCTTATATTATTTTTGTTACTCATATCCTCTTTCACTCATTAGTGCTTTTTGTTAGCTGATTGTGTTTTTTTATATTGCCAATAAGTGATGCTAGTGCTAAGAACTAGTAATTTTCCTTTTGTGTCAGTGTTAGCTAAATTAAGCACTCCACAGGCAAGGAAAGGAAAGCTCCCAGCAATGTGCTTTAATCACAATATAATGGTAGGTAGCCGTGCTATACCATTGTTACACTGCAGTTTTAAGACCATTTCAGAGTCTTTCAATTTAGTGCATTACCAAATTATTCACAATTTGTTCTATGGATTTACACTCACTTTGAGCTTGATCAAGATATGTCAAACTAATTTCACATTAGGTGCCTCACAGGCAGAAGAATGAGGCAGGTCCTTGCTCTGCAATATCCAGGATGTTACCAAACTATCGGTCCACAATGAAATTGACACACAAGACTGCCATTTATACATCCCAAACTTTTGAGGATATGAAATACGACTGGGATCACTTAAGATCCTGGCTTCTGTGCCACCGATTTAATATAAAATTACAGAAATGAATTTATTTACCCCTTAATATCAGCATGGACTCCTTGGTAGCACTCTTATGTTTGAGTCAGAAGGTTGTCGATTCAGGCACCACTCCAGGACTGCAGCACATAATCTAGGCTGACACTCCGGTACAGTATTAAAGAACTGCTGCATTGTCAGAGCTGCTGTCTTTAGGAACTGACGTTAAATTGAGCCTCTGGTCATTCATCATTTTGGGATCTTTCTGTGCATAAATTTGCTGCTGTGTTTGTCTATTTTAATTAATAATGAGTAAACATCAAAAATAATTATTTTACTACAAGGTACTTTGGATTGTCTTGAGGACATGAAAGATATAAATGCAACTCCCTTCTTCCTCCCTCTCTGCTTTTACTTGCCAAAAAAGGTGAATTAAATGCCTATTTACTTACTTAAATGTTACTTAGTTAATCCCTTCTTCATGCATTGTGCCCATCTTGAAAATTACACCTTTTTGCTTTCTGGATGTAGGGTGGATGCCATTATGTCTGATTTTATTTTTGTGCACAAAAAATGGATGAATTGGGTCCCCAAACCTGTGACTACTAAGAAAAATAGGTCTGTGCTTCCTTGCTTTGAACATATCACTTGATATGCAAAAGGGTACGTAGGGAATATAAATAAAAATCTGCACACAGATTTACCTGGCAGATGGCTGGCACTTCTCTCTTTTTTTTTGCCAACTGGTAGCTTACATCTTGGAGTCTTGTAGCCGCAGGTAGTGCATCCCTATTTAGAATGACCACAGATGCATAAGACAAACGGGGGAGGGACAAGCTGGTGAGGATATTACTAAGCCTGTTGGGCTCCAAGGTGTGATTCTTTGCAGCATTTCAAAGGGTAGATGTATTTTGTCAGGTTTCCCTAGCATAAGCTAACAAAATCCTATGAAAATGTTACATCAATTTATCACATTCACAATAAATGAAATGAAAATAATCCTTTAAATCAGTGGTAGACAAACAACACTGTTACCAGTTCAGTTTGTTGTGTTTTGTTTCATTATTAAGCCTTCAACACGGCCCCATACAATAAAGAGGCTGCAAAATATGGTCAAAAAGGAAATGACTGGATTTCATCCACGACAACTTGATTGAGTTTACTCAGATTTTTGTTTACGTACATTTCAGATATTTTGATAATTTTTTTCTGGTATTTTTATGGTCATATTTATTTAATTGCATCCATTTTTTGTTTAATTCATAAGTTATGAAAGTACATTTGAGATGGCAAGGATATAAATAGAAATGGGAATGCAGGAAATGTGACATATGAACAGAAAATGCTGAACTCACAAAGCAGATCCCTCAGCATGTCAGATCTCGACATCGGATCGTACTTTGACTATGACCTTTCATCAGAACAATGATAGTGTAGAACAGTTTCACCTTTCTTTCCCTTTCAGATATGAATCAGTCTCATGTGCGATTGTAACATTGTAGTTTTATCTCAGGGAAATCTTAAAATAATGCTTACAGAATAACAAATCAGCGGAGGATTACTTTTTAAACTGATGAACCATTACCCTACCTCTTTAGAAATCCTGCAATTTACGGAAAAATTGAATTAAAAAAAAAAATTGTATCTGCACCTTAATAATCTGTACACACTTCCCGTTTACTAAATCTTACTTCCTATTTTGTCACGCTTTTGTGCCAACAATAAGTTTAACTTGGGTAGATGTGACAGCTCTGATCTCCATTTAACCAACAGCGAGTAGTTGGTCTCCATTGGCATTGCACAGGGGGCAGTCAAGAGCGTGCAGTCTTCAGGCTAGATTTTCATGTAGTCAGGGAGACTCCATGGAAGTGTGGAAATGGTGGTCAGAACCCAATCCCAGGATTCCTGGTCCCATTCTGAGCCTCCCCAATTTTCACCAAGGCCTTTTAAGGGTGCTGGCTAGTTCGGGTCACGAACCCACATCCTGCACTCCTGATCTGGCTGGCTCCATTGTGGGGGTAGGCATGTCCTAGTCCTCTGCAATATTCACAGAGTTGGGCCAGGTTTTAAAAAAAAAAACTCATGGCTCATGGCATCACAGAGGTGTCCAGAACCATGGTCTGGATGAGAGAACCTTTTGAAAGGTAAGGTCAAAAGATCTTACCCATGCCGAGCTACGGCACCCCCATGGCCCCTCTTACCATCCGTGCCAAGCTATGGCCCACCACCAACCCCACATGGCCTCTCAAACCCTCCAAGCTAAGCTCTGGCCCTCCACCCATCTCCACATGACCCCTCGTACCCTCACCACTGCCATCACCTACCAAGCCAGAGTGGTAATGTAGTTGCCCCTCCTGCAGCCAGAGCAAAGATAGAGGACATGACAGCAGAGCCTCCACAACATCCAAAAGGTGCTCGAGGGCTGCAGTCTTCATGCCTTTTGGGGCCATGTCTTCTTTGCTGCAGCCCTGGGCAGGAAGCACTGAGCGCGGCTGCACTTTAAATGTGGTGCCTGGCGTGATGAAGCGGCGAGGCGATGGTGCGTTAGGCGAATAGGGGCACACCCGCCATGGGAATGGTGCGTATCCCCGGAATTCACAATTAATGCAGCAGGTTTGATACGGTGTTGAAAAGCCACCATTGTGGCCAGCAGGTAAAACGCCTTAGTGCAAATCTGGGCCGATTCCCCCCACTGTCTCTCAGCAAAATGTGTTGTCTCTTCTCCTGTGAGGTGAGTAAGCAGAGAGATGTGAGGGTTTGAAATAGCTCCAGTACATAGGATGGAAGGGCAAAATTTGTTCTTCAAGGCTTCTGAGTAACTGAGTGCAGGGGGCAACAGGGTGAGTAAGAGTTTTGGCTGTTCAGATGGGGATGAGAGGTTGCTGGAGGGACAGGAATGGCTGGAGCTGATGAGTGCTATGCAGAAGAATGCTGGCAGCTCAGAGAATGGAGTTTGACACCTGAAAGTACGCTAGCACTCATCGTTCCTGCCATCCTGGATCCTCTGGATGCCCTGTCTCCAGGTTGGAGGGGTCACACTTCCGCTGCTGAAGTCCTCGGCCACTGCCATCCACATCTTCGTCGGAGAGGTTGTTCTTTTCCTCCTGTCCTTGGGAAAGATCACTTCACTACAATCCCTTAAATCTCACAACAGCACCTCCAGTGGATCCAAGGAGCAGCCTTCCCAGGTTCCCTCTCCATTTTTGTGCAGCCTCACAAATCCAAGTGCTGATGAGCCCTTGTAATCCATGCCAGGTCCCTTTAATTCGAAATCCTTCCTTTGACAGGATGGATGCATCGTCCCTCCTTCCCTCCCATTGGCCGGGGAATCCAGGGGAGGGATGCTAATGTTGTGACCCTGAGAAAGAGCCTTGACTAAACCTGACCTGAAAATGGTCCCGTCATTCTGGCAGGGACTAAGTGCTAAAGACTCCGCCCTTTGATCGTGCAAAAACTGAATGGCACACTTCTCTGGCAGATGGAGGTGTTGAACTGATATTGTCATGGCAACTCCTTAATTGGCAATCACTGGGATGCATTATGCGTTATTTGTTAAATTTTCTGTTTTTACTCTTCAAATCCTTGCTCCTCAGATGATAATGGGACTGTATTTTTCCCCTTATTCCACACAGGTTTTTGTTTCAACATCAAAGTGCCTCACAATGTTTCCCTCCCGGCCTCACACAAACATTAGTCCACTCAGTGACAGAAAACGATTCCAAAACAGTGGTACTAGCTCATAATTTTTATTTAACGCCTTCAACTGGTGAAGATATATTTTAAATTATTGTTTTTTGGTATCACAGAAGTGATTTTTAAGTTTCCTACCCAATTGTCAACTGAAACAGCTGATCACGATGTTGTTCCCCTGGAGCAGGGTGGGTAGACTATGACTGTCATGGTGTAACACACAGACACAAATGCTGAATTTGACAACAAGAACTGTAGCTCCTTGACAAAACCAGAAACAGAAACAGAAATACCTGGAAAAATTCAGCAGGTCTGGCAGCATTGGCGGAGAAGAGTACAGTTGATGCTTCGAGTCCTCGTGACCCTTCAACAGAAGGGTCATGAGGACTCGAAACGTCAACTGTGCTCTTCTCCGCTGATGCTGCCAGACCTGCTGAATTTTTCCAGGTATTTCTGTAGCTCCTTGATCCATTTGTGTCTGCTCGTCCTATAAGGTGAGTGGCCTGACTGTTACAGTTACACAAAAGTACAGAGACAGCTTCCATGATGCACACTTCTCCCATTTATGTCACCTGTTTACAGCAACTCCAGTGCCAAAGGCCCAGGTAAAACTTCCAACTCAAGGTCTGCATGCCAGATAAAAGTAGAGACCTAGGCTTCCTCCACTGTTTCTTTGCATATATACGCTTGTAAATATTAATCCAGCGGCTGAAGCAATTTGGGGTATCCCGAGACCATAAAAGACGGGGTTTTTTTGCCCTTCCAACCATAGGAAACATCTTGTGGGAATTTCTACCAATAAATAACTGAATTTATGGACAATAATAGTCATTTTACATAATTGTGTACTTTGGAAGATAGGCAATAAGTAGCACAACACATATAGGAAATAATAAGCTGTTGTGACAAGGTTTGGGAGAAATTGGTCCCCATTGTCCCACCTTTTTTGGGCTCTCCCAGAATTACACCGGCTGTCAAATCGGAAGCTGCTGACTACAAGGTGTGCAGAATGCCTGCCTGACATTGGTGTTAGCATCTGGGTTTGCATACTCAGAGACCCAAATGACAACGTGAGAAGCCTGCTCCCAAATGTGACATCAATGAGATGAAACATACTCAACCCAGTTTTTTATCTGTCTACATCAGTCCAGGCAACAGATCTTAAAGGGCAGCTGGAGGTCACCGAGGTAAAGATAAGTTTACATTTTTTTAAAAGCTTAACTTTCTACACGGAGGCAGGCAAAAACCGGGTGGTCTGAAGGCTGCCTGATGGCATTTGGATGCATCGTGGAGGTTTGGGGTGCTGGTTGGGCAATGTCTCCTGGGTCAGAAAGGATGGGGGGCGGGGGCGGTGGGGTTGGTGGTGCCCAGGGCAGCAGAATTTTCTCCTGGCCCCGCTAATGGAAAGTTTGACACATATCTCGTCGAGTGAGCTCTTCCTGGAGACCAAGGTCCAAATCACACGAGGAGCAACAATCAGTGTCAGGTTGCTGCTCCACTCCTACTTTTCTGCTCCACGCTGGAGTTCCGCATTTCCGGCCGGGACTTCCGATCCCGTCTTCTCCAGAAATGCAGAGCGTACCTGAAAGGGAACTGCTTCGTAGCGCTGGAAAGTCAGGGGACGACAAGCCACACCCCGTTTTACTGCACCAGCTGCCATATTCTGGTAAGTAGAGTTTCAATGTCCCAAGGCTTCTTTGAAAAGATACGGAGAGAAGGTGAGTGAGTGAGGGGGTTGGGTGGGTAAGTTAAGCGGTCAGGGTGGGTAAGGTGTGTGGGTGCAGGGGGTAAGATAACAGATGGGTAGGGTGTTGAGGTCGAATCAGGTGAGGTCGGGATGGGAAGTCATGGGGCAGAGGGGAGTCAAGGGGTCACGGGAGGGCAGTTGGGTGCTGATCGGGTCAGGTTGGGTTGGGTTGGGGGGGGAGGGGGAGTCAGGGTATTAACGGGGAGTCAGGTCAGGGGGGGATGTTGGGCTGTGTCAAAGGGGAAGTTGGGTGGGGAGGTCCGGTCTGGGGGAGTCGAGTAGTGGGGGCTAGTCAGGTCAGACTGGGGGGAGTTGGGTTATTGGAGAAGGAGTCAGGTGATGGGGGCTAGTCAGGTTGGATATGGGGTGGGGGGTGTTGGGCCAGGGGTTCAAGGGAAGGTTGGGTGATGAAGTCAGGTTAGGTCGGGTTGGGGAGGGTCAACTTAGGGCGTCGGGGGGTGGGGGCGGTGGCGTTGAGAGTGTCAGTTGTATAGTTACCCAGGCCAGAATTTTTCTGTTTAATATTTCCTCAGAGTCAGAGACTTTTCTGAAGGGTCCTGGGAAGCAGGGGCATTGCCCATCAGAAGTTCAAACTTCCCGGACAATTCGTACAGAGTCATTCCATTGGAGGTTCAGAGGGTCTCCGACTCTCTGGAGACTAGAAGATATGGGCCCAGGTTTCACTGAACAGAGCAACCGTGACAGGCACCAGTAAAAGTGTCATCGGGATCCTAGTGAAATCACAGGACTCTTGATTTGCATATATTAAGGAGGCTTCTGCTTTGACGCAGGCAGGCACCTCTTCCACCTAAAAAATAAAAGCCCTCTTAAAGTGCTGGTGAGTGGGAAAGGGACATTTAGTTTTTGGAAGCATGTTTAGCCATATAGCAGATCCAAACCCAACCAGGAAAAGTCCCTTCATTCATCTTTGTGTATATCTGAAACATCACAGTTATTTATGTTTTGCACATTAAAATTTGATTTATCAAGAATAGTCTCATCTCTGCTGTAGAGGTTAGGTGACCCCTACCACGCCCCTTACCACCCCACTTCCTCTCTGATGTATAGTGATATCATATTTTAAGTGGCTATTATCTCTGGGAAGCTCCACATATCGATTTCTTTAGTCTGAGTCTTATTTTCAGCCTGTGAGAATGACATCATGCAAATAATGGAAGTGCCACTTAGTCTGTTTGGAGTACTAAGAATGAAGCAGTAAGAAGTGCAATTTAATTTTCATTATTGATGGCATTTGAGAACCATTGGCATTCATGCTACTTGAGTGAACAGAGCAGTTTTAGTTGGCTGTCTACAGGAGAATACAGTGATATCAGTGGTTGATGTTCGTATTGCAATGATACTGCTTTAATTAATATTTACAAAAGTGATCACGTCTTGTTTGTTTGGGTGTTAATATAAGGGGAGATTTAAAAAGGTAAACTTAGCAAAGCTTAAAGAAATCCTGTTTCAATGTGCTGTTCACTGTGTCAGTCTGTTCCTTCTGGCCTCTTTGCTTTACTTGCTATCTCCAAACCCCTGCACTGATAAGGTTGAGTGATCATTGGATCTGATAACCTGGCACCTACTAAAAGTCCTGGCAAGCTGCATTAAGATACTGGAAAAACTCAGCAGGTCTGGCAGCATCGGCGGAGAAGAAAAGAGTTGACGTTTTGAGTCCTCATGACCCTTCGACAGAACTTGCGTTCGAGTCCAAGAAAGAGTTGAAATATAAGCTGGTTTAAGGTGTGTGTGTGGGGGGCGGAGAGATAGAGAGACAAAGAGGTGGAGTGGGGGGGGGCTGTGTTTGTAGGGACAAACAAGCAGTGATAGAAGCAGATCATCAAAAGATGTCAACGACAATAGTACAATAGAACACATTGGTGTTAAAATTAAAGTTGGTGATATTATCTAAACGAATGTGCTAATTAAGAATGGATGGTAGGGCACTCAAGGTATAGCTCTAGTGGGTTTTTTTTTATTATATAATGGAAATAGGTGGGAAAAAGAAAATCGTTATAATGTATTGGAAAAAAAAGGGAAGGGGGAAACAGGAAGGGGGTGGGGATGGGGGAGGGAGCTTACGACCTAAAGTTGTTGAATTCAATATTCAGTCCGGAAGGCTGTGAAGTCCCTAGTCGGAAGATGAGGTGCTGTTCCTCCAGTTTGCGTTGGGCTTCACTGGAACAATGCAGCAAGCCAAGGACAGACATGTGGGCAAGAGAGCAGGGTGGAGTGTTGAAATGGCAAGCGACAGGGAGGTTTGGGTCATTCTTGCGGACAGACCGCAGGTGTTCTGCAAAGCGGTCGCCCAGTTTACGTTTGGTCTCTCCAACGTAGAGGAGACCACATCGGGAGCAACGAATGCAGTAGACTAAGTTGGGGGAAATGCAAGTGAAATGCTGCTTCACTTGAAAGGAGTGTTTGGGTCCTTGGAGGGTGAGGAGAGAGGAAGTGAAGGGGCAGGTGTTGCATCTTTTGCGTGGGCATGGGGTGGTGCCATAGGAGGGGGTTGAGGAGTAGGGGTGATGGAGGAGTGGACCAGGGTGTCCCGGAGGGAGCGATCCCTACGGAATGCCGATAAGGGGGGTGAAGGGAAGATGTGTTTGGTGGTGGCATCATGCTGGAGTTAGCGGAAATGGTGGAGGATGATCCTTTGAATGCGGAGGCTGGTGGGGTGATAAGTGAGGACAAGGGGGACCCTATCATGTTTCTGGGAGGGAGGAGAAGGCGTGAGGGCGGATGCGCGGGAGATGGGCCGGACACGGTTGAGGGCCCTGTCAACGACCGTGGGTGGAAAACCTCGGTTAAGGAAGAAGGAGGACATGTCAGAGGAACTGTTTTTGAATGTAGCATCATCGGAACAGATGCGACGGAGGCGAAGGAACTGAGAGAATGGGATGGAGTCCTTACAGGAAGCGGGGTGTGAGGAGCTGTAGTCGAGATAGCTGTGGGAGTCGGTGGGTTTGTAATGGATATTGGTGGACAGTCTATCACCAGAGATTGAGACAGAGAGGTCAAGGAAGGGAAGGGAAGTGTCAGAGATGGACCACGTGAAAATGATGGAGGGGTGGAGATTGGAAGCAAAATTAATAAATTTTTCCAAGTCCCGACGAGAGCATGAAGCGGCACCGAAGTAATCATCGATGTACCGGAGAAAGAGTTGTGGAAGAGGGCCTGAGTAGGACTGGAACAAGGAATGTTCCACATACCCCATAAAGAGACAGGCATAGCTGGGGCCCATGCGGGTACCCATAGCCACACCTTTTATTTGGAGGAAGTGAGAGGAGTTGAAGGAGAAATTGTTCAGTGTGAGAACAAGTTCAGCCAGACGGAGGAGAGTAGTGGTGGATGGGGATTGTTCGGGCCTCTGTTCGAGGAAGAAGCTAAGGGCCCTCAGACCATCCTGGTGGGGGATGGAGGTGTAGAGGGATTGGACGTCCGTGGTGAAGAGGAAGCGGTTGGGGCCAGGGAACTGGAAATTGTTGATGTGACATAAGGTGTCAGAGGAATCACAGATGTAGGTGGAAAGGGACTGGACAAGGGGAGAGAGAAGGGAGTCAAGATAACGAGAAATGAGTTCTGACATGTCCTCCTCCTTCCTTAACCGAGGTTTTCCACCCACGGTCGTTGACAGGGCCCTCAACCGTGTCCGGCCCATCTCCCGCGCATCCGCCCTCACGCCTTCTCCTCCCTCCCAGAAACATGATAGGGTCCCCCTTGTCCTCACTTATCACCCCACCAGCCTCCGCATTCAAAGGATCATCCTCTGCCATTTCCGCCAACTCCAGCATGATGCCACCACCAAACACATCTTCTCTTCACCCCCCTTATCGGCATTCCGTAGGGATCGCTCCTTCCGGGACACCCTGGTCCACTCCTCCATCACCCCCTACTCCTCAACCCCCTCCTATGGCACCACCCCATGCCCACGCAAAAGATGCAACACCTGCCCCTTCACTTCCTCTCTCCTCACCGTCCAAGGACCCAAACACTCCTTTCAAGTGAAGCAGCATTTCACTTGCATTTCCCCCAACTTAGTCTACTGCATTCGTTGCTCCCAATGTGGTCTCCTCTACATTGGAGAGACCAAACGTAAACTGGGCGACCGCTTTGCAGAACACCTGCGGTCTGTCCGCAAGAATGACCCAAACTTCCCTGTCGCTTGCCATTTTAACACTCCACCCTGCTCTCTTGCCCACATGTCTGTCCTTGGCTTGCTGCATTGTTCCAGTGAAGCCCAACGCAAACTGGAGGAACAGCACCTCATCTTCCGACTAGGGACTTTACAGCCTTCCGGACTGAATATCGAATTCAACAACTTTAGGTCGTAAGCTCCCTCCCCCATCCCCACCCCCTTTCTGTTTCCCCCTTCCCTTTTTTTTCCAATAAATTATAAAGATTTTCCTTTTCCCACCTATTTCCAATATATAATTAAAAAAAAAACCCACTAGAGCTATACCTTGAGTGCCCTACCATCCATTCTTAATTAGCACATTCGTTTAGATAATATCACCAACTTTAATTTTAACACCAATGTGTTCTATTGTACTATTGTCGTTGACATCTTTTGATAATCTGCTTCTATCACTGCTTGTTTGTCCCTACAAACACACCCCCCCCCCCACCTCTTTGTCTCTCTATCTCTCTGCCCCCCACACACACACCTTAAACCAGCTTATTTTTCAACTCTTTCTTGGACTCGAACGCAAGTTCTGTCGAAGGGTCATGAGGACTCGAAACGTCAACTCTTTTCTTCTCCGTCGATGCTGCCAGACCTGCTGAGTTTTTCCAGGTAATTCTGTTCTTGTTTTGGATTTCCAGCATCCGCAGTTTTTTTTTGTTTTTATCTTTGCATTAAGATACAGATGTGCTCTACCAGGGCAACACACTCAGCATTTCAAATAGGTCACAAAATATTTGAGGTGTGCTGCCTTGTGAAGCATTCAGTGGATATGATGCAAGGACAAACGTAAAAGACCAGCACACAGTAATCACACTAGAAAGTGTAGCCTCAGAGACAGCACATGTCTGTATGACAAAGAATATTGACTAACTGAAATATCTCATAGACTAAGTGTGAGGCTATGAAATAATAATAATGAGAAACTCACCAAGACTCCTTAGATAGCACCTTCCAAACCCACGTCCGCTACCATCTGGAAGGACACATGGGAACACCACCACCTGGAAGTTCCCTTCCTGAGCTTGGAAATATATCCCTGTTCCTTTACTGTCGCTGGGTCAAAATCTTGGAACTCCCTCCCTAACAGCACTGTGGGTGTACCTGCAGCACAAGGACTGCAGCAGTCCAAGAAGGCAGCTCACCACCACCTTCTCAAGGGCAATTAGGGATGGGCAATAAATGCTGGCCCAGCCAGCGAAGCCCACATCCCATGAAAGAATAAAGAAACAGTCCCTTTAACTGAACAGAAAGGAACATTTCCAGTCAGCAACAAAGAGAGGCAAAATTGGGCAGGTGAGAGGTTAACGCAGTTAACTCACAGTTAAAACCAGAGCCAAAATGATTTTTATCGACTTTTTCAAATCATTTCTTTACACTGTTTTAGGTATTGGTCGGTCTTCTTAGCTCAAGTTGGCGTACAGCTAGGAATAATCTGTCCTGTCCACAAAAAGCAGACAAATCCGACCCAGCAATTACTGCCCCATCAGTCTGCTCTCATTCATCAGCAAAATGATAGAAGGTGTTGTCAACAATGCTATCAAGTGGCACTTGCTCAGCAATAACCTGTTTACTGATGCTCAGTTTGAGTTCCACTGGGGCCATGGAGTCAAAGCTAGCACAAAGGAAGATGGTTGTGATTGTTGGAGATCATCTCAGTCCCAGGACATCACTGCAGGAGTTCCTCAGGATAGTGTCCTAGGTCCAACCATCTTCAGCTGCTTCATCGATGACCCTCCCACCAACATAAGGTCAGGAGTGGAGATGCTCACTGATGATTGCACAATGTTCAGCACCATTTGTGACTCCTCAGATACCAAAGCAGCCCAAGTCCAAATGCAGCAAGACCTGGACAACATGTAGGCTTGGCAATAAGTGGCAAATAGCATATGTGCCACACAAGTTACAGGCAATGACTATCTCCACCAAGAGAGAATCTAGCCTTCTCCCTTTGACATTCAATGGCATTACCATTACTGAATCTCCCTCTTACCAAGTTCCTGGGGGTTACCATTGACCAAAAACCAAATTGGACCAACCATATAAATACTGTGGCTACAAGAACAGGTCAGAGGCTAGGAATCCTGCGGCGAGTAACTCACCTCCTGACTCCCCCAAAGCCTGTCCACCATCTACAAGGCACAAGTCAGGAGTGTGATGGAATAATCTCCACTTGCCTGGATGAGTGCAGCTCCCACAACACTGAAGAAGCCTGACACCATCCAGGACAAAGCAGCCTGCTTGATTGGCACCAGATCTTTAAACTTTACTCCCTCCACCACCGATGCACAGCAGCAGCAGTATGTACCATTTACAAGATGCACTGCAGCAACTCACCAAGGCTCCTTCTACAACACCTTTCAAACCCTAGAAAGACAAGGGCAGAAGACTGATGAGAACACCACTATCTGGAAGTTCCCCTTCAAGCCACTCACTACCCTGACTTGGAAATATATCGCCGTTCCTTCACTGTCCCTGGGTCAAAATCCTGAAACTTCCTCCCTAACAGCACCATAGGGAATGTAACACTTCTAGAAGGCAGCTCACCACCACCTTTTCAAAGGTAATTAGGGACAGGCAATCAATGCTGGCCTAGCCAGTGACACCCACATCCCATGAATGAATACATTTTTTAAAATTGCATTGTGATATTAGTGTTGATAAAATATTTGTATGATCAGTGCTAGCTATAGATTAGCAATTATAGAGCATTATTTTGCCTCGTTGACTTGAACCTGCATATACTAGATGGGCTTTAGTAGCGAGGGGAAGCGTGAATCAGAAATGACTGCATTCAAAAATTGACTTGCCAAGTTCACATATTAAAGGCAATACCAGAATGGAAACAAAAAGATTAAATGCAGTTAAATTATGGAGACGTTAATAGTGATGACTGCCTTAAGATATAACATTTTGGTTAACATTTTCAAGACAAATTAATGCAAAAATATTGAGACATCTATAAAGATTCCTGCCAAATCTGTTAAGCTTTGACTAAAGAGAAAATGTCATGTGGAAATATTTTTAAAAAGAAATGACAACATCTTTGGCAGATGTCTCTCTGAAACAAGCCTGGCTTTTTTTTTCCATCTTCAGAATTCAAGCCCTTCATAAAATCTCTTCACAGAATAAATGTTCTCTTTAAAGGGAGGGGACCATTGCAGTTATCAACAATGAATGCAAATTCAGTTGTACATAAATCAAATGTGCTGCAGCTGATAAACTGATCTTTTTAATTAACTGTGACCCAGCAAAACCTCCAGTCACAACAACATCATCATGCCTCGCTTCTGTTACCGATTCTACATTAATACTTCAGAGATTAGTGCATGTGGGCTCTAGCAATCCAGAGTATTAGAAAGCGGTTGAATATAAGCAACCATAATTCAGCACAGCCTAAGAGGTCGATATCAGGCAATGGAAAAGACTAGCTTCACCACCAAGCTGCATATACAGACACTTTCTTAATGTATTCTCATCAAATTTTTCTATCGTTGTCTTCACCTGAAAGCACTGACTCATTCTGGGGTCCAGCCCCATGGGGGCAGTCAGGCTCTCTCCAATACTTGTCCAAAGTAATGGTTACCCATGCGTACACTCGGACAACATTGGCAGCCTGATTCTCTAATAGCTGACATAACTGCTATTCAGGAAATGACAGTATTCTGTATACTCTCTCCTGTATCATTTTGTACGTAGCTGCCTGCAACATCAATATCTCTCAGAGTATTGAAAGCCTTGTGTTTAGAATGTAGCTTGTCTAAGTGTCAAACTTACTTCCAGTAACTCATTTCCCACCAAACTTTGTTCACAACAATCTTGGTGTAATAAAAACCAACAGATCCTCTCGTTCAGTGTGAGCAATGCCATGGGAGATCCCGACTGTGCATATATAGAATAAGGAAACGGCCAATCATTTACCATTTTCATACTAAACTTAAATCCTAAAATCTCAGAAAACGCTAACAGAAAGGTAACCTTGTTTATTTAGATATGGTAAATTAATGATCCTATTAATACATAGGCTAGAATTTTGAGGTTGGTGGGCCGGGGAAGGGTTGGGAAACAGCACACGATTGGCCCCTGACTGCAATTTCACACTGGTCAGGAAGGGGGGTGTGGGGGGCTGGGGTGTGGGGGCTGGGGGCAGGGGCAGGGGGCAGGGGGCGGGGCAGGGGGCAGGGGCAGGGGGCTGGGGTGGGGCTGGGGGCAGGGGCAGGGGGCTGGGGGCAGGGGCAGGGGGCAGGGGGCAGGGGGCTGGGGGCAGGGGCAGGGGGCTGGGGTGGGGCTGGGGTGGGGCTGGGGGCAGGGGGCTGGGGGCAGGGGCAGGGGGCAGGGGCAGGGGGCAGGGGCAGGGGGCTGGGGTGGGGCTGGGGTGGGGCTGGGGTGGGGCTGGGGGCAGGGGCAGGGGGCTGGGGTGGGGCTGGGGTGGGGCAGGGGGCAGGGGCAGGGGGCAGGGGCAGGGGGCAGGGGCTGGGGTGGGGCAGGGGCAGGGGCAGGGGGCAGGGGCAGGGGGCAGGGGCAGGGGGCAGGGGCTGGGGGCTGGGGTGGGGCTGGGGTGGGGCTGGGGTGGGGCTGGGGTGGGGCTGGGGTGGGGCAGGGGGCAGGGGCAGGGGGCAGGGGCAGGGGCAGGGGGCAGGGGCTGGGGTGGGGCAGGGGCAGGGGCAGGGGGCAGGGGCTGGGGTGGGGCAGGGGCAGGGGGCAGGGGCAGGGGTGGGGGTGGGGCAGGGGGCAGGGGGCAGGGGCAGGAGGCAGGGGCTGGGGTGGGGCAGGGGCAGGGGGCAGGGGCAGGGGCTGGGGTGGGGCAGGGGGCAGGGGCAGGGGGCAGGGGCTGGGGTGGGGCAGGGGCAGGGGGCAGGGGCAGGGGCTGGGGTGGGGCAGGGGCAGGGGGCAGGGGCAGGGGTGGGGGTGGGGCAGGGGGCAGGGGGTAGGGGCAGGGGGCAGGGGCCTTGCAGCCCAGGCAGCCCCTGGGAGACTGCCATGTAAGAACATCTCCTCTGCATCTTCAACGTTCAATTTTCCCTTCATGTTCTCTGAACTCAGCTAGCCTACTGACACAACCCCGCCCTGGTTCACAGAAGTTCAACCTCCAATCCCTTCCCAAAGAAAACATTCTGTGGCCAATTCTAAATTTTGTGATTTTTGTACACCCCCTTGCCTTAAACCCCTACTACTGGCTCCCACTGAATGGCTCTTCATATATTCCCAATACTAAGAGTCTTTCCCACTGTTTGAACGTGTTTCCACAGTTACTGCCTGGACACAATGGATCAAACCAGCCAACACCACAATCTTCCCTTAGGCAGTTCCTCAGGATTCAGGATGACTTATTTGCAGTATCGAAGGGGTTTGAGATGGCTGATAAGTCCAATGCGTGATCTGCAGATTCTGCCGCATGAGGGGCAGGATGTGCTTGAAGGGTTGGGTATATGGGTTGTTTGGAGGTTTGTGCACTCCCTCTGATGCCTTAACTTCACCACTGCACATTCCCAAAGTACTCCTTCATTGTTTTCAGTGGTTCCAAAGCAGCCTGCTTGATCGGCACCCCACCCACAAATACTCACTCCCTCCACCACCAACACACAGCAGCAGCAGTGTGTGTACCATCTACTAGATACACTGCAGAAACACACCAAGGCTCCTTAAACAGCACCTTCCAAACCCACGACAACTACCATCCAGTAGGACAAGAGCAGCAGACACTTGGGAACACCACCCACCTGCAAGTTCCCCTCAAAGCCACTCACCATCCTGACTTGGAAATATATCGCTGTTCCTTCACTGTCACTGAGTCAAAATCCTGGAACTCCCTCTCTAACAGCAGTGTGGGTGTACCTACACCACATGGACTGCAGTGGTTAAAGTAGGCAGCTCACCAGCATCTTCTCAAAGGCAATTAAGGTTGGGCAATAAATGCTGACCTAGCCAGCGAAACCCACATCCCATGAATGATTTTTTAAAAAGTTAACATGGGAGAGGGTGCTGCTTTCTTGCGCACACCTTTCTTGCCACTGGATTTGGAGGATCTTGCACAGGCACCAGTGGTGTTACTTCTCCAGTGTTTTAAAGGTGCCTACTGTAGGTTGTTGAAATCTCTGAAGCAGAAAGGAGTGTGGGGATCGCTGCTGCCCAATAAACCATAACCTTAGTCTCGGCTTTCAGATCCTGGTCCCCGAATTTCCTCCGTCGGTTGAAGGCTGAGCTGACACATTGGAAGTGATGATGAATTTTGTCATCTATATGTCTTCATTTCCAGCACGTTCCCAAGATATGGAAAATAGTCTACATTTTCCGGGATCTTGCCAAAGATCTTAACCAATGAAGAGCTGTTTGGAAGAGGACCTTAGCTTTCCAGGTGTTCAGTGAAACGTCATATTAGAACATTTTTCAGAAAAGGAGTCGACAATGACAGCTCAGTTTCTGAATGAGCGAACATAAAAGCTTCCTCTGTATATTGAAGCTTCATCTGTGTATCGAAGCTCAATGACTGAAATTAGAGGGTTTTGGTTTTGGCTTGAAGACGGTGTAGGTTGAACAGCTGCCCTTCTGTTCTGTAGATTATCTCCAAGACAGTGGGTAATTTGCTGGAGGTGGGGAGTAGTATCGCAGCAAGAAAAATGGAAAAGAGAGTTGGTGCAATGACACAGCCTTGTTTGACCCCAGCTTTCCATTCCATTAGTATAGATCATGACATGCATGTCATCGTGAATTCAGCAGAAGATGGTGACAAATTTCTGAGGGCAGTGAAATTTGAGGAGAATACTCTATAAGCCTTCACAGTTGACAGAGTCAAAGGCTTTCATGATGCCAAAAAAAGGCCATGTAGCAAGGTTGGTGCTGTTCTTTGCATTTTTCTTGGATTTGCCATGCTGTGGAGATCATGTGTGTGGTGCCTCTTGAGGGGCTAAAAATGCACCGCGACTCTGGACGGAGTTCCTCAGCCACTGGGAGGAGGCGATTGGGGAGGATCCTTGCAATGACAGCAGGGAGTCTCTTCTGTGGTTACCGCAATTGGACTTGTCTCTCTTCTTGACTATGGTCATGATCATACCATCCCTGAGATAACCAGCATGCACTCTCTTTCTCAGATGAAGGTTATGAGATTGTGCTGCCATGTTTCTCCACCACATTTCAGAATCTCAGCAAGGATTTCATTTGCTCCAAGGGCTTTGTTGTTTTTCAGTTGTTGAATGGCTTTTTCAACTTTGTTCCCAGCCAGGGTAGCTCCAAGACCAAGTTGGACAGGGTACTGAGGAATGGAGTTGAGGGCATTTGAATTGATGACAGAGTCTCGGTTGAGGAGTTCTTCGAGACGTTCTCTCCAATGAGCTCTGACTGCATCCCAATCCTCGACCAGCTCCCTTTCATGCTTGGCTCTCAACAGGTTGGGCCTTGAGTGCCTGGGCCATTGATCGTCTCAACAGCGCTGAAGAAACCACGCATGTCACTGGCGTCTGCGAATTGTTGGCTCGGCTGTGCTCTTCCTACCCACCTTTCGTTCTTTATGTCTCGGGTTTTATGCTATACCACTGCCCCCAGCTGCCTGTAGGACTACTATTATTACTACACAAAAACAAAAACAGAATTACCTGGAAAAACTCAGTAGGTCTGGCAGCATCGGCGGAGAAGAAAAGAGTTGACATTTCAAGTCCTCATGACCCTTCGACAGAACTTGAGTTCGAGTCCAAGAAAGAGTTGAAATATAAGCTGGTTTAAGGTGTGTGGGGGGGGGGGGGGGCGGAGAGAGAGAGAGAGAGAGAAGTGGAGTGGGGGTGTGGTTGTAGGGACAAACAAGCAGTGATAGAAGCAGATCACAACAACAATAATACAAAAGAACACATAGGTGTTAAAGTTAAAGTTGGTGATATTATCTAAACGAATGTGCTAATTAAGAATGGATGGTAGGGCACTCAAGGTATAGCTCTAGTGGGGGTGGGGAGAGCATAAAAGATGTAAAAAATAAATAAATAAATAAATCATTTTTTTTTTCTCTTTTTATAATGGAAATAGGTGGGAAAAGGAAAATCTATATAATTTATTGGACAAAAAAGAAAAGGAAGGGGGAAACAGAAAGGGGGTGGGGATGGGGGAGGGAGCTCACGACCTAAGGTTGTTGAATTCAATATTCAGTCTGGATGGCTGTAAAGTGCCTAGTCGGAAGATGAGGTGCTGTTCCTCCAGTTTGCGTTGGGCTTCACTGGAACAATGCAGCAAGCCAAGGACAGACATGTGGGCAAGAGAGCAGGGTGGAGTGTTAAAATGGCAAGCGACAGGGAGGTTGGGTCATTCTTGCGGACAGACCGCAGGTGTTCTGCAAAGCGGTCGCCCAGTTTACGTTTGGTCTCTCCAATGTAGAGGAGACCACATTGGGAGCAACGAATGCAGTAGACTAAGTTGGGGGAAATGCAAGTGAAATGCTGCTTCACTTGAAAGGAGTGTTTGGGTCCTTGGACGGTGAGGAGAGAGGAAGTGAAGAGGCAGGTGTTGCATCTTTTGAGTGGGCATGGGGTGGTGCCATAGGAGGGGGTTGAGGAGTAGGGGGTGATGGAGGAGTGGACCCCATCACCATCCATTCTTAATTATCACATTCGTTTAGATAATATCACCAACTTTAACTTTAACACCTATGTGTTCTTTTGTATTATTTTTGTTGACATCTTTTGATGATCTGCTTCTATCACTGCTTGTTTGTCCCTACAAGCACACCCCCACTCCACCTCTCTCTCTCTCTCTCCGCCCCCCACACACACACCTTAAACCAGCTTATATTTCAGCTCTTTCTTGGACTCGAACTCAAGTTCTGTCGAAGGGTCATGAGGACTCAAAACGTCAACTCTTTTCTTCTCCGCCGATGCTGCCAGACCTGCTGAGTTTTTCCAGGTAATTCTGTTTTTGTTTTTGTTTTGGATTTCCAGCATCCGCAGTTTTTTTTTTATTACTATTATTACTACTCTCTTAAGCCATGGTGAAGTTGCCAATCAATGAAAGCTTTGCTCTCACCCTTGATTAGGTCCTGTATTGCTTGGTCATTTTCATTAAGCCAGCCATGATGTTTCTTGGTAGAGAGACCAAGGACCTCTTTGCAGATACTTGTTATAATGGACTTTAGGGTCGACCAGGCACTGACGGCACACTGTAGCATCTAGTGGCTGGAGGTTGAGAGGTTAGCAGTGATGCGCTGAGAAGAGCTGCCTTAGTGGCGTCTTTGAGATTTTCAATGTTAATTATCTTGCAGCATTGCTCCTGTTACCTCCACTGTCTGGGGGCCAGGCTGATGGAGATGGTGGATCAGATAAGCAGTTGTCTGCAGGTGTCTGTCCTGGAGAGGGTGATGTGGGCGTCCATGCAGTCCCTTGCTTGAATGATGATGTAGTTGAGCAAGTGCCTGTGTTTGGACTGTGGGTGTTGCCACGAGGTCTTGTGTTTGTCTTGCTGGCAGAACAGGGTGTTGGTTATGACAAGGTCACGTTCTAGACATTTTGTCAGGGGAAGGATTCCATAGAGCTTGCTTTCCCTGGTCCTTCCTTGCCTATCTCACACTTCCAAAGATTCGCATCCTTCCTGATTCTGGCATTGAAATCTCTGAGGAGGATCAGTTTATTGCCTGTTGGGACTCAGGCTAGGGATTGTTCAAGGTCGGTGTAGAATCCCTGCTTTGTCTCTTCTGCACATCAAATGTAGGAGTGTAGAGACCGCTGACAGCAGCATACTGTTTCCTCATTAGGGTGAGCCAGGCAGTGAGGAGGTGCTTATTTCACAGGGGGAGTCACTGACGCACCAGACAAGCTCATTTTTGATGGGTGAGGTTCACCCCGTGGAGGAGTCGCTCCTCTTCCGGATGGACCTTCCAGAGGAAGTGTATGTGCCACCTTATTCCTTTAACTGGTCTCCTCCTGCATGTCATATCTCACTTGGTGCAAAAACGTCGATGTCGAGGCACCAAAGATCCCGAGCTACGATGGCAGTGCAGCACTCAGGTCTGTCACTGTTTGACATTGTCCATAAGGGTCATGACATTCCAGGTCCTAACCTTCATTATGACGAGTGGAAGATGCCTGTGCCTGATACTTTTTTAAAATGTGGAATGGTCATCGCATGCCAACTTATACAATGTCTTGGTACAGCAAGGCCTTTGTCCAGTGATGAGGGCATTCCAAGACAATTGGAGGCTAGGCTCTGCTGTGAGACATTAGCACATCCTGTACATGCTCAAAAGCAGATACGTATATAACCGGTGCCCAGGAAAAGACTAAAGCTGAAAAAGCAGTCGAACAAGTAGCCAGCCATAGGCTCAGTAGGAGACCGAAGGCTCTTAATCATTCCAGTGGAAACATAGAAACATGGAAAATAGGAGCAGGAGCAGGTCATTCGGCCCCTCTAGCCTGTTCCACCATTCAATATGATCATGGCTGATCCTCCATCTCAACGCCATACTCCTGCACTCTCCCCATACCCCTTGCTGTCTTTAGATAGAGTCCAGAAATCTATTTCCTTACTAAATATATTCAGTGACTCGGCCCCCACAGCCTCTGTGGTAGAGAATTCCACAGGTTTACCACCCTCTGAGTGAAGAAGTTTCTCCTCATCTCAGTCCTAAATTCCGTATCCTGAATCTGTGACCCCAGCCAGAGGAAATATCATCCCTGCAATCAGTCTGTCCAAACCTGTCAGAATTTTATATGTTTCAATTGAATCGCCTCTCATTTTTCTAAACTCCAGTGAATACAGGCCTAGCTGGCCCAATGTATCCTCATACGACAATCCTATCATCCCAGGAATCAGCCTGGTGAACTTTTGTTGCACCCCCTCTATGGTAAGTGTATCCTTTCTCAGGTAAGGAGACCAAAACTGCACACAATACTCCAGGTGTGGTCTCATCAAGGCCCTGCACATCTGCAGTAAGACATCCTTGCAAGTCCTCTTGCAATGAAGGCCAACATGCCATTTGCTTTCTTACCTGCTTGCAGCACCTGCATGCTTGCTTTCAGTGATTGGTGTACAAGGACACCCAGGTCCCTTTGTACATCTACATTTCCCAATCTATCATCATTTAAATAATACTGGGCAATTCTGTTTTTCCTACCAAAGTGGATAACTTCACACTTATCCACATTATACTGCATCTGCCATGTATTTGCCCACTTACTCAACCTGTCTAGATCATCTTGAAGCCTCTTAACATCCTCCTCATCGTTCACATTCCCACCAAGTTTCATGTTGTCAGCAAACTTAGAAATATTACATAAAAGCAAAATACTGCGGATGCTGGAAATCTGAAACAAAAACAAAAATCACTGGAAAAACTCAGCAGTTCTGACAGCGTCTGCAGAGAGGAACACAGTTAATATTTCAAGTCCATATGACTCTTAATCAGAACTCAGTGTTAGCAGGGGGAAAAAAGAGCAATGGGTGGCAGCAGATGGCTGGATAGACATGGGTAGATGGGCATAATGAGGAGCTCTCTATATAAGGTTCTGTCTGCTTAGCAACCATCTTGACTGAGATTTGCTGCACTGGTTGTAAACCTAACCCACTTCCCTGTACAGAGATGCAAATCCTCTCTTGACTGTAAGTATCGGAATAGAAAGGAGCTGGTTACAACACAGAAACTGGCCATTCAGCATAACTAGTCCACTGGGTAGTTGCCTGTCACAAGAGCTATCAAAGATCTTCCTCTGATTACCAAACTCGCCCTGGTCAAGTAAAATCCTTTCTCTTCACAGCGAACCAACATATTCTAACTGAGCCTCAAAATCAGCACATTACCTGTTCCCCACCATCATATAAAGCAATCAAACACAAGTTGTCTTTAGGCCATTTTTTCCAGCAGTTTATTAGAACTAATCATTAAAACCCCTTGTGAGTGTGGAAGATTTTTGCATCCTATTCTTTAAAACCTCTTTTAAATGCCACATAAGTCCCTGGCCACCGCCAAATAATATGAATCAATTTGTCATGGGCTCTTTGGCAGCCAGACCCTCCAGTGATGAAAACAAAAAAACTGCGGATGCTGGAAATCCAAAACAAAAACAGAATTACCTAGAAAAACTCAGCAGGTCTGGCAGCATCGGCGGAGAAGAAAAGAGTTGACGTTTCGAGTCCTCATGACCCTTCGACAGAACCTGAGTTCGAGTCCAAGAAAGAGTTGAAATATAAGCTGGTTTAAGGTGTGTGTGTGTGGGGCGGAGAGATAGAGAGAGAGAGAGAGGTGGAGGGGGGGGGTGTGTGGTTGTAGGGACAAACAAGCAGTGATAGAAGCAGATCATCAAAGGATGTCAATGACAATAGTACAATAGAACACATAGGTGTTAAAGTTAAAGTTGGTGATATTATCTAAACGAATGTGCTAATTAAGAATGGATGGTAGGGCACTCAAGGTATAGCTCTAGTGGGGTTTTTTTTTTAAATAATGGAAATAGGTGGGAAAAGGAAAATCTTTATAATTTATTGGAAAAAAAAGGAAGGGGGAACCAGAAAGGGGGTGGGGATGGGGGAGGGAGCTCACGACCTAAAATGTTGAATTCAATATTCAGTCCGGAAGGCTGTAAGGTCCCTAGTCGGAAGATGAGGTGTTGTTACTCCAGTTTGCGTTGGGCTTCACTGGAACAATGCAGCAAGCCAAGGACAGACATGTGGGCAAGAGAGCAGGGTGGAGTGTTAAAATGGCAAGCGACAGGGAGGTTTGGGTCATTCTTGTGGACAGACCGCCGTGTTCTGCAAAGCGGTCGCCCAGTTTATGTTTGGTCTCTCCAATGTAGAGGAGACCACATTGGGAGCAACGAATGCAGTAGACTAAGTTGGGGGAAATGCAAGTGAAATGCTGCTTCACTTGAAAGGAGTGTTTGGGTCCTTGGACGGTGAGGAGAGAGGAAGTGAAGGGGCAGGTGTTGCATCTTTTGCGTGGGCATGGGGTGGTGCCATAGGAGGGGGTTGAGGAGTAGGGGGTGATGGAGGAGTGGACCAGGGTGTCCCGGAGGGAGCGATCCCTACGGAATGCCGATAAGGGGGGTGAAGGGAAGATGTGTTTGGTGGTGGCATCATGCTGGAGTTGGCGGAAATGGCGGAGGATGATCCTTTGAATGCGGAGGCTAGTGGGGTGATAGGTGAGGACAAGGGGGACCCTTTCATGTTTCTGGGAGGGAGGAGAAGGCGTGAGGGCGGATGCGCGGGAGATGGGCTGGACACGGTTGAGGGCCCTGTCAACAACCGTGGGTGGAAAACCTCGGTTAAGGAAGAAGGAGGACATGTCAGAGGAACTGTTTTTGAATGTAGCATCATCGGAACAGATGCGACGGAGGCGAAGGAACTGAGAGAATGGGATGGAGTCCTTACAGGAAGCGGGGTGTGAGGAGCTGTAGTCGAGATAGCTGTGGGAGTCGGTGGGTTTGTAATGGATATTGGTGGACAGTCTATCACCAGAGATTGAGACAGAGAGGTCAAGGAAGGGAAGGGAAGTGTCAGAGATGGACCACGTGAAAATGATGGAGGGGTGGAGATTGGAAGCAAAATTAATAAATTTTTCCAAGTCCCGACGAGAGCATGAAGTGGCACCGAAGTAATCATCGATGTACCGGAGAAAGAGTTGTGGAAGGGAGCCAGAGTAGGACTGCAACAAGGAATGTTCCACATACCCCATAAAGAGACAGGCATAGCTGGGGCCCATGTGGGTACCCATAGCCACACCTTTTATTTGGAGGAAGTGAGAGGAGTTGAAGGAGAAATTGTTCAGCGTGAGAACAAGTTCAGCCAGACGGAGGAGAGTAGTGGTGGATGGGGATTGTTCGGGCCTCTGTTCGAGGAAGAAGCTAAGGGCCCTCAGACCATCCTGGTGGGGGATGGAGGTGTAGAGGGATTGGACGTCCGTGGTGAAGAGGAAGCGGTTGGGGCCAGGGAACTGGAAATTGTTGATGTGACGTAAGGTGTCAGAGGAATCACGGATGTAGGTGGGAAGGGACTGGACAAGGGGAGAGAGAAGGGAGTCAAGATAACGAGAAATGAGTTCTGTGGGGCAGGAGCAAGCTGAGACGATCGGTCTACCGGGACAGTTCTGTTTGTGGATTTTGGGTAGGAGATAGAAGCGGGCCGTCCGAGGTTGGGCGACTATCAGGTTGGAAGCTGTGGGAGGGAGATCCCCAGAGGAGATGAGGTCAGTGACAGTCCTGGAAACAATGGCTTGATGTTCAGTGGTGGGGTCATGGTCCAGGGAGAGGTAGGAGGAAGTGTCTGCGAGTTGACGCTCAGCCTCCGCGAGGTAGAGGTCAGTGCGCCAGACAACAACAGCACCACCCTTGTCAGCGGGTTTGATGACAATGTCAGGGTTGGACCTGAGAATCCACCTGAACGTTCAGTGCTCAGCAAAGGACTTAGTTTCATACACTTACGCCCTCACCTCAATGAATTTTGGGCTCGGCATGATACTGAACTCTTCTTCCGCCGTCTTCGTCTCCGGGCTCACTTCTTTGGGCAGGAGTCCTCTCCCAGTTCAACGGATCCTTTTACCCATCTCCAATATTCTCCCTCCACCTGGACCCCTCCCTCTGGATTCTTACCTTCTCTCGATCTTTTCATTGAGAACAGTCGGCGCGACATTAGTCGTCTCAATTTCTCTGCTCCTCTCACCCATTCTAACCTGTCTCTCTCTGAACTTACTGCACTCAATTCTCTCGGGTCCAACCCTGACATTGTCATCAAACCCGCTGACAAGGGTGGTGCTGTTGTTGTC
The DNA here is from genome assembly GCF_017639515.1 of Carcharodon carcharias. Lineage (NCBI taxonomy): Eukaryota > Metazoa > Chordata > Chondrichthyes > Lamniformes > Lamnidae > Carcharodon > Carcharodon carcharias. The sequence continues at coordinate 197,493,508 of NC_054471.1, forward strand.
TGGCGCCCTAACCTCTACCTCGCGGTGGCTGAGCGTCAACTCGCAGACACTTCATCCTACCTCTCCCTGGACCATGACCCCACCACTGAACATCAAGCCATTGTTTCCAGGACTGTCACTGACCTCATCTCCTCTGGGGATCTCCCTCCCACAGCTTCCAACCTGATAGTCGCCCAACCTCGGACGGCCCGCTTCTATCTCCTACCCAAAATCCACAAACAGAACTGCCCCGGTAGACCGATCGTCTCAGCTTGCTCCTGCCCCACAGCACTCATTTCTCGTTATCTTGACTCCCTTCTCTCTCCCCTTGTCCAGTCCCTTCCCACCAACATCCGTGATTCCTCTGACACCTTACGTCACATCAACAATTTCCAGTTCCCTGGCCCCAACCGCTTCCTCTTCACCATGGACGTCCAATCCCTCTACACCTCCATCCCCCACCAGGATGGTCTGAGGGCCCTTAGCTTCTTCCTCGAACAGAGGCCCGAACAATCCCCATCCACCACTACTCTCCTCCGTCTGGCTGAACTTGTTCTCACGCTGAACAATTTCTCCTTCAACTCCTCTCACTTCCTCCAAATAAAAGGTGTGGCTATGGGTACCCGCATGGGCCCCAACTATGCCTGTCTCTTTATGGGGTATGTGGAACATTCCTTGTTGCAGTCCTACTCCGGCCCCTTTCCACAACTCTTTCTCCCGTACATCGATGATTACTTCGGTGCCACTTCATGCTCTCGTCGGGACTTGGAAAAATTTATTAATTTTGCTTCCAATCTCCACCCCTCCAAAATTTTCACGTGGTCCATCTCTGACACTTCCCTTCCCTTCCTTGACCTCTCTGTCTCAATCTCTAGTGATAGACTGTCCACCAATATCCATTACAAACCCATCAACTCCCACAGCTATCTTGACTACAGCTCCTCACACCCCGCTTCCTGTAAGGACTCCATCCCATTCTCTCAGTTCCTTCGCCTCCGTCGTATATGTTCCGATGATGCTACATTCAAAAACAGTTCCTCTGACATGTCCTCCTTCTTCCTTAACCAAGGTTTTCCACCCACGGTCGTTGACAGGGCCCTCAACCGTGTCCGGCCCATCTCCCACGCATCTGCCCTCACGCCTTCTCCTCCCACCCAGAAACATGATAGGGTCACCCTTGTCCTCACTTATCATCCCACCAGCCTCCGCATTCAAAGGATCATCCTCCGCCATTTCCGCCAACTCCAGCATGATGCCACCACCAAACACATCTTCTCTTCACCCCCCTTATCGGCATTCCGTAGGGATTGCTCCCTCCTGGACACCCTGGTCCACTCCTCCATCACCCCCTACTCCTCAACCCCCTCCTATGGCACCACCCCATGCCCACGCAAAAGATGCAACACCTGCCCCTTCACTTCCTCTCTCCTCACCGTCCAAGGACCCAAACACTCCTTTCAAGTGAAGCAGCATTTCACTTGCATTTCCCCCAACTTAGTCTACTGCATTCGTTGCTCCCAATGTGGTCTCCTCTACATTGGAGAGACCAAACGTAAACTGGGCGACCGCTTTGCAGAACACCTGCGGTCTGTCCGCAAGAATGACACAAACTTCCCTGTCGCTTGCCATTTTAACACTCCACCCTGCTCTCTTGCCCATATGTCTGTCCTTGGCTTGCTGCATTGTTCCAGTGAAGCCCAACGCAAACTGGAGGAACAACACCTCATCTTCCGACTAGGGACTTTACAGCCTTCCGGACTGAATATTGAATTCAACATTTTAGGTCGTGAGCTCCCTCCCCCATCCCCACCCCCTTTCTGTTTCCCCCTTCCTTTTTTTTCCAATAAATTATAAAGATTTTCCTTTTCCCACCTATTTCCATTATTAAAAAAAAAAACCCCACTAGAGCTATACCTTGAGTGCCCTACCATCCATTCTTAATTAGCACATTCGTTTAGATAATATCACCAACTTTAACTTTAACACCTATGTGTTCTATTGTACTATTGTCGTTGACACCTTTTGATGATCTGCTTCTATCACTGCTTGTTTGTCCCTACAACCACAACACCGCCCCCCCCTCCACCTCTCTCTCTCTCTCTATCTCTCCGCCCCCCACACACACACCTTAAACCAGCTTATATTTCAACTCTTTCTTGGACTCGAACTCAAGTTCTGTCGAAGGGTCATGAGGACTCGAAACGTCAACTCTTTTCTTCTCCGCCGATGCTGCCAGACCTGCTGAGTTTTTCCAGGTAATTCTGTTTTTGTTCCAGTGATGAAGGTGACTTCAGTGGGGAGATGATGGAGTGCTATTATGTGCTGCCTCTGAGGCAAATACATCAGCTTCTCAACCAATTATCCACTAGTTCCTTTTGAGATCTTGCTCACTGACTACACTGACCAATGCAGATAGTCACCAAAGTTGTGTAGTCCTCAATTCAACACCCCAGCATGGAGTTGTTGGCATTTCTCACAAAGAGGGGAAAGGTTTGTAGGTGTTCCAGTAGCTTTCACTTTCTCCAGACTGCGATGGACTGAATGCCTCAAAGATGTGGAGCACTGCGGGCCAGTAGAAACCACCAATATTTCAATCATTAGTTTCATATCGTAGGGGAGGCCAAGCAGAACTTCCATGTATCTAATGTGCTGCATCAGACAGGAACCATCAAATCATCTTTTGTTTGCTCTGCAGCAAGGTAATGCCATACTCCATGGCAGCATGTAACTACACCTGGCTTCACTTCTACATCTGAATCCTCTGGTTTCCTTGTGTTATGTCTCTCAATAATGTATCAACTGTTCATCTACATTATCTGTATCTGGGCACTGGGTGCCTCTGGGCTGCTGAGTGCAAGAGTGAGAGAGCCTGGCAGGGGGTGGGAAACAGTTACCAGTGTTGCCAGAAAGAGAGGGAATTGCAAAGCTTTGGTTTTCAGAAGTGTTCATAACTGTCTCTTAACTTTGGTGTGTTTGAGAAGCATTTGCTCATAATCAACTCCTACAAAGAAAATAGTATTTTGTGAGGAGATTGAAAATACGTAGAAATAGCGAAGAAGAAAAAGGTACCATATTTGCCCGACTATAAGAGAACCTGATCAGCACAATCACGATCGACACTGTCACATGAGCTGGGGGATGTGAAAGAATTATTTTTAAAAATTTTTATTGACTTTTAAAACACTTCATGGAACTTCATGCCGCCCGTGGACAAGGTTTCATGAAAAATGCAAAGGCCGCGGTTATATCGGGACACCCGCCCAACCTCACCACACGACATTTTACACATCGGTGGGCAGGACCCACCCCCGCTCACCGACTGGAGAATTCTGGCCCTAGAGTGTGAGGCTTCACAGTGTGCTAGCATTCATTGCAGTTTATGAAACACTGAACATTAAGCATTGCCAAATTACATAGCTTTTGAGACAAGGGACATGGTGCCATGTGATACTCCAAAGGGCAATGATTCTAGGGTGTACTCTTGTGGTTTTTGGTGATTCAGTTATCAGCCCTATTATTTGGCTGAAACTCTTGCCTTTGCTGACCTAGTAAGGCTATTAAATTTCTTCCAATACTGCAAAGGGGATACTTTGGGTCAACGTATAGAGATCCCAGTCATAGTCACCTCCGTCCACATGGTCTATGCTGCTGCATGTGATGGTTTTCTCCTTGGTGCTCCTACATTACAACAGTGACTACAATTCAAAAGTACTTCACTGGCCCTAAATGCTTTGGGATGTCCTGTGACTGTGAAAAGTGCCATATAAATGTAAGTTTTTTTTAATACTTTAATAATGGTACTCCTTGGTTTTCTAATTTGTTCTTCCAAGAGCCACTCTATAGCTGTTTGGGGCTCTTTAAATAGAGAAGATATGCCTGTTTTCATGAGTCACTGTAACAAGTCAAGAAGGAAAAGGTGAGGAAGGAAAGTTCAAGAGTGGAAAAATATGATCAGTGGTGTCCACAACTATTCAGATCAAAACAAAAAAACTGCGGGTGCTGGAAATGCAAAGCAAAAACAGAATTACCTGGAAAAACTCAGCAGGTCTGGCAGCATCGGCGGAGAAGAAAAGAGTTGACGTTTCGAGTCCTCATGACCCTTCGACAGAACTTGAGTTCGAGTCCAAGAAAGAGTTGAAATATATTCAGATCAACGTCATTGATAAGATTGCAGCACTGTATCAGTAAAATGACTGGTCACTTAGTTAGTTTCAAAAGCCTGAAGCTTAATGTACATCAAAGCACCTTAGAAGGGGGAGGTGATGGCGTAGTGGTACTGTCACTGCACTAGTAATCCAGAGAAACAAGGTAATGCCCTGGGGACCCAGGTTCGAATCCCACCATGGCAGATGGTGAAATTTGAATTTAATAAAAAAATCTGGAATTCAAAGTCTTATGACAACCATGAAACCATTGTTGTCATAAAAACCCATCTGGTTCACGAATGCCCTTTAGAGAAGGAAATCTGCTGTCCTTACCTGGTCTGGACTGCATGTGACTCCAGACCCACAGCAATGTGGTTGACTCTGAAATGCCCAGAACCTACACCACGTGGACTGCAGTGGTTCAAGAAGGTGGCTCACTACCACCTTCTCAAGGGCAATTAAGAACGGGCAATAAATACTGGGCCCAGCCAGCGACAACCACATCCCATGAAAGAATTTTTAAAAATGTAAATTTCTACCTGCGGCACACCAAATTATGGGTGGGATCATCTGCTTCCGTTGGTGATGGGCCTCATAGATTTCGGGAGCGAAAAATATCGGGAGATCACAAAAATCGGTTTCACGTCATCGTAAAACCAGTTTGCGATCACCCACTCCGCCCGTCAATGGTGGGTCATGTTTCCCGTTATTGCAGGCTGACATGTTTCACAACTGTACATAAGCAATGTGCACTTTGCTCAGGACTTTGAGGTTTGTTTGCCTATCTTGCTTCAGGCAGAACTCACAGTCACCAGCGCCAGGCTTCACAGGCAGCACCACATCACTGTTAGGGGGGCTCACGGGCAGGTCTCTACCTACCAGACCAGCCATAAGGTGGGGGAGGCTTTTCAACAGCTGCAGATCTCAGGGTTGCTTGGGGAAGGGGGGAGAAGTGGCCTCAGGCTAGAGAAGAGGCTGCAGTGCGAGGGCTGTACTGGGGAAGGAGGGTATCCCAGGGTGTGTGTGGGGGCACATGCTGATCTGTGAAAGTGGCCTCAAGATGGTGAGGGCAGAGGGGGCAGTCTCCAGAGGAGATGAGGCCAGACGGAGATGTGAGGGTGTGTGTGAGAGAGTGAGTGGTGATGGCTCTTGAGCTGACAGTGAGTGAGATGCCGGTAAATATGCGATGGGTTTGTGAGTGTGTGAGATTAGAGTGATGAGGTGGTTGCCTTACCCAGGTGGCATGGATGAGATCATTCACCGTCTTTCTGCACTGGGTGGCTAACCTTTTTTGTACATTAGCACTGATCACCTCTGCCATCGGAGTGGTGAGACTGATGGGCCTCCTGTGGCCAGAGTGGGGGTAGAGGACATTGTGGTGGGCCTCCACGGCATCCAAAAGGCATCCCAGGGACGCGTCGCTGAATTTGGGGGCTGCACTCTCCTCAGCTTTTGGGGCCATGCCTTCACTGGAGCAGTCCTGGGCTGCAAGCATCGAGAACTGTACTGCAGTATAAATATGGCGCCTGGAGTGAGAAAGCAGCGAGCTAATGGCGCGGTGGGAAATTTGGAGGCCACCTGCCATTGAAACAGCATTTTACCCACGACGGCATCGTTTATGAGGTGAGAAGGAAACGATATGGTGTTAAAACCAGCCGCTGTGGCCAGTGGGTAAAATGTTGTTTCTCATACCCACTACTGCATTTAGTGCGATTCTGGGACAATTCTGCCCTATGTCTACTTACATCAGGTGTATTAACACAAGTGCTATAAATAAATCTGTGCTGTAAAAAATTGGTTATTCTGATGTACACAAATATGTGCATTAACTACACATTTGCCACGTTAATTAAATTTGGTCAGGCCCTTCCAAGCCTATATTTTTTTTAAAGTCGCTAGTCTAGAAGATATTGTTCTGTGTTATTTTGCAAAGCTGTTGCTTCTAGGAGTACGAGCATTTCCGAAGGCAAAGGCAAATAGATTGATTAACAATTAAGTATTTGGGGAAAAAAAAGTTACACCTGTGTATTAGTATTTAGATATCAAAATTAGTACAGCATGCAATCTACATTTTTCTGACTTACCAAAACTAAACTTTTTATTTGTACAAAAACAAAAATACCTGGAAGAACTCAGCAGGTCTGGCAGCATCTGCGGAGAGGGACACAGTTAATGTTTCGAGTCCGTATGACTCTTCATCAGAATTATGTATTTGTACAATAGTTTGTAACATATTTATAATAATTGTCTTCATTTCCTGCCATGGAACTATGGTGAAAGTAAACTTTATCTGAGTAGCAGCTTTGGCTGATGAGAGTCTCGAACCAATCTGTTCTCACCTGTGTCTCAAATGAAGTGTTTCCTGGAGCTATTGCTGGCACTGTATCTACTCTAACAGTATCGAACTGGGCAACAACAAACTGTGACAGGATTTTTAAAATAAAACTCTGCTCAGCACAGATGTAGAGAAATGACGGAAATGGCATTTTAGCATTTCTTCATTAAAAAGTATATGACATAATGATATTTTCACAAAGTAACAAGAAAATGGCTAGGATTTAACAAGCACAGATTGTCATTTTTGCCAAATGCTAATGAAGTTTAACTTCAGATGAGTTGGAAACAATCTAAATATCTTTCAAAGAATCAGCTTCATAGGAAGGTGCACTTTAGACTGGACCAATAATCCCACCCAGCTCACCACTAAAACAAAGCACATTCTACGTTCAGAAATAAAATGCTCTATTTAACTGTGATTTCAGTTAAGTTCTGAATTCTGTTGACTTTGATATTAAAGAAAGCACTTTAATCCGGCAAAAAGTGTTGGTTTCGAACATAGAGCAAAACCCTTCTGTAGAAACCTTTGAGAATGCACCAACATTACATCCTTCCAAGGAATTCAGACTTGTGACATCCTGAGCTGTACAAAGAAAGCGGGGCTGGTACAGGGCAGGCTACAGCGGTTACCAGCCTAAACAAGAGAGCCAACTTGCTGAACAAACTGCGCTCATCAATATTGTCTCTGTGCAGCCTCCATGTAATGACACTATACAAAGACCTGAAGCAGGTTTACAAAGCATCAAAACCCTCTTCATTACTCTCAGTGAACCCCAACAGTTTCAAGGGGTGGAAATTTACAGTCCTGTCGTGGCAAGGGGCAAGGCTGTAAAATGTGACGAGTTCAAAGGTCCATTGGCTTTGGTGGGACTGCAAAATTCTGCAGCATCAAATTCCACCTGAGGTGTGCATGAGGGGCTGACAGAGTAACTCCTAACCCGACTGGTCGGCATAGCCCTGTCGAGCATCCAGAAAGTAAGGGACCATACTGGGAAATGAAATGTAATTGAGTGGGGGAGGGTTCAAGGGAACAAGAAGTGGGTCTCATAGAGGACTTGAACCTGGTCAGGGCTGGCAAAAAGAATGAGGAGAACATAGAGAGTGATGGGAGATCAGTGTTGGGGATATGTCAGAGACTGGGAGGAAGAAGAACAAGATAAAGGTAGCAACTGAGATAGTCACGCTCACAGTCTTAGAAATTAAGACGGAAGCAACATTCACATTTTGCTAGCAAGTGATAATGGAGATCAGGAAAGATGGGAAATGGGGTCAGAAATGGGCTCCATCATTGAGACTTGCAGTCTGAGACTGTTCATGCCTTCCAGCATGATCCTGTATCGTTTAGGAGGATTTTAGAGAGAGGGCGCAACAGATCTGATAGTGGACAACCAGGCCATTTGTGTATCACACATGCTTCAATTTGTGACTCTAGAACTTGAGAATGCAAAGATGAAGGTGGGAGATTATGAACGGTTTGGTAGGACCGACTGTGTCTAACAGAGGGTTAAAGGGGCTGTGGGCAAGACTGACAATAGCAACAGTGTTTATATGTTTGATGAATGGCCAGAGGAGAGAGTGTGTTAGGAATCGGGGGGTAGAATTGTGAAAGCTGGAGGATGTTGGTACATTCTCAAATTTTCTTAAACGGTTCTTACGGAAGGGTTTTGCTCTATGTCAGAAATCAACACTTTTTGCTTAGATTAAAGAGTTTCGTTTAATATAAAAGTGAACAGAATTCAATCCTTATTTAGGTGGCCTTAACTGAACTTGGTTAAATAGAGCATTTTATTTCTGAATTTAGAATGTGCTTTGTTTCAATTAGCAGTCATTTGTGACAGTATATTTTATCAAATTATATTTTCAATTTGTTTTCTTGAAATGCTTCAGTCTGTACAGGTTATTGTTTAAGATTTCCTATATCAATTAGTCATAATTCAATCAAAATTCATTGTCGTGTTTTCTCACTTTAATTGGGATCCTATGAATGATATACTAGATACCAAATAGAGAAATGGTTTGAAGCACTGGCACTCGTGTGGTGTCTGCACAAGTTACTCTATGCTATTCATGTTATACAAAATTCACAGGGATATTACCACACAATAGACAACTGCTAAAATTAAAATAAATCATCCAGTTATCAATTGGCAGAACATGAATAACACGAATGCAGTAACCCAGTGTTGAGTTTTTAATCACAGTCTTTTGAAATGGATGACGTTATATGTTGCATATCAAATTTATAACGTTTTTTTGGAAAAAACCTAACCCTCCCTCATTCTTCCTTAATCTCCTACTCCTCGTTTTGCATCAAATCAGATCAAATAATTTTTTAACTTGATCATGCACCTTTTTTTCTAGCTACTTTGCAGAGGGACTAGATGTTCCTCTACCAGGGCCAGTGGCAGGGTGACCCCACTTTGGTGGGCAGTGGGTCCTAGGGCTGCCTTTTACAGCAGCAGCCAAAAACTGCTTGTGGCCTGGAGGGCCGGCAGCTTTAGCAGCCTCAGCCACTGCTAGCGATGACCATTCATGAGGATGGGGAGTAACCCCTCCCTGGGCCAAAGAGTGCCTAAAAAGGAGGACCCCCTATCTCTGGAGTCGGCTGGGTGCCGGCGGGGTTTACCTTGTGGTCTTCCTATGTGGTGCTGGCCCCACCCCCCAACATGGGCAAAATGCCAACTAAGGTGGGAAGAGGCCCTTAACTGGCCACAGTAGTGGCTCAACTGGGCTTTCTGGTCACTGTCACAATGGGGCAAGGAGAGACATCAGGCATGACCCCAGGTCAGCACAAAAACAGAATTACCTGGAAAATCTCAGCAGGTCATGAGGACTCGAAACGTCAACTCTTTTCTTCTCCGCCGATGCTGCCAGACCTGCTGAGTTTTTCCAGGTAATTCTGTTTTTGTTTTGGATTTCCAGCATCCGCAGTTTTTTTGTTTTTATGACCCCGGGTCATTCTGGCAATCTTCTCCTCGCCTCCCAGCTCATCCCCAAAAGGGTGGTAAAATTCAGCTCATAATGCCATTTTGTGTAATCACTACCTGTGATGCAGAGATTGGTAAACTGAGAGAAATACTATTGCAGCTGGAAACTTGGTGAAATGCATTTTCCTCTTCAGTGTCATTCCAAAATAAACTGAATGTAAGAATGGAATAAAACGACTTGCGATAGTGTATTTATTTGTATTACTTTATCACTGGACGCAATAAATCAAAACAGAAGACACTGACAAGACCATTCACCTAAATGGACAGGGAATGAAGGTATAATCGATGTACTGGCATCACTCTTTATATATGCTGCAATAGTTTTTTTGTGTCCTCTTTATCCTAACTTTTACAAAAAGCTAAGTTTAAATAAAAAGAAACAGACATTGGCACATTGCTGTGTGCTGTATTGCATGAATTTGCTGTAAATACCAATATATGAGAGGAGTTTTGGGAACAGACTGTGCCTCGTTCTCTTAGGTGAAAACTCCCTGAGGAGGTTACAAAGCTCATTAAACCCCGTAAAAATTGAGAGCTTAATTTTCCTCTTGCCCACACAATGTAAATCCTGCACATGATTTGCAATATATTTTAATTTGCCTCATCCTTTTCCTCCCACGGGTGTAAGCATTTGTTAGAAAGTTTGTTCATGGTGAATAGTGTCGTCAGGCACCAGGGGAGGCTTTTACATCCTCAATCCAGTTTTCTATTTTCTTCTTCCTGGAATGAACATTATATGTGCTGGTTACATGTGCAGATAAGAGCTACCGCAAACAGATCTTATTTGTGCATCCAGCCCTTCTTTGTTAGCCCAAATTGCAGGAAGCCAGTTCTCCAGTTTCGCTTGCCCATGGAATATATCATGAAACTGCATCAAGTCTCATGAACACTGAATTATTTTTTTTCAAGTTTTCTAGCAAATGCCAAATTCATTTTAAAATATAGAGATATGTAGTAAATATAATTTACTGTATACAGAGGTACTGCATCAGATACAGCAGACACTGCAGGATGGCTCATGTACAAAGAAAATCTCAACTAACCATTTTCTCTGCAGCATTCACCAATAATTTGGTTCCTGATGTTCGCCGGAATCTTACGAGGGAACATGCCTAAAATGCATGTACAGAAATGCAAGCTACCATCACCATCTTCAATGACAGCATTCAAGACACTGGGAGCAAGTTTAAACTTCTCTTCTAGTCAAAGCAGCTTTAGTGTTGCAACATTTTGAAAATTATCAGCTGCAGTCTGCTCTGCCCGCCTCTCTTGAAATTACATCAACCGTGTCCTCACAAACTTTTAAATAAACAAATTTACTGGGGTATTTATTTCTGCTTATAGTCACGTTTAACCTGAAGGCAATCAATGAAGGCCCTTGTTGTGTTTGTATTTGTTGAGCTCCAGTAGACTTCTGGCCCATTAGAACCATGCTGATTTCAAAATGAGGCTTCTAGCGTCTATGCTTGCAGTGAGCCTTGGAAGCAGCTGCTCCTCTGCTACTGTTGCAGTGAGCTGTAGTTCTGCATAGTGATACAGGTCCACTCACTTTATCACATTCTGCTGATTACCATAAGATCGTTCTAAATAGTCCCGAAACATCAGAGCACCTCTTTTCACTCCTATTAACATTAATTGCTTCATCGGAGTTACCAAGTAAAGATCAATCTCCTGAGAGACAAGTTACCCTAAACAGCTGTCTGTGTGAGAAAATATAGCAGCTATTACAGGATTTCAAAAGAATATACAGTAGTGATTTGCGAGGCCCTTTAGTACTTAGTCTCTTCCGTAGCATAGGATTCACTTTTCATTGTTAAAATCACTGTCATTGATGTGGAAAATCATTACAATGAAAATTATTCACCATAATCCAATATCACATAAGGATTAAGAAATTTCCTTCAGTTTTATTCTTTACTGAGTTAACTAACCTCAATCAGGATACTGTTACAGATCCACAAATGGTTTCATTGCTCCTGGGTTAAGAAAAACAAGACATGGCTCCTGTCTAAAGATTAATATTCAGTGACTCTTGCTGGAAAGTGCCAGTGAACAGCTGAGGACATGATTAGGCTCTGCAATCAGGGCCTGGCCCCCAGTAGTAGCCTCTTTCCTCAGGAGGTCGAGGAAACTGTGGTCAAGGAGGCCTGAGGGACCATGGCAACGAACCTTTCCCCACCCCCAACCATGGGCAGGCAGAGGTTGGACTTTCTGACTGACATAAGGAGGCAAGTGTCAGGGATGTGCCTAAAATGGCACTTATGTCAGGATCAGCAGATAGCTAGATACAAATCTTGGTACCTAATCTTTAACCCTATATTAAATCAAATGTCTGCAGCTTTCCAGGCCAAAATACATAATGCTCCATTTAGCTACATTTGCCACACCTAAGCCCACTTCCTTATGTCATCCAAGTGAGCTCATATCCTACTTATTTCATCTAAATTCCTAATATCTATGCACATTTTTGTGTCTTGTAAATGGCTCTGCTAATGTCCTCACACAACTCATTGACAAAGATAGTGAAGAGCAACCATCTGAACACTCAATCCTGTGAAGACTCCAATCATACCCTGCTTCCACACAGATCAGCTCCCATAGATGACCACTCAGTGGTCATGAGATTGCAAACAGTTCTCAAAACAGCATAATATCTGACCACTAATTCCACACAATCAAATCTTACCCAAAAGCCTTTTTGCATGGTGGTGGAGCAAACCTCTGTCCCTAAAGCTATGCTGGAATTTTCTAATAACTACTGACCACTCGAGCTGATCTAATGCTTCAGCACATTTTCCTACAATTTGAATCAATTGGAACTTGTTTAACTGTTTTAGGGAATCAGGAGAGTTTTTCCATTTTTTGTTTCCTAAATTGGCCAGTCCTTTGTTGACTGTGTATCTCCTCAGACATGTCTCGTATTCTAAAGCTTTGTCCTTTGCCTTCACCGGGAGATTGCAAGGCTTGGGAGGTGCAGGTCGATAGTGCGCAAGGCTGCATCATATCTGGATGAGGTAGCTCAACGGGCTAGGTGGTCTTCACCCAGACTTTTCCTCATGTCGATGTTCTTTCAGTCCAATTACAGAGGGGATGTGCATGTTTATCTTGATTGTTGGGTGGGAGGGGCTGGATGATGGAGTCGGGGGATGAGTTGAGAAACTCATAAAAATAATAGAATCGTTTGCATAGCTGTACTGGAAAAAATACAAAGATTTAGAATATGAGACATGTCTAAGGAGATACACAGTCAACAATAGTTTAGCTATTTATATTTTTTTGAGGGGGGTGAGAGATTGGACATTAGTATGGTAATGCAGTATATGCAATTTATTTGGATTTTCAAAAGGCCTTCGATAAGGTGGCTCATAATAGGATAAGTTGAGCGAATTTGGAGTCAGGGGACAAGTGGCAGAATGGATTGCTAGCGGACTTCAAGCAGAGAGTGGGGAGAAAAGATAGTTATTCTGAGTGGCAGAAGTGGCATTCCACAAGGATCCAGTGCTGAGGTTCACAATTTGCACTTTGGAATCAATAGGATAAAAACAAAACACTGCAGATGCTTGAAGCCTGAAACAAAAACAGAAAATGCTGGAAAAACTCAGCAGGTCTATGGGGAGAGAAACAGAGTTGACGTTTTGAGTGTGTACGACTCTTCTTCAGAGCTAAAGAGAAGTAGAAACGTAATGAAATTTATAATGTTTAAGGGGAGTGGAGCAGGTGAAGCTGGATAGAAGGCCAGTGATAACTGGGGGCAAAGGAGAAATTGACAAAGACGTCATGAATAAAAGGACAAAGTGGGTGTTAATGGTAGTGGTAAGAGCTAAAAAAGGTGCAGATAGTGGCATAAAGGTAAGAAAGCAGAAAGCGGTAATAGAAGAACAAGAGTAAGCAAAGTGTGAAAGAACAACATGGAACAAGTAACAGATGGACCTTTGAGGTTGGGCTGGGGGAGGGACGGTGATGGGTAAAAGGATAGAAAATGCGATAAGAAGCGGAGGATAAAAAAGGGGATAAACAATGAGTAAATGAATAAAAATGAAAATAAAAATAAATGGATAATAAAAAAGCAATTTTGAAAAAAGGGATTAAAACAGGGTTGAAGATAGAGGATGGAGTTCATATTCTGAAGTTGTTGAACTCAATATTAAGTCTGGAAGGCTGTAAAGTGCCTAGTCAGAAGATGAGGTGTTGTTCCTCCAGTTTGCGTTGGGCTTCACTGGAACAATGCAGTAAGCCAAGGACAGACATGTGGGCAAGAGAGCAGGGTGGACTGTTGAAATGGCAAGCGACAGGGAGGTCTGGGTCATGCTTGCGGACAGACTGAAGGTGTTCCGCAAAACGGTCACTCAGTCTGCGTTTGGTCTCTCCAATGTAGAGGAGACCACATCGGGAGCAGCAAATGCAGTAGACTAAGTTGAGGGAAGTGCAAGTGAAATGCTGCTTCACTTGAAAGGAGTGTTTGAGCCTTTGGACGGTGAGGAGAGGGGAACTAAAGGGGCAGGCGTTGCATCTTCTGCAATTCCACGGGAAGGTGCCGTGGGAGAGGGTTGAGGTGTTGAGGGTGATGGAGGAGTGGACCAGGGTGTCCTGGAGGGAACAGTCCCTATGGAATGCTGACAGGGGGGGGTGAAGGGAAGATGTGTTTGGTGGACATGGTTGAGGGCCCTGTCAACCACAGTGGGTAGTAAACCTCGGTTAAGGAAGAAGGAAGACATGTCAGAACCACCGGTTTGGAAATGGCATAGTCGGAACAGATGCAGGGGGGAAGGAACTGAAAGAATGGGATGGAGTCCTTACAGGGAGCAGGGTGTGAGGAGCAGTAGCTGAGGTAGCTGAGGGAGTCAGTAGGACTTGTAATGAATATTGGTGGACAGTCTATCACCAGAAATGGAGATAGAGAGGTCAAGGGAGGGAAGTGTCAGAGATGGACCTTGTGAAGGTGATGGAGGGATGGAAATTGGAAGCAAAATGGAGCAATTTTTCCAGGTCCAGATGAAAGCATGAAATGGCACCGAAAGACTCATCGATGTATCGGAGAAAGAGCTGTGGGAAGGGGCCTGAGTAGGACTGGAACAAGGAATGTTCCACATACCCCATAAAGAGACAGGCATAGCTGGGGCCCATGCGGGTACCCATAGCCACACCTTTTATTTGGAGGAAGTGAGAGGAGTTGAAGGAGAAATTGTTCAGTGTGAGAACAAGTTCAGCCAGACGGAGGAGAGTAGTGGTGGATGGGGATTGTTCGGGCCTCTGTTCGAGGAAGAAGCAGAGAGTCCTCAGACCATCCTAGTGGGGGATGGAGGTGTAGAGAGATTGGACATCCATGGTGAAGAGGAGGAGATTGTTGATATGATGTAAGGCAACAGAGGAACCTTGAAGAAGTACTGCTTTTCTCTCCGACAGGATTTCCTTTGTCTCTTATTCCTTGTTCACCTTCATTGCTTTCCATTTCCCTCCTGCTGTTTGACAAGATGTTTACTGAAACTCGCTTTCACAGCCACATTTCCTTCCTCAGTGACTGTCTCCGTCTCCGACTTATATCATGTGGATTGCAACTGAAGTTCCATCCCTCATGTTTTGAGTCCACCCAGGATTACAGGTATCTCCGGGACATAGAACATTCCTTGGACTGCTCTTCTTGCTGCATCTTGAGATCTAAACTCAGTGCCACGCGCCACCTTATGAAAACACTCGACCTCTCCCTCCAGCAGCACCGAATCATCCTATTTCAAAGCAATCCTTATTCTCAGTTTCATTTTATTCTTTGTCTCATCCAACGCCTTAACAAGAAACTTTCTCTCTTCCTTTCAGGTGTTAAGGAACGCAAGCTCCAACAACTCATTGATACCACTGCCCATCCAGGACTCTCCATCACTTTCCATCCTTCTGTCCCCATCCCTTCTTCCAATCCCAGTCCCTGCTGTGTATTCACCATACCGTCTGACCTTCCCCTCTCTGATGCTGAACATTTAGTACTCAGCAAAGGACTCAGTTTCATACCCTTACGCCCTCATCTCAATGTATTTCAGGCTCGGCATGATGCTGAACTCTTCTTCCATCAAATTCGTCTCCGTGCTCACTTCTTTGGGCAGGAGTCCTCCCACCATTCCACGGATCCTTTTCCCCCACCTCCAGTATTCTCCATCCACCTGGACCCCTCCCTCTGGCCTCTTACCTGCTCTTGATCTTTTCATTGAGAACTGTCGGTGTGACATCAACCCTCTCAATTTCTCTGCCCCTCTCACCCACTCTAACCCGTCTCCTTCTGAACTTGCCGCACTCCATTCTCTCAGGTCCAACCCTGACTTTGTTATCAAACCTGCCGATGAGGGTGGTGCTGTTGTTGTCTGGAGTACTGACCTCTACCTCGCAGAGGCTGAGTGCCAATTCTCAGACACTCCTTCTATCTGCCCCCTGGACCATGACCCCACTACCAAACATCAAGCCATTATTTCCAGTACTGTCACAGGCCTCATCTCCTCTGGACATCTTCCCTCCACAGCTTCCAACCTCAGTCTCCAAACCCCAGCCTCCCAACCCCAGACATCTCACTTCTACCTCCTTCCCAAAATCCTGTTTTTGTTTGTGTTAGAATCAATAACACAATTTCTAAATTTGCAGATGACACCAAATTTGGGGTAGGGTTTGGTGTTTGCAGGGGGATAGTCAATACTGAGGAGGATTGCAATAAATTACAAGAGAACATTAATAAACTTGCAGAGTGAGCAAATAATTGGCAAATGTGAGGTAACACATTCTGATAGTGTTATGATCCCAGCTGCTGTTAATACTGGACAAGTCAGATCACAGGGTGAAACCTGGCTTGATAGATCCTAACTATTTATTAGAAACCATGGAGGAGAGTTATTGAACAAATTCACAGGAGTCTGCTGATGAACTTTTAATACAAATAATAAAATATTTATCAAAACAAGAAAAGTGAACTATGTTATGTCAGACAAAAAGGTTGGAAAAAATCTCAATACAAACACAAGACGACGATTCAAATTCCCACTATTCCTTTACCCCAACAATAACTTTACTGACACATAAACCAATGAACAGTTACCACGAACTCAACACAGAGGCTTCTTGCTTGGACTGGCACAGTTGCAAACGGCTTTCTTCCAGTGAATTTCTGAGCATTCACTTGATGCTTCTCACCCAACTCGTATCTCTCCCCAAGACACCCAAAAACTGCACTCTAAACTCATCATTTGTTCAACTGCAGATCAAATAAATGAGTTTCCTGAATTCAGTCTTCCAGTAGCGCCTCTGCTAAGTTGATCATTTTACTGAGTACCATAACTGATTATTCAACTACTGTCCCACTAGCCTTGTAGTTTTTCTTTTCAGAGAGCTTAAAATTCCTGTCTTCTCACGCTGACACACACTCTGGACACCCCTCGCTCAACACCTGTCTTTTCTGCATCTGTGTCACTGGATCACTGTCACTAGGCGACAGTAAAGCTTTTCTACTTAATGTTTTGTTTCCAGAACCACTGAACTTTCAACCCCCTTTAACCTATCTCTTTAACTTCAGGGGTTGTAAGAGCTCATCAAAAATGTATATATACAAACCCAAAAGACCATTCACTCTATTGACATTCAGCTTTTAGTCACAGGTCCATCCAGACACCCAGGCACCATGGTTCATAAACAAAACCTGAATGAAACGGGAATCATTTTTACCTTTCTTAACACATAAACAGATATATAAATTCAACTTAAAATTATACATTAATTCATAACAATAGGAAGAATAGGGAAGTCACATTACTCAGAAGATGCATATCTTGGTGGGGTAGAGGAACAAAGGAACCTTGGAGTATAAATATATCAATCACCAAAAGTTATGTTACAGGTTTTCAAGGCCATTAAAAAAAAGCTAACCAAGGACTGGGCTTTACGCGTGAACATACGAATGAGGAGGAGTAGGGGAGAGGTAGGGCACTTGGCCCCTTGAGCCTGTTCTGCCATTAAATAAGATCATGGCTGATCTGATTGTAACCTCCACTCTGCATTCTTGCCTATTCCTGATAACATTTCACCCCCCTCCCCCTTGTTAATCAAGAATCTATCTAGTTCTGCCTTAAAAAAGGTTCAAAGACTCTGCATTCACAGCCTTTTCAGGAAGAGAGTTCCAAAGACTCCCAGCCTTCGGAGAGAAAAAGTTTTGCCTTATCTCTGTCTTAAATGAGCGACCCCTTATTTTTAAACCATGAACCCTAGTTCTAGATTCTCCCACAAGAGGAAACATCCTCTCTATATCCACTCTGTCAAGACCCCTCAGGATCTTAAAAGGTTTCAATAAAGTCGCCTCTTACCCTTCTAAACTACACTGTATACAAGCCTAACCTGTCCAACCTTTCCTCATAAGAAAACCTGCCCATTCCTGGTATTAATCTAGTAAACCTTCTCTGAACTGCTTCCAATGCATTCACATCCTTCCTTAAATAAAGAGACAAATACTGTACACAATACTCCAGATGTGGTCTCACCAGTGGCCTGTATAACTGAAGCATAACCTGCCTACTTTTGTAGTCAATTCCTCTCAGAATAAATGATAACATTCTATTAGCTTTCCTAATTACTTGCTGTACCTGCATAATAGCCTTTTGTGATTCATGCACTAGGACACCCAGATCCCTCTGAATCTTAGAGCTCTGCAATCTCTCACCATTTAGATAATAAGCTTCTTTTTATTCCTCCTGCCATAATGCACAATTTCACATTTGCCCACATTTTTCGCTATTTGCCAAGCCTTTGCCCACTCACTTAACCTGTCTATGTCACTTTGTAGCCTCCTTATATCCTCTTCATAACATACTTCCCTACCTATCTTATTGCCATCTGTAAATTTAGCAACCACATCTTCGGTCCCTTCATCCAAGTTTTTTACATAAATTGTAAAAAGTTGAGGTCCCAGCACTGATCCCTGTGGCACACCACTCATTATATCCTGCCAACCAGAAAAAGACCAATTTATGGCTGCTCTGTTTCCTGTTAGCCAGCCAATCTTCTATCCATGCCAATATGTTACCCCTTACACCATGAGTTTTATTTTCCACAATAACGCTTGATGTGGCACCTAATCAAACGCCTTCTGGAAAAAAGTACAGTACATCCACCGGTTCCCCTTTATCCACAGTACATGTCACTCCTTCAAAGAACTCCAATAAATTGGTTAAACATGATTTCCCTTTCACAAAACCATGTTGACTGTGCCTGATTATCTTGAATTTGTCTACATACCCTGCCATAACACCTTTAATAATAGCTTCAAACATTTCCCTTATGACAGATGTTAAGCAAACTGGTTTGTAGTTTCCTGCTTTCAGTCTTCCTCCCTTTTTGAATAAAGGAGTTACATTTGCTATTTCCAATCGAATGGAACCTTCCCTGAATCCAGAGAGTTTTGGAAAATTAAAACCAATGCATCAACTATCTCACTAGCCACTCCTTTCAAGACCGTAGGATGAAGACCTTCAGGGGTTTTGTCAGCCCACAGTTCCATCAATTTGCTCAATACCACTTCTCTGGTGATTGTGATTTCCCTGAGTTCCTCCCTCTCTTCCATTTCCTGCTTTACAGCTATTTCGGGGATGTTTCGGGGTTGATAGTGAAGTTCTATGCAAAATATTTGTTCAATTCATCTGCCATCCCCTCTTTTTCCATTATTAATTCCCCAGGCTCACTTTCTATAGGATCAAAGCTCATTTTTAAAAATTTTTTTGTTTATATAAAAGAAACTCTTTTTATTTCTAGCTTATTCCTCTCGTACTGTAATTTTCCCCTCCTTATTAATCTTTTTGTCATTCTTTGCTGTTCTTTATATTCTGTCCAATATTCTGACCGGCCACCAGTCTCTGCACAATTATATGCTTTTTCTTTAAGTTTGATACAGGTTTTAACTCTTTTTTTTAAGTTAACCACGGATGGTGAGTCCTCTCCTTGGAATTTATCTTTTTTGTTGGAATTTATCTATTCTGTGTATTCTGAAATATCCCTTTAAATGTCTGCCATGACTTCTCTATTGACTTACCCTTTAACCTCATTTGCCATTTCACTTTAACTAGCTCTGCCTTCATGCTCTCATCATTGCCCCTACAGAGGGATAGAATTGAAAAGTAGAGAAGTTATACTAAACCTGTATCAGACCTTGGTTGGTTCACAGTTTGGATGTGTTACAACTGCAATTCTGATCGTCATACTACAAAAAGGATATGGGGCACCAGGAAGAGTGCAGAGAAGATTTACAATGATGATACCAGAAATGCGTCGGCATGCATATCAGGAAAGGATTGACAGGCTAGCTCTCTTTTCTCTTGAAAAAAACGGCTAACAGAGGTCTTTAAAATTATGAATGGTTTTGATAGAGAGGATAAAGAGAGAATGCTTCCTTGTGTGGAAAAGAGCATAAGTAGAGGCCACCAATACAAGCTAGGCACCAAGAAATCCAAAAGGGAATTAAGGAGAATCTTCTTTACCCAAAGAATGGTGAGAACGTGGAACTCATCACCCACAGGGAGTATTGCTGACAAAAGAGACATGTCTCAGCTTTTTGTCTCGAACGCACCAGGACACTCACAAGAATACCAATATAAGGGGAAGACAACAATTTATACTGAAGGTGAAGAGAATGCGGATTGGTTGGCAAGTGGCGTTGCCATGGAGAATGCACCAGTGATGGTGCATTCTGAAAATTAGCAAGTAATTCTTTCATCATATCACCATCACTGGTTTCTGCAGATGGTCATCTCACTAGGAAAGAGAGATCTTCTTATCCCTTTGAATCAGGATTCAACCTTTGTTCAATAGATCCACTGACATAAAATCTTAGTTCATTTTTATTTGAAAGGAACATATTGGCTCAGAAGGTTATAATGCTGCCCAGACAGGTGCTCCCTATAGATGCCCAAGGTTGAAATTAAAAGGTCAGGCAGCTACAAAGCAAAGTACTGTACTTTCTGGGCAACTGGTCTGGATTAATGCTTAAATGCATGTGCTGAAGTGATGGAGGGCAAGGAATCAAGACACCATCTGTGCTTGCCATGTTAATACTGATCTTTTAGACACAAAACCTGTTTTAATGGTGTCAGAGGTGAAAAGGACGCATGTCTGACTCCAATAACTATTATAGAATCACTCAGCTCTAAGATAGATTGAGTCAGTTAAAGTCTCAGAAGATGAATTTGTGTAAATGGGGCTGGACACTTACTGAACCGGGAGGTTGTGGTGGGTGGGGGGTGGGGATGTTCTGGTACCTGTTGACAGTTAAATGCAAGCCCAGTTGGAGTACTGCTATGAGGTTTGGCTGAGTTAAAACAGTAGCACTGCACAGATGGTCCTGTGGAGGTTGTAACCCAATGGGCAAAAAGTGTTTAACTTTTTAAACACATATTTGAACTTGGAAAGTCAAAAATATAATTTAAAGACTATATTTAAAAGAACACTTGGGATTTTGGCACAAAAATGTGGACTATAATATGTGGTCCTTCCTGATTAAATGTAAATGAAAACATCATCATGAGGTAAAATTTGAAACAATAGAATGATATGTCTGAAAAACGGTATAGCTGGTGTTTTTAGCTAGAACATAATCTTGGATATAATATGCTTAAGATTAGTGGGGTAGGCTATTTGGATAAAGATTTGCAGAAAATAGCTGATGACACATTTTTCAGGCTGTTTTGAGGGAAGAAGTAAGTTAAATGTTACCTATCATGTGATATTTAATGGAGGATACACGACAAAGTAACTCCTCTGCTTTAGGCAAATTAATCAACACCGGTCACATTTTATACAAACTATAGCAAGCAATGCACCAGTGATTTGAACACAAACACCTTTGCAGGCAATAAATATACAAAGCCAAAAATGATTTTCAGCGCTCGTTATTTTTTTTTTAAAAATCAGTGGGTGAAATCTTACTGCCCTGCCAATATTTATATTGTACAGTAATCATCCTGACATGGTGACACACACAGGAAATCAGCAAACGCAGTGGGGAGAATTTTCTCCCCGTCGGGTAGGTCAGTCGGGGGGGGGGGTGCTGGGCCTGTGATCGACTGGGTGCCGCCGTTTTACGTGAGCGAGCCAATTAAGGCCAGCCCAGCATGACACACACCCGGTAGCGCTCAGCGCTCCCTGTCCGAGTGGGGGGAGTGGGAGGACAGGGGGAGATTCAGGGCCTGCCCTCTATCGTCCATGCGCCTGAAAGAGTGCAGAAATCTCCCTCAGGCACAAGAGCTGCCTCGGGGGTGGGGCGGGCGGATTAAGTTGAATTTGAAACCTCAAAATGAAAAAGTTAAGAATCATTTACACATGTCCCCTCAGGGGACAGTGTCACATGAGCTGGGACAGGTCAATGAGTTTTATTAAAAATTTTTATTAAACTTGACAAACCTTCATGAAACCTCGTCCCACCCGTGGATGAGGCTTCATGAAAATGCGAAGGCCGTCTGGGCTCTTCACCTGTCCCCCACCCCACCCCCCCCACCCCCCCGCCCCCAACCTTAAGGTTGGACGGACAGCCCTGTCCAATTGGTTAATTAGTTTATTACTGACAGTTCATTCGACGCGCAGCCGACTCCGGTGTGTGCCCGCCAAGCGAAAGGTCAGAATGACGCGTGGTGATGTCAGGACACACGCCCGGGGTCTCCGCGCATCACTTTACACATCGGTGTTCAGGGCCCACCCCCACACGCCAAACAGAAAATTCCGCCCAGTGATTCTTTTACCTTCGCTGATATCTTGGTGTTGTTGTGTTTTTCTCTCTCATCTCTTCTCTTTCGCTTCCGTCTCTTTCCTGCTTCACCCTTCAGTTCTTGGTGTCCGCCTCTATCGTCATCACCTTTTTCCACACTTTTAAAATTTTATTTTGAATGTCAGACGATAGACGGTGTATGTAACTTCTGGTGTAAAAGGGAAAGTCGCGACTAATGGCTGCAGGCTAGGTTTGTGTTGGGGGCTTTCTGTTGGGGGATATCAGTCTCAGTGACCCCAATCCCACAATCACTCATGCTCCCCCTCAACCCTCTTTCTCCCATCACCACACCTGTTCCTTCAACCTTCCACTGTCCCTTCCCCCTTCCATCAACTGTTCAGTCCCACCTCTTGCTTGCTCAACCACTGTATTCCCCCATGACCTTTGCTCTGTCACCCACCTCATCTTTAATATCTATCTACTCCCCCAAATTCCACCTTTCTTGCCAAGATACAAATTCCTTCATCAGTTTCTCTTCCCTTCTCAATCTCCCACTCTCACTACATAAGTGTTTTGCTCAAAAAGTGCAATTGAATTTATTTTTTTTTAAAGTAAATCAAATTAGAATGAGGAAAGAAATTGCCCCTGTTTCTCTCTATTTGGTCTGGCTTAGTCTCCAGCTCTTTCTCAATCTTTCTCACAAAACCTCTCTCTCAATGCTCCTTTCTTTAATTCAACCTCCTTTCTCTGATCCTTATCTCAAATCTTAGCTTTTGTCAACACCCTTCTGACCCTTCTCAATGCTCCATTTCTCTCTCAATTATCATTTTTCTCTTTCAATCTTCTACCTCAACCAACTCATTCACTCTGTTTCTCTCAAGCTGCCCTCTCTCAAAACTCCTCTCCCTCAAACCTTCACTCTCAAAGCCTTCTAGTTCAACCCCCTACTGTGTCCCTTCTTCTCAACCTCCCTGTTTTCTCTCAACTCCCACTCCATTCTCCTCCTCTTTCTAGCCCCTTCCATTGCTTTCAAACTTAAGAGTTTTTCAAAAGAATTAAATTAGAATTAAAGTTGGAAAAAGACAAAGTTGGAAGCACTTGCATCTATAAAATACCTTTCACAATTTTAGGATGTCCCAAAGGGCTTCACACCCAAGGAAGTGCTTCTGAAGAGTAGCGTCTGTCATAATGTAGAGAAATGCAGCAGTCAATTCACAAAAGCAATAGGATAAGTGGTGTGACAATTTGTTTTAGTGAGGCTGGTAGAAGGATGGATATTGGCCAGGGCACCTGAACAACTCATTTCCTCCTCTTAGTTTTGTTGCACTTGCGAGAGGATTTCACATCTCATTTCAATAAAACACCTTAATGGTGCAGCTCTCCTTCAGTACTGCACCACAGTATCAGCCTAGATTATGTGCTCAAGTTCCAGACTGGGGTTTCATCACATGATGCACTGACTCAAAAGCAAGCGTGCTATCACTGCTGTGTCTTAAATGAGGAAATAAACAACCTATCTGCCTTTCTCTTTATTAGTGTCTTCCTCTCTGTCACCCCCTTCTCCCTTGTTAGATTTACGTTCGAAGCTGGAGGGTGGGATTTTACAGCCTCGCCCACTGGCAGGATCATCCAGTCCCGCTGAAAGTCAATGACCCTGCCGATGTGAACGGACATTTCAATGGCTTGCTGCTGCAGGAGGGCTGGAAGATTCTGGCCAATGGGTTTGGCTGGTCCACCGCATCTCCCACAGTGAGTCCCCCCATGAAGGGGCTGCAAAATCCCGACTCAGGGATTTGCAGTAACTTTTTCAAGCCATTAGTCAGAAAATTAGTTGTCTTCAAGCCTCAATCTTTTTTTTTTAATTCAATATTAGCGTGAACAAGAGCAGACCCACTTTTGCCCACCGTCTCTGAGGCTAATACATTTTCTTTATACATTTTCATAGAACACAAAAGTTACAACAGGTTAATAATTAGTAATATAAGTTCTACTCTTTCTCACATTGACACACTCCTCTCTGGCCACGGGGGAGATGCCAGAGGACTGGAGAACAGCTAATGAGGTTCTGCTATTTAAGAAGGGTTGTAGAGATAAGCCAGGGAACTACAGGCCAGTGAGTCTCACGTCAGTGGTAGGGAAACTATTGGAGAAAATTCTGAAGGAGAGAATCTATCTCCATTTGGAGAGGCAAGGTTTGATCAGGGATAGTCAGCATGGCTTTGTCAGAGGGAGGTCATGCCTAACAAATGTGATTGAATGTTTTGAGGAGGTGACCAGGTGTGTAGATGAGGGGAGTGTAGTTGATGTAGTTTATATGGATTTCAGCAAAGCCTTTGACAAGGTCCCACATGGGAGACTTATAAAGAAGGCAAATGCACATGGGACACAGGGTAATTTGATAAGGTGGATTCAAAATTGGCTTAGTTGTAGGAGACAGAGGGTGATGACAGAAGGATGCTTTAGTGACTGGAAGCCAGTGTCGTATCACAGGGATCTGTGCTCCATCCCATTATTATTTGTCATTTATATAAACGACATAGATGACTATGTGGGGGTTTAGAATTAGTAAGTTTGCGGATGACACAAAGATTGGCTGGGTGGTTAACAGTGAGGTTGAGTGTCTTGGGCTACAGGAAGATATAGACGGGATGGTCAAATGGGCAGATAAGTGGCAGATGGAATTTAACCCTGTGTGAGGTGTGTGGTGATAGGCTTTGGAAGGAGTAATTTGACAAGGAAGTATTCAATGAACGGCATGACACTAGGAAGTTCTGAAGAACAAAGGGACCTTGGCGTGTCTATCCATAGATCTCTGAAGGCGGAGGGGCACGTTAGTGGGGTGGTGAAAAAGGCATATGGGACACTTGCCTTTACCATTCGAGGCATAGATTACAAAAGTAAGGAGGTTATGTAGGAGTTGTATAGAACGTTGGTGAGGCCACAGCTGGAGTACTGTGTGCAATTCTGGTCGCCACATTATAGGAAGGATGTGATTGCATTGGAGGGGGTGCAGAGGAGATTCACCAGGATGTTGCTTGGGATGAAACATTTAAGTTATGAAGAGAGGTTGGACAGACTTGGGTTGGTTTTGTTGGAGCAGAGAAGACTGAGGGGCGACCTGATCGAGGTGTACAAGATTATGAGGGGCATGGACAGGGTGGATAGGGAGCAGCTGTTCCCCTTAGTTGAAGGGTCAGTCACAAGGGGGCACAAGTTTAAGGTAAGGGGCAGGAGGTTTAGTGGGGATGTGAGGAAAAGCTTTTTTACCCAGAGGGTGGTGACGGTCTGGAATGCGCTGCCTGGGAGGGTGGTGGAGGCGGGTTGCCTCACATCCTTTAAAAAGTACCTGGATGAGCACTTGGCACATCATAACATTCAAGGCTCTGGGCCAAGTGCTGGTAAATGGGATTAGGTAGGTAGGTCAGGTGTTTCCCATGTGTCAGTGCAGACTCGATGGGCTGAAGGGCCTCTTGTGCAGTGTGTGATTCTGTGACAGGGCCACTTCAAAGAAATCTCAATTAAGCTCTTGAAAATTGTCATGTTTTTCACAATTTCTTCAAGAAAAAAATCCATGAGCAGAAAGTGCTGGGAACCTAAGAAAGATAACACATCAGTGCAATGACTGCAAGTCCTCGCTTATGGCTGCATTCCTGAAAATGGTGACTTTAAGTGAAATAATGGTTCCCGTAGGAATCCATGTGAAAACTGGAGTTAGGTTCTGTAGGACCTTCCTCACCAGGGAAAAAAAAAATTAAACATTATATCCTGTCAAATGAAATACTTCACAAAGCTAAATTCCTACACCGGTAAATGAAATATTTTTTTTTAATGAGATAAATTCAAAAATATAAAAGGGAAATGCAGCTTTCTACTTACAGTGCCTCCTACTCGCCACTGATCCCGATTCCCAAACCTCCCATCCCCTGATCCTCCTGGTGGCTACAGAACCTTCCCTTCCCTGACCCTCTGACCAAATGGCTTTTCCCTGCGCACCACCCACTCCCCAGTCACCCTCTCGCCGCTTCCCCTCTCCTGAATCTGCGTTTCCATTCATGATCCCGATCTGATTTAAAACTGGAGCTCCGTGATTGAGAACAGGATGAGCTCTGCTGGTGCAAACGCTGGGGCTATTGTAATAGATTTTTTTTTCTAAATGCTCCCACTCACCACTTTCCTTCCCTGAGCCCTGTGAACTGGGGCTCTGGAGACGTGTGGCATAACAGGAGGACCAGCTTCGACAGTCACTTAAAAAAAAAATTTTACATTATAACAGCCCCGGCTCAACACCTCTGCACAACTGGGGCTCGCACTCACAAACCTGGAGCTCCGGCACGGGATCAGGTCTGGATCTCGGATGGAAATGCAGAGGGAGTGGTGAGAGGGTGAGTCAGGGGGTGGGAGGTCCAGGGAGAGGGCGAGTCGGGCCGTGGAGAAAGAGTCTGCAAGTTGGAGGGTCGGACACGGGGAGAGGTCGGAGGGTTGGGCATGGGAAGAGGCCGCAAGTCGGCGGGTTAGGGAGGGTCGGACAGCTCTGAGGGCTGGGCGAGGGGAGAGGTCAGAGGTCGAGCACGGGGATAGGTCGCAAGGTGGAGAGTTAGAGAGCGGGAGAGTCCGCTACAAAATGCAGCCAATTGGGTCATACGGGATATGATGTTGAAACGAATTTCATTACACTCAACAAGATTACAACACTCAACGAGATCACAGGCCCCATAACTTATCGACATTAAGGCAAAACAACATTGAACAGGGGCTTACTGTAACTGAACCCAGGGCCGTGCTGGGGAATTGGGTAAAATGAACATGCTCAGGCTGTAAAATCCAAATTAAACTCAAGTAGTCACAAGTTTGGGCTAAATATCAACTCCAAACCAAGCTTAGAGTTAAAGAACTAAAAATAGATTTCAGTAGACAAATTCAATCATGTGAAATATGCATGTTGGCAGTTTTTATGTTTAAACCCTCATTTTGGACAATTTCGGTTACTGATAAAAAAAATGGGGAATTAAAAATTTTTACAAAGCATTTTGGAAAATACTTGGTAGCCTAAAGGCTAGACTGTTCAACAAGATAATGGGCTCACGTAGGCAAAACTCATAATACATATGGACACAGGAATTTATGATAGGAAAAGGTTGAAACAAAAATGCAAAAAACCAAATTGTGCAGACAGAAATTATGTGCAGGGTGATGATTTCTAATAAAATATTGGCAAATAGCAAGCTTAAAATTTCCTCAGCTTTGCTTCCTACTCTTTCTGCCAAAGCTGTTGAGGAAATTTCCAACCCAAATATCCAAGAGAGATCTGCTATAAAACAGGCTGGAACGTAAAAATCAGAGCTATAATTTTGTTTAACATGGGAGCCTGGAAAGTCAGAAATATGTTTCAACCGTTGCATTTAAATATTATTCAGGACTCCTGCTCGAATCTGTAGATTAAGTACTCAGCAATTCCTTACAAAGTCTGGAAAAAAAAAATCACAAAGTAAACTTTCGGTCACAGAGTTTAGGAAATAGCACATTTCAGAAGCTCTGCAATTTGCCACTGCTAATTTGATAAATCAATCCAATTTAATGGGATGGACTAAAAAAAAAAGGACCAGAATCAGGGGAATGGAATAAACGTTTTTAAAATTAATGCCTTCAAAAAAGTCCATCAGCCTTTCTGGAAAACTTTCTTCCCAACTGAAGTCCAGAAGTACAATAAAGCGAAACTTCCAACTGATTTCGCTTTACTTTCTTTACAAGCTGCCATTCAAAAATTGTGCAGCTTATGATTCAGTTAGCAGCTTTGAAACGTGCTGAACAATTATAATCGGCCTTAAAGAATTCTTACTGCGCCGTTCTATAATATTTAATATCAATTAAAGTCAACAGGAACAAAATATACGATATACAGGGACAGAAAAGCAGGGAGGCACTGAGCACAGAAAATGATTGATGTCTGGCTGAGAAACCTACTGCATATTCCATTCAAAATGGTGGCTGCATGATGATGTCACCTGTAGCTTAAATGTAAAATGCTTCAATATCCACCAGGTTATTTCACCAACAGTCCATTAACTATAACCATAGGAAGGTTAAACAAAAGATTCAGAAACACGATTCAGACTACATAACCTGACCAAAAGATCAGCAAGCAGGCTAGGGACAACCAGTCGAATATGTACATCTGCACAGACATTTTAGCTCATTGTTTTGATCTTATCAACCCGTGATACATTTTAGTTAATTTCCTCCCGTGTTAAAACATATTTTTTTACAAACAGGTTCCATGTATAAAAAAGGGGGAAACAGAATTTACACCCTTGTCAGGAAGCCCAAAAAAAAAGGAAAGCTGACAGAAGGAACTTTAACCCACGGTTTTAAAGATGCACCTTCTCTCAAGACAGCGCTCGTGCAGTTCAGTTTTGTGTACACACCAGAATTATTGCTTACAACAGAAACACAATGCACACGATGCAGCAGATGGAACTGACTACAGAAACCGAACTAAACATTATTGGAATAGAGCATTGTCTTCGTCCATCCCTTTCCCCTCTCAAATCGGAGGACAAAGCTAATGACATTGGCCTTAGGGTCCCTTGGTTATACAGTCATGATGCACACAGCTGGCAGTTATTCAGAACTGCTTAACCTCGTCGCCTCCAACATCTCCTTGCTATAGCCAAGGCCAACAGCTGATTTCCAAACAGCTGCGTGACAATATGCACCTGACCCCTGACCTCACTTGCTTTCCTCAGAAAATCAAAGGGCAAAACAGAGTCTGTTGCCGTGGTAATAGATCTGTAGTGCACCTCACAGATGTCACACACAAGTAATGGTGGAGGCCAGAAGAATGGCAGAAATGAAAAGGCAGAGATTAAACCACCAGAGGGAGCTTTAGCTCAGTTTTCCATGAACCACTCTCTGTGTGTGTTAGGCCTCAAGTGTGTAGACCATAAGCAGTGAAGCTGATGGTTTGTTCAATGAAAAATATACATTCTAATTAGAGTAATTCTTCATAAATTTTCAGTTAATGTGAAAACAACTAAATCCTCTAATAGAAGATTCATAATGATTCAACATTGACTTTAAAACAATTAATTACTTATTTGTACAATTGTTTCTCAATCATTTTATGATACTAAATTTGAACCTATTTATTTACTATAGATTGCAATAAAACAGCTACATCACCCCATAACAATATTTCAAAATAGGTGATTTTTAATGCAAGAACGTATGCTTTGGTTAGTGACACATGACCCTACTGTTCTCTTGTCTCTAGTACCCTGGTCCACAACACAATCCGAATATATTTGTTCAGTATTCACACTGTACTGTAATGTTGCAACTGCTTCCAAGATTGCACAAGAAGATAATGTATGCTCCAGCGTCTTAAACATTAGGGTTTCGTTGTGGAGCTGTCAGTTCAGTACCACAATAACTAAGCCCCACAAGTCCATTTCTCTGCTCTGGTCAAGTTGCAACGTTTTATACTATCCAAGTTCTGAATTTCTCAGTGTTCACTTGTATATCACCAGTGGACTGCATGGAATATTCACAGGTGTACAGAATAACATAAGTACAATTTTCCATATTTTACCTAGAAAGGTCCTGAACATTCTTTGATTGCTGCTGGAACCTTTTGCAATCCTGTCAGGAAGGAGAATTAATGACTTCTAGCCTTCAAAATATGAACTTCTTGACACAGTATACAAGTACAAATCTCTGGGGGGGGTGGGGGGGGGGGTGGTCATAAAGAATCAGAGTAAGAAATTATGCCCAAAAAACCCCAGTAATGACAGATGACCACCTACAGTACAAAAACACCTTGTGCTGTAGAACCAAGGAAAGGCAGTTAAATATGCACTTGAGGCCTTTGACAGGGCTTCTCATCTCAAAGCCTAAGCATAGTGAAGGTGGACGGCACTGTTTTCTTCAATCACAGGTCTTGTCCAAAGCACTACACCTTTACAAGTTTCACCTTTTTTTAAACTCATAATACTGAAAAAGCTGCTACAGTTCGATGTCGAGGTTAACAATCCATTCAACAGCTTCAGTTGATGCAGTGTGAATAGTTGTGATGCCACCAGG
This sequence comes from Carcharodon carcharias, assembly GCF_017639515.1. Lineage (NCBI taxonomy): Eukaryota > Metazoa > Chordata > Chondrichthyes > Lamniformes > Lamnidae > Carcharodon > Carcharodon carcharias. The sequence continues at coordinate 197,523,747 of NC_054471.1, forward strand.
AGTGGATCCCTCAGAGCAGAAGTTCAGTATGTGAACGACAGTCTGACTTGGAAGGCTACAGTCACAATTTGAGCTGCTCCCCATGTTCCACTTGCGCTGCAACGTCACAGGTTTCGCTACCCACGTTTAAATAGCAGCACAGAACTCCCAACTAACACTGGCATGAAATGAAGGAGGAGACTGCCTCATGTCTGCCATGTGTTTGAGCACCTTGGGAAAGGATCCACCATCAACTCATCATCCTGAGTTGGTCTTAAATATTATGAACCTGCTTTGAACGCACAATCTTTAGCATAAAACTCTTGGGCTAAGTTATAAAATCATTGCAATTTTAATCATTTTGTTTTGTTGCAAAGATTCTTACAGCAGCACTCAAAGGGTTATTTACCATAACACGCTCTTCACTGCAGTACATTTCATGCAGTGTCAGCTACAAATAACAGATAGCAGCAGCGCAGGATGTGCCAATACTCTTACAAGACCTATAACAATAATGGTACCATAATACAACTCCTAATGTAGAGACGTTATTTTCAAACCATCCTATCTGCTTTCAATAATCAGCAGTGGCTGAAACCAGTACGTATTGGTTCAGTTCAGTCATTAATGTTAACCATTTACTGATTACCCCAAAGTGCTTTTCAAATTTTTTTTTGTGTAGGTAATATAACTAAAGAGAAATCTAACAAAATAAGTGAAACCTAGAGTTTGAAAGGTTGGTATCAATGCCTGTCAAAGTCCACCGACAGTATCACACGCTGTGTCACTGAGTAAGCTTTCAAAGCCAGTAAAAGCTGCCAGTGAGTATTTTTTGAATTAATTTTTCTCAGCTGTAGGTATTGTTTACCTGAATGGCATTTATTGCCTGTCCTGTTTTTAATGCAACTGAGTTGGTTGTCAGTCCACTTCAGAGGGGTGGACCGTTCGCTAAAGGACATTAAATGAACCAGTCGGATTTTCATGACAAGTCAATAGGTCCATAGCCACATTTACTGATACCAGTTTCAACTGAATTCACATCTTCATACTGCCACAGCAGGATTTTAATTCACAGTCTCCATTGTCCTTCGGGGTAGAGGGTGATATATAATGGGGTTCCCCAGGGGCTGGTACTAGGACCGCTGCTTTCCTTGAACTATATGAATGACCTAGACTTAGCTGTGCAGGGCGCCACTTCAAAATTTGCAGATGACACAAGACTTGGAAATACTGTGAACGATGAGGATAGTGATAAGACTTCTAGAGAACTGGTGGAACGAGCGGACACAGTGCAGATGAAATTTAATGCAGAGAAGTGTGAAGTGATACATATTGGTAGGAAAATGAGGAAAGCCATTAGAAAATAAGGGGTACAATTCTAAAGGGGGTGCAGGAGCAGAGAGGCCGGAGGGTGTTTGTGCGCAAATTACTGAAGGCGGCCAGGCAGGTTGAGAAAGTGGTTAACAAAGTATTTGGCATCCTGGACTTTCCAGCATAGGCTAGAATTTTCCAGCCCCCCACCCCCCAGGGGCAGGTTTCCCTTTGGCAGGGCTGGAGAGCCATTGAAACCTTCCATTCACATCGGCGGGACCGGGAGACCCCACCATTGTGATGGAATGGAAAACTCTAGCCGTACAGTACAAAAGCAAGGAAGGTATGCTGAACCTTTATAAAACACTGGTTAGTCCTCAACCGGTGTCCAATTCTGGGCACCACAACTTAGGAAGGGTGTGAAGGCACTGGAGCGGGTGCAGAAAAGATTCACAGAAATGGTTTCGGGGGTGAGAAACTCGGTTACGTCAGTAGATTGGCAGAGCTGAGGCTGTTCTCCTTACAGCAGGTTGAGAGAGGCATTCAAAATCTTGAAAGGCTTGGATAGAATAGATAGAAAGAAACTGTGCCTATTGGTGGAAGGGCCAGGAATCAGGTTTAAGCTGCTGACTGGCAAGAGAACCAGAGGTTCAGGAAGAAAAACTTTTTTTTTTACACAGCGAGTGGTTCGGATCTAGAAAGTGCTGCCTGAGGGTGTTGTAGCAGCAGATTCAATCATAGCTTTCAAAAGAAAATTGATAATTATCTGAAGAGAAAAAATTTGCGAGGCTGTAGGGAAAGGGCAGAGAGGAGCAGAACTAGCAGAGTTGCTCTTGCAGAGAGCTAGCACAGACACAATGGGCCAAATGGCCTTCGTGTATGCTGTAATCACTCCATGATTCTATTATTCTGACCTCCAGATTAGTAGTCCAGCAACATAATCACTACGCTATCATATCCGCTCCTACTTTACTGGTTTCAGTTACAGCTCTGTGGGAACATGTGCGTTGACTACTTTCTGAGAATAGTGTGATGGGGAGGGGTAAGTCAGGTTTCAGAATTCCATCTATTTTTAAATAAAGTACATTTTAAAATGTAATTTCATTCAATTTAAGTCAAACAATTGGACCTATTACAGCAGCATTATCTTGCCGGTGGCCCTTGCAAACCAAATATTAAACATTCATTGTTCTCCGGTGTTACAGCTGAGAGCATATTTTGAACATTCCAGTTCAGGTTATTTTGTATAATGTGAATTTTTAATACAAAGTTCTGCTCTGTGGTGCTGCAGCTGCTGCATTTTATTGACGTATAAGGTGCAATAGCTGCTTGCAGATTCATTCTTCTGTCTAAAAGACAACAACATAGAGACAGGAAGGAAAGAGGAATTAAGATTTCAAAGCCCCTTTTGGAAAATGTAGACCAGTTCTTCATGTTGCTCAAAAACTTAACTGCTCATGATTGAAAAATATAATCTTTTGAACTAGAGCGAGAACTAATTACGAATAAGACTAAAGTAATGAACACTAACATGTCAGGTTACCATTATCAATTAAGCAATCAGAAGGGTAGCTGTTAATTTCAGCTCTGCATTAATAATTATATCCCCTGCAGCCAGATGACGGCAAGAGCATCGAAACCCTTTTGCTGCTTAAAAAATAAGATTGTGGCGCATGTCTGGCTGCGAAACAGTTAAAGAAAATAATCTCCCTCTAAACATTTATGCACAATACCTCCTGATAGGCCTCTTTGGATTTCAGAGCTGCAGCCATCTGCTCTTGCGTGTATGGGTAAATGACCGAGCGGTACTGTGTGCCAATATCATTTCCTTGCCGCATACCTGCACATCAAAAAAGGAGAAGGTTGATACATTTAGCCCTCAGTATGTAATGTACATGTAATAAGTCTCACCATAAGTCTTTTCCAGTTCATAATAAATGCTCGGTGGACAGAAGGGATCAGCAATGAATGAGGTGTGCCTGTTGTCGAGTGTCTTTGATTAAAGCAGTGCTGCTAATTATGAAATATTCATGGAAAACATGGTTCTTAGCGCTTACCAACACAGAATGCAAATTTAGGATGTTGCGTTAGAGAAATCTAAGGCAATATAAAGGAAATTCCTCTTTTATTAAGAACTTGGATGGGGGTAGGGTGCTCATTATTCTACCACAACTAATGACCTGCAAACAAAATTGTATTCTCAGTAATCGCACATTTCAGAGCCAACATTGAAATAATTAACAACCTGCAAAAAAAATATTCTGAACAAAAACAAAAATAGAAATTCACCTATCCTATTGTTCACGGAGAATTATATTCAAGCCAGTGTATTTTTTTAAAGGTGCCAAATTTGAATCGTTTGCTCATTTCTCCAAGATGGTTCAGGGTTTAAATTGCCTTGAGGAATGCAAATACATGTTAATGTTCAGTCAGAGCTATTGTTTGAGGAAACCACTTTACAGCGCTGATGCACAACAGGTTCGGGTTTGAACGTGGTACCTGCTTCATGGCATTTGCATCAGTTATACTGCCAGCCTCGAGTCAAGTCCTGGCCAGACAGAGAGGTGCTTGGCACGTATGTACTTGAATCCATGTCCACTGGTGTCAAAAGCTCAGTTAATCCCCATTTGGTGAAATGTTAACAGGGCATTTGAGTCTTTGCCAACATGAAACAGTTTAATAAGTTCCTAGACAGTCCAGCAAACTGAGAACTTTTTTTAAAGTTTGCTTTGTATAGATTTGCAGTCGAACGATAATGGGAACAAGGGGCAAGATTTTTCGCTGAGTGAATGGGCACAGCGTAAAACTGTGCATGATTACATCGGGTGAGCATCCAGACGTCATTGTGCACCAGCATGGTATTTCGGTTAGCGGGTGTGCGTGGGAGTAGGAGCTACGCCTGCCATCAATGACCAGGTCAGTAAAGGCCATTAAAAAGGCAATTAAGCTGGACTTTACATTGTCCGTGCAATTTCACAATCATCGCATGGACAAAATGGGCAGCCACCAAATTCAAAAACCTCATCCAAGGGTCAGCGACTTTGCCAGTGTGAGTAGAGAGGGGTTTTGGAGATAGTTTGCTGCTGGTTGCTTATTGGTGCTTGGCAGCTTCATCTCCGCTCGGGGCTTCATTGTTAGCATTTCCAGGCTCCATTTCAGGACTTATTGGTGTCTCCAAGGCCCCCAGAGGATTCAGATCGTGTGGACCCTTCCAGGTATCAGACAGCCTTCCCTTACCCTGGTGATGGGGATTGTGGTCTCCGCTGGAGGCACCTCCTCCTCTGAGGAGGAAGAGAGGGACAGAAGGGAGAGGAGGCCAGGTGTCCCTATGCAGCTTCCAAGGGGAGGGACCTGTGGGAGGAGAGATGCAGGCACAAGGGGAGCAGGGCCAGCAGGTAGTCCAAGGTGGAAGGGGCTGCAGAAGATGCCACTATCCTGCTGCCAGGGTTTACAGGCGGTGATGCAGCTGCCTCAACATGTCTGAGGTCCAATGCCATAGGAGGCTCCGCCTCTCAAGGAAGGCTGTGGCCTCCATTTGTCAGATGATTGGCCCGGAGATCAGCTACGAATGTGTGGGTGGACACCCCATGCCAGTGGCTCTGAAGGTCACAGTGGCCCTCAACTTCTATGCCTCCAGCTCTTTCCAGGGCTCAGTGGGGGATCTGTGTGGAATCTCCCAATCAGCTGTTCTCAGTTGTGTCAAGCTGGTGACAGAAGCTCTGTTCAGGTGGGTACTGACCTTTACCCTCTACCGTACGGATGAGGCCAGCCAGACACAGTGAGCCAGAGGCTTCGCGGCCATTGCTGGCTTCCCCCGTGTCCAGGGTGCTATAGACTGTACACATGTGGCCATCAAGGCGCCAGCAGGTGAGCCCGGTGCCTTTGTCAACAGGAAGGACTTCCATTCCATGAACGTGCAGATAGTGTGTGACCACAGGATGCTGATTCTACAAGTATATGCAAGGTACCCAGGCAGCTCCCACGACACCTACACCCTCAGACACTCCCAGGTGCCGGGGCTCTTCAGTGCTCCAGCCCGGCTGGATGGATGGCTGCTGGGTGACAAGGGCTATCCCCTCAGAAGGTGGCTCATGATACCTCTCCACCATCCAAGAACAGAAGCTGAGCAGCGGTACAATAGGAGCCACGGCTCCACAAGGGCTGTGGTGGAGACAGCCATCAGTCTTCTCAAGATGCGCTTCTGATGCCTGGACCGCTCAGGGGGCGCACTCCAGTACCCCCCAGATTGTATGTCACTGATAGTGGTTGCATGCAGCACTCTCCACAATCTGGCACTGGCAAGGGGGCACCCACTGGAGGAAGAGGGTCTTGATGCAGCTGCACAGGCCACAGATGATGAATCCAGTAGTGAGTCTGAAGTGGAGCACGGTGAGGAGAATGTGGAGGGTGTGGAGGCAGACCTCAGTAACCTCCAGGGAGGCACAGACACCAGGGACACCTCAATCCAACGCTCCTTCAGCTAGGCTATCAAAGATCTGCTTCCACCTCATGACAGGGCTGCTGTCTCCATCCCCGAGTGTCTGAAATGACCCTTTCCTTTGAACCCAAAGTCCACTCAGTGCCTGTGCAATAAAGTTTAGAGCCGCTCATGTCCAGCATTATACACTGACCTACCCTGCACCAGAAAGAGAAAAGGTGAAGCATACTCAGGCCATAAGAACCAAAGCAACTTTAATGTTATTGTCACATTGAATGCATAATGACATTACAATTACTGGTGTTGATGTCCAACCAGCAGATATATAAACCATACATAAATGAACAGAAAATCACCTGTGACCTGTCCCCCTTGTGCTCATGGTGTCTTTAACTTGTGTTTCTGAGTGTTGCATCTTGGTGACCCCCGCCTGCTACCACCCCCCTGCCCCCCTCCCCCTCGCTGGCAGCAGCGTTGGAGACAGCTGCTGACTCTGCTGTCCTGTTGGCCTTGATGATGTTGGCGGGCGTCCTCTGGCCAGTGGAGCCTGTGCTGGCCCCGCCTGGGAGGGAGCGGCCAGTTCCACAGCTGGAATCTCCCCAGTCTCACAGCCTCACGTGCTGCACCACGCCATGGCAACTAACCTCCTCCCATGCCCGCTTGGTGAGGTGCGGTGGCCTCCTCCTCCCATCTCAGGGGAGGAGGGTGTACCCCTCCTGGCAGCCGCCTCCTCCAGGTACTCACCCGAAAGGCAGGGGAGGGGGCTGAGTTACCCTCCTGACTGCAGTGTCCAGATGCACTCGACTCCATTACGTCAATATTGAAGACGCAGAGGAGGCGTCCTTCCAGGGGCTGCCAGTGCCATTTTTAAACCAGCCGCCAGGTCACCCTTGGACCCAGCAGCCAACAGGCACCCACCCCCTGCCCACCCCTTGCTGACTATCGTGGAGCCACATTTCGTGCTGGGCGGGCCTCAATCGGCCAGCGTGACGTTGTGGTCTTGGGCCAAGAGCAGTTGGCAGCCCGTTCCCCAGCCAATCCCAAGCCCACCGATCGCGCCCACCTGAAAAATCTGCCCGTGAGGTAATCTGACAAATCTGACAGGTGCTCTTACCTCGCCAGAATTCAATCCCGCTAAATTCACCTTCTGTTAAGCTCCACGAGCCTACTCCAGATCGACAAAATAGTAGCCAGGATTTTACATCCCACCCCCCCAGCACCCCCCCACCTCCAGGAATGGGTTGGCAGGCAAGGGGATGTAAAATCTGGTGGAATGTCAGGGGGCCAACGTGCCCATCATTTACCAGCCTCCACTGGAATTTCACTGTGGTGAGATAGATGTCAGGCAGCCCTCCTGCCCTTGGACCAACTGAGGTCCTTAAGTGGCCAATTAACTGCCTTCTTAAGGGCCTCCCACTGGTATTTTAGCTGTGGTTAATGCTGACGGCTGGGGAGATCCGTCCTGTATGGGCATCCTGTGCTCAATGAAGACACCCACTATGGAAATGGCTGCCCTCAACTTGTTCTCCCCCTCCCCACCCCCGAATCCCACCCCCCTCTGGGACATGCCCAATGGCCTTGACAATACGCCCCCCAATTACCTTGGGCTCTGGCTTCCCCGCATGTTTCTCGTCAGGGTCTGCCCACGGTCCCAGCAGTTGGCACTGCTCCTGCTGGCACTGCTGGGACCAGAGCTGTCAGCCATCTGATTGGCTGGCAGTCCTTGGGGCCGCGACATCCTCTTTCGTTGGGACCGAGGTCATGACCTCAAGCAGTTAACTGCCTGACGATCGTAGAACAATGGCCGAGGCCTCCCTGACCTGCAGAGGCAGGCGTGGCCTTGACCTTTCAACTGGTGGGTGGAGCACCTGCCTCCATGAAGTATTCTGTCCAACATCTGCAGTGTTTTGCTTTGTATAAGTGTAACTGGTCTGTCGGGTCCAAAATATTCATCCTCTAAATATTCACCTTTCCAGCATTGGGTGATACATCAGTTGGGGCCTGGGTCTTCTCCCTGCCTTATAGCATTCAATGGGCAACCAAACAAGGTGGGAGCACAGCAATAATCAGACAACCTTACATGCTGCCAAATGTCAGATGTGAACAGCAATACAATTGAAAGTGCAATGTTAAAGGGTTAACTTTATTTAAATTATTCTTCATTTATATTCTCAAAAGTTTTTCACTGAAAAATGTCTCCACAGGTTTATAATTTGGATTATCTGTAAGTTTGTCAATACAAGTGACAGAACTCTATGCTGTTCCACACAATGCCTTGATGCACTGTGCACTTCACTGCAATAAAGTGCAGATGTGCCACCCGTAAATTAAACCCCACTCTATAAAACATTGTGCAGCAAGCTGATTGAAAAAACTGCACATGAAAGCTAACTGCACATGGAAGGAAATGATACATTGAGAGTAACATCAAGAAAGTCTCACATCCGCCGTCAAGCTAAATAAATTTGCAAAGGATTGAAACTTATCCTGGAATGGAATAATACCATGGATGAGGGGCTTCAGTGATGTGAAGAGATTGGAGAAGCTGAGGTTCTTCATCTTAGAGGTGAGATTTAATAGAGGTGTTCAAAATCATGAGCAGTGTCTGAACACGCAAACAATGACGGGCAAGAAAAGATCCACTGGTCCGTCCAGCAAGATATGAAAAGTAAGATAACCAGAGGAGTTGGTTTATCATAATTAGCAAAAGAACCAAAATGGAGAGGACGAGAATTTTTTTAACGCAGTGAGCCCTTATGATCTGGAATGCATTCCTTGAAAGATTGGTGGATGCAGATAGTAACTTTTAAAAGGGAACCGAATAAATACTTGGAAAAGGGGAAAAAAAATGCAGGGCTATGTGGAACATGCAGGGGAATGTAAAATATACCAGTGCATTGTTTCTAATGTACTTAGTTTTGAAAGAAATCAGGTATTCACATCAATCTTGCAAACAGAAAAATAAATAAAATCAACATCTTTCAGTTATGGAGGCTCCACATTGAGGTTTATAAAACACATGAATAGAACAAGCAGTTTTCACCTGACCTAGTTTCGGGAAAGAACAGTTTGATAAAATCAAGTGAATGATGGAGGTGAAGTATAATAAGAGCTTACAAAGTTATTGAGTTGGCATTCAGAGACACATGGGTGTACAAACAGACATAAAGGCAGAGGATGCGATGAAGGATTAATGACATATCATATTTAATACTTACTGGCAGCACCATTGCCAGTTTTGGTCTCACTGGTAAAATGGTGATAGCAAACAAATATTGCTTGTATATCAGCTGTTCTTTCACAGCTGAACAGGCAACTGCACACAACTAAAGGTGGTGGTGTAGTCTTAGAAATAAAAACGACAAAGCATTGAGTAAGAACAGAATTTATGACAGAACATAACACCTCTGCATTGTCACACCATAAAGCAGTCTTTCCTGACAACACTTATTAGTGATCTGGGGACTGAGAATAATAACTGCAAATTTTATGCTTTATTTAATAAAGAACCTAACACCTCTACCTTTCAACAATTTGCATACACATAGAATAACACATAGCAATCTATATTTTAGCAATAATCCTTTGATGCTAAAAACAGGAAAGCTGTTGTTATTACACATATTTTGTGCAACAGCACCTTCTTGTTCATTTCAGTTAGCATTAAAGAATTTTTTAAATACTCAATATGAACCAAGTAATATTATTCACTAAAACTATGAATATCTATGGTATAAGTGATGGTTTGGGATGCAGTGCAACAATGGAAGCAAATTCAATTGGGTTTGAACAAGTCCAGAAACCAAGGATAATGCCCAGAGAGTATCCTTCTATTCCTTTCTCCCTCAAGTGTTTACCCAGTTTCCATTTGCCTCAACCACTCTGTGTGGTAGTGAGGTCCAAATGGGAGAAGGGCTGGTTTGTACCACTCCGTATGGTAGTGAGGTCCAAATGGGAGAAGGGCTGGTTTGTACCACTCCGTATGGTAGTGAGGTCCAAATGGGGGAAGGGCTGGTTTGTACCACTCCGTATGGTAGTGAGGTCCAAATGGGAGAAGGGCTGGTTTGTACCACTCCGTATGGTAGTGAGGTCCAAATGGGAGAAGGGCTGGTTTGTACAGAGGCTGATGCTGTTTTGTTTCACTTCTAATTTCAAATCCAATTCAAGAGCCAATGAAATGAAAGTCTCTTCTTTCTGCCACTTTGAATTATTTGGGCTAACTCAATTCAGTACCTAGCAGGAATTTTGTTTCCTGAAAGCAGCACAAAATAGTTTGTAAATGACAATAAATTAACAATGTTATTCAGAGACCATAAGAATAGCAGGCATGACAAATGGGAAGATTCATACTAATGTAGCAGTGGTAATGCATCAGATTAGAAGGACCTTGATTCTACATCTTTCCTGCTGTGTAACTAAGTTCTCAAAGGCAACATTGAGTGTCAAAAGCTTGAGAAAAGTGCACTATTCAGCAGACATCCTTCAATTTAATAAGTGCAAAAATCCAATTCAAAAGCATGTAGATGAAAAAATGCACATACAGTACAAATAATGACATAACATCCTAGTATATATAAAAAAAACATGTAGGATGTACTGGACCCTGGAATGCCAATTATTCTTGACTACCAGAGCTCCCATTGAAACATTGCCTGGTTTCAACTAACTCCTATCTAATTACAGAAAGCAGTTCTCAAGCCAACTGACCTAAACCAATTACAATCTAGAGAATATCCAAAGGGGCAAGTGAACCTCAGCATTTTTTTCCTATTGGCATTGGTTTAAAAACTGTAACAATAAGTGGACAGATCTCTATTTGCAAACTGAGCCCATCACAATCCAAAAGAACAAAATGCTCCCTTACCGAAAAAAATTAACACTATCAGGTTAAAATGGAAACGTCTTGATCTGAAACTCAAGGATAGGTGATGTGCAGACTTCAACCTGCACTATCTGGAGCTAAATGATTTCTATACCCTGAAGAATGCTAAGAGTGTTTGGGGCTATATTACACTTTGCAAGTGAGTGTGAAAGGTACACTTAGAAATAAAGCAGTTTATGTCAAACTCCAATTATTAGGATACGCATTTCCTGGTAGTAAACAGGTAAGAGGGAAGAGACAATAGAATGGAGTCCAGAGTTAAAGCCAGAGATTGCGTGAGGGGTGAGGGACCATAGTTGACATAGATAAGGTGGAGTTGATATGGAGTATCGACAAACTGTTGTCAAAGTTTGGAGACAGGTGTGATTTCTCAGCTTCTGCTTCATCCTGGCCAGAGATTCCACTTCTAGGTTGAAGTACACTTCTCCACTGCTTCTGGATCTTCTCGTGATCCAATATTGTCAAAGTGTTTTCCTGCCCACAACCAATTTTGCACACCTCCTAGATCCTCATTCCCGTGGAAGTACCTCCATCAGTATGTTCTCTTTAAAACCTACCTCACTGACCAAGCTTTCGACCAAATATCTCACATGGCTCTGTGCTAAATTTTGTTTGACAACACTCCTGTGGAGCACCTTAGGATGTTATAGATTGAAAGGCGCTACATAAATACAACTTGTTGTCGTTGTCACTGGTGTCACCTGAACAGAGGTTCGTGCTGCAGCTTGAACAGAGCCTGTTACATAAAAGATGAGCATTATAACAAACTTGACATCCACAAGCTGTGTTGCTCATATCTTGGTTCAAAGCTAGATCTGTGGCTACAGCAAATAATATAGCTCGGTGACAACTTCCTTAGTGAAGCGAAGCACTTCATATATTGCTCCTTAGTGAAATAGGAGAAGTGTTCCCCAAAGATTGCAGTATAAGGGTCCAGCATAGAAAGGGGTAACGTGGAACTGGGTACAATATAACCCACGGTGTGTTGTAAAGGAACACATGACCCCAATCTAGAGGGCAAACTTGTACTGGACAGAGACATGAGTAGAAGCAAGCATGGAGACAGCTTCCAACTTAGACTTTATACTGCATATATGTATATAGTTACTAGCAGTTAATAAACGCTTATTGTTCAACTATACAAGACCCAGAATCTCTTGATGAGACCTGCTGAACTACACACACCTTACAACATAATGTGCCCTCTTCACTGCTGCTCCTGCTCTCTCTTGTCTTCTTGGTTGCCCCCCCATCCTCCTCCAGACCGATAGGCAGTCCTACCAGGCTACCCATGTCTTCTGCAGCCACAAGCAACCAAGAGAAAAGCAGCACTCGCAAACATTTGTCATTAAAGGTCAGAATTAAGTTATAGAAATCAGAAAATAGGCCCAAAAAAAGTTCTAGAGATTAACCAGCAGTGTAAAAGAATATACCATCAATTAACATGTGTTGTGGTTGAACCTTTTGAATACTGCAGGTGAAGAGATCTTCTTGCCTCTTAGTGCCACGAGTTGCATGTTTAGCACATGGTGAGCCAAGCACTAGAGCATAAGTAGGCTAAGGGGATGTGTTATAAAAGAACACTATGAATAAAAAAATGGTTTATGATTTGATAATTTCCATAATTCTACCTTTTAACATTTCAGCTTTGCAAATCACTTTTTTATAGTAATAGAAAACCTGGGCATTATATAAAAACTGTAAAGAAAACCCAATATTGAGCTGACTAGACTCCACAGGATCACCCCTCACCAACACTTACATACCTAAGATTTATTTTGTGATATCAACCCACTGAGGTCACAAGAAGTTTAAGATATAGAGACCAATAGTAAAAGTGAAGACATTTATGTCCTTTATATACTGACAAAAGCAAGTGCTGACTCTCTGGCAAAATAATGTTTGCCTCTTTCTATAATGTTCATTGTTGTACTGAAGTTAGGAAGGGGAAATAAACTGTATTTCAGACTTGTACATGAACAATGTCAATAGTTCTCATTCAGCCGAGGGAATAGAATCTCTTCAAAGCAATGCTAACAGCCCTGAGTTGAGCAGTCACAATATTTTTTCTGGTTCAATTGTCTCAATGTTTTAAAAAAAGGACTCCTCCTGTCCATTTTTTTTTCACGGTGTTTGGACCACATGTGGTTTCAAGGTTCATTTGAAACATGTTACTGAAACACTAATTACCACAGCAGTAATTAGGAATATAATGAGGAGCTGGTCTATTCATTACTGTACCTTGTGTTGGGTCATGGCTCTCCCAGAAGACCTTGAGCAGTTTTTCAAAGCAGATTTTGTCTGGATGGTATACAACTCTGACTACTTCTGCGTGGCCAGTCATCCCTACAGAAAGACAACACAATACTAATTCAGGAGACTCTTGATAAGCCTTTAGCTGTTGCTTGTTATTTTTTACCGCAAACTCAAATGACAGCAGCACAGCAGATGAGTAATCGTTCACACACCATAATGGTCTTGTGAAATAACAATTTGTTATTTTGTTTAAACCAAACAGTTTGTAATGTTTTAAGTAAGTTCATGGAATTAATCATTTTTTGGACCCAAGGTAAACATATTATAAATTGCTCCCATAAGCAATTCAGTTCAGAGCAATTGTAAAGAAATGTAAATAGCTTCTCTTTTATGTTATAATTTTGTTTACAATTAAATAAAAGAGTGTTAAAAATTTAGTACTCTACCAAAATGTCTCCCAAATAATTTTCAGCATTCAACACAACTGTTCATTCTTAGTACTGGTACCTGTATATGGGAGGGTTGCCAACAAGATAATCCATTGTTTACTTAGTGTCTATTTCTCATAGAAAACACTCCCATTCTCAGTGGATTAATGTTAATAGGCTAAGCGACTGAGCTAGTTAGCTTTCGAAAAGGCAACGAGTGAGAACAGAACCAAATAAAAAGATTAGAAGGTTGGAATTTCAGTGGTTGTTCAGTTGATAGGGTATTAAAGGAATAAACAGTAGTTTTCTCTTTAATCAAATCTAAATCTGTATTTCCAAATTTTAAAAATCTCTGTTAAGAGGTTGAGCGTACAGATCAAGATGAAAATGCATCGCCCAAAGAGTGGCAAGCCAGTTTATAAATCAGGCCTGTGGTAGTTACCATATATAAAACAATTCCACCCTGCTTATGTTGACCACTCAATTCTATTCCTTTGTCTAGACCTTGGTCCTTAAATGTGAACCAGTTCATTTCTGGATATCACAGTTTAAACCAATACCTATGCTATGGTGCAAAGTGGGTAAAGAGACAGGTGCAAACTTGGTGACATTGATTCAGGATGTTGGAAACTGTTACAGAATTCTAAAATTACAAATGGAATTTTGTAACAGTTTCCAACATCCTGAATCAATATCACCTAAACCCAAGCCAACTTCAAACTGCTTATCAAGAGGCAGGAGTTTTTACTAACAGCTAATGTTCCAGTAAGTGTTTTACACCTTTTACATGATTCGTTTTAATTTGAAGCAAATTTAAAGTCAGAGCTACGGTGCAAATGGAACTTTCCATTCACATTCACTCAGTTCTCAATAAAAGGTGCCATTTGGCAGCATTCCCAGCACAGTTCCAGGTCCTGGGAAGACACCAGATTGAATCTTTACTGCAGCTGTGAAGAGTGGACGTGGGCTGCAGCCTGTAACTCTACAAAGACAGCATGCTGTGAATTAAAGAAACGTAGGGAGCTGTACCATCATGGCTATTAGGCTGTGATAAAATTATTTCAGTGGAACATTGTATGCACAATGTTCCACGATCTTTTACATTTAACAAGGCATAAGTTTAAGGAGAGCAAATTTCAAGTGCACTGCTCTGTAGAAACTAATTGTTAGGGAAATGCAGTTTCCTTTTTGTTTAGGAATAATCCTCCTCGATCAGGAATAGCCATCTTACAAACCTTATCATCCATACCATCTATGTTTGGCCTTGCCCACTAAGCATCTTTGAAAGGGATGGCTAGGGGTTCTCAAGTGACCAATGCTCCCTTGCTCTGCCTTAAATAGTCTCAGCAGAAGCTTAAATATCAATACAACAGAAGATCAAGAAAGACTAAGGGGTAGTCATTGAGTCAAAGAGTGACAATAACTAAAAGCACTATGCACCAATGCGCAATAACGAAGACATTTTAGTCCTCCTAATGTCCTGTGAGGCAGGGAACTTTTCCTCATTCATAGCAATAAACACCAATTAAACAAATATCTCATGAAGCAACTCAACAGTGATTAAAATCCAACCTTTGGTCTGTGAAATGTGTGTGTAATTACATTGAAGCAGAAAGTTTTGCAGTCCATATAAAAAAATATATAGTTAATGACCAGATTATTATGCTTTTCTTCACCTCCATCAACATTCCTGTATTACTAGTTGTCAAAGCAGTTCAGTTTATTCTGGCTGTTCATTAACCACACAAACTGGTCAGTGCTGTACTTCTAACTGTACTCACTAACCTATGGTCAATATAAACATTGGAGTGTCCAGTAGCTATAATCCTGCAGCAGCTTTTATCAGGAATCCAAGGTGAATTAAAATAGAAAGATGTGTTAAGTCATTCCCATCTACCCCAAACCAGCATCAACCTAAAGATCACATGTATTATTACAGTTGCAACTTTTGACTTATAGTTTCTGCTCATTACAGCTTCTTGGTCTACATTGTCAGAACTTCATGGACAAAGAGATTGCTTCAATATTTTCAATGTTCTTCAATACAGAGGTAAGCACTGCTGTATCTACTGCCCCTTTGCTTGTCCAGCTACATGTGCTGATGGTTTTCTTTCTTGTAGTTCGCCCTCTTATCTTTTTGCCTTTTCTTATTACTCTGCATTGTCCAATTCTAATCCTTTGCACCCTCGTGTACACACCATCCCCTCAACACATGCACACTCACGCACACACATACACACGCAAACAACTTCCTCATCTTCCGTTGCTTCCTGACTTTTCATCCCCACCCTAAAGTATTTAAGTGCAAATTTTCTGCTTCTTAAAGCTGATGCTTAAAGTCATGGAGAGCCTGTGAATGCACCCTTTACTGCACTGCACATCTGGGCTATGCTAGGAGCACAGAAGCAGGAAATGTACTGCACTACTGGTGAGTTTACCTCCACAAACTGTTTTTAAATAAACATAAGTTTCCATAAGCAAACAAAAATTCCCTCTTAAAATGCTCCAGAGTTCATTATTTGAGCATTTTCCAAGTTTTCATACATGTATAAAAATTCTATGTCTCAAAAATGCCCACAAGAGATAGATTTTCAAACTGAATGTTCAACAGCAATAAAGAGCAATCTCTGCCCCAGATACTGTACAATAAACAAAGGAAGCATGATCACAGGCACATCAGTCCACATGTTCTCCTCTATACAGATGTTGCCTGTGTGTTGTTAACAAATTTAAATAAATGCCAGCCTACGGTGAAGTAAAAGATTTGACATTACAATGTGTAGTGCATTTCATAGTCCTTTGGAAAAACCAAACAAACTCATAAGTCTTCGCAGGATGAGGAGATAAACATCCTTTTTTGGGTGGGATATGCTTCTCATTGGGATTAATGCAGGTGCATGTTTTAAGAAGATTTCAGTTCACAAATGCACATTTTGCATCTGGATTTAGATCCTACAGAATGGCAGGTGACATATCTGAAGCCCTTATGTTTTCATACTTAAAATACGAACTCTTCCAGGAGGATTAACTTGGTTTGAAAGACTGAACTATAGTAGGTTCTCAAACGTTGAAAAATATACCAATAAAAGGGTCAAAAATCAAACTGTTGAGGGCTTGACCTTCATCCTTTGAACTCTCATGGCCCTATCAGTGATTTTTAACCTCATCATTGCTGCTGTGCCCTTCAGCTGTTCCTCCAGCAATACAAATGATAGAAGGCTGGCTACAGAAAAGTGCAGTTCAAGTCAGAACCAGGCTGTGTCCCGCTGGGCTTTCAGTCTAACTCCTCGTGGTGCAGCATCAGAGAGCCCATGTTTTTGGCACTCTCAGCTTTTTTTTATGAAGCTATCGGCTGCCTTTAACTAGTTTTTCAAAATTGACAGGTATGATTATTGAAGTTCCTGCTGATTAGAGTGAATTGGGAGTGGCATGAGACCTTACAGAATTTGGGATTATAACTTTAACAAATATTGGGCTCGTGATACCAGGTTACTTTAGATGGTAAGTTATAAAGGAAATCACAATCATCCATAAAATGTAACAAATTAACAGTCAGGTTTAACACAACACAGTCTGGAATAAACCACTTAAAATTATCCATTCTTTGACACCACATTTTAGCCAGTATGCTTAAATGGAGGACAATTAAGCCAAACAAGACTCTTCAGTTGCTGGTTAAGGTTAAAAGTATCAAATTTACATTCAAAAGAATGCAAAATAATGTTAATTTTAGCTCTGTACATGGAGTAATAGCCACCATTTCTTCAGTGATTCCAGCCTCAGCAAATGACCAGTCATCAATTTAATTTGATTTTAAATAATTCCATTAACCAAAGTAACAATGCGGACAATGCAAAGCAATCGAAAGCATTGGTTATGGCCTTACTATGTCTGTCAGAAAAAAGGCAGCTGTTGTGTTCACGCATTGTCTGTATGCTGTTGTCTTGAATGATTTGTATTCTTTCAGATGATCATTTGTCGTAAAGCACTCAGGTGGTAAAGCAATCAACCATGCCACAGTCCATAGGATAAAAAAAGATTGTATGATGGAGAGCTTGTGATCACAGCCAGGACTCAGTTGTAGCGAACACAAAACAGAAGCACCCTGGCTCTTCAGTGTTGACTTTAGGAATCTTTATTAACAATCACAAAGATATCTCTGAGAATCAAGCTCGGAAGCAGAGACTAAAGCTCCTTCTGCTCATCCTTACGCTGTCTAGTTTGCACCTCTTGGCCTTAAAGCAGTACGTAGTATGGGATCCCATAAACTAATCAGCCAGCAATACAAACGCATTATCAAGCAGATTGTTACAATGTCAGCGCGAGTTTCTCTTCGATAGCCCAATGTGCTCGTACTGCATAATTTATTTATACCAGAAAAGAGAAGCACATTCTTCCATTTTTCCCCTACAGCCTGAACATTTGTGTGAGCGTTTGATTCCAGAGTGATAGATTATCTGGTGATGTTGAGTGATGCAGTTACAGACTGTTCCTTGAAGGTTACATTGTGCAATAGTTCCCAGGCTTCCATCTAATTAAAATTGCAAAGCATGTTGACAGGAAATGTAGCAACGAGTCACTGCATTATTTATTCCCAATTTCATTTTTTGTAAAGAATGTTTACTTAAGTAGCAAAAGAGTTCTCCTGACGGCTTAGTGAATAAACGCGCCACCTAATGTTGTGCTGAGTCATAGGGGTTGATTTCACAACCTTTGCTGGGTGCCGCAAAAATTGTGGGACTGAACCAAAATACCCCTTTGGATGTGATCCTTGCATGGGCAGCCCAAGCAAATGAAAGAGGAATGATTTGTATTTATATAGCGCCTTTCACAACCACAGGACTTCCCAACGCACTTTACAGCCAATGAAATATTTTTGAAGCGTAGGCACTGTTATAATGTAAGAAATGCAGCAGCCAATTTGCACACAACAAGCTCCCTCAAAGAGCAATATGATAATGACCAGATAATCTGTTTTGGTGATGTTGATTGAGGGATAACTAATGGTCAGGTCACCAGGATAGCTCCCCTGCCTTTCTTTGAAGTAGTGCCATGGGATCTTTCATATCCTTTGGAGAGAGCAGATGGGCCCTCAGTTTAATGTCACATCTGAAAGTCAGCACCTCTGACAGTTCAGTACTCTCTCAGTACTGCACTGGAGTGTCAGCCTGGATTTGTGTGCTCAAGCACTGGGGTGGGATTTGAACCCACAATCTTGTGATTCAGAGGGAAGGGTACTACCAACTGAGACACATTTGGCATTGCCAGATTTTGACCAGATGTCATCGACTATTAACTATTTCTTTCTCCACAGATGCTGACCAACTTACTGAGTATTTCGAGCATTTTGTTTTTATTTCAGATGTCTAGCATCTAACATACAAACAAGGAGCAAGAGTAGGCCATTCGACCCCTCGAGCCTGCTCTGTCATTTAATAAGATCATGGGAAACCTGATTGTAACCTCATATCTGCATCCCACCTACCCCCGATAACCTATCACCCCCTTGTTTACCAAGAATCTATCCACCTCTGCCTTAAAAACATTTATACTCTGCATCCACTGCCTTTTCAGGAAGAGAGTTCCAAAGACTCACAGCCCTCAGAACAAATTTTGCCTCATCTCCATTTTAAATGGGTGACCCCTAGTTCTAGATTCTTCCACAAGAGGAAACATCCTCTCCACATCCACCCTGTCAAGACCCCTCAGGATATTATATGTTTTAATCAAGTCACCTCTTACTCTTCTAAACTCCAAGCGTAGCCTGTTCAACCTTTCCTCATAAGACAACCCACCCATTCCAAGTATTTGTCTGGTAAACCTTTTCTGAACTGCTTCCAACACATTTACATCCTTCCTTAAATCAGGTGGGCAATACTGTACACAGTACTCCAGATGTGGTCTCACTATTGCTTGGTATAACTGAAGCATAACCTCTCTACTATTCAATTCCCTTGCAATAAATGATAACATTCTATTAGTTTTCCTAATTACTTGCTGTCCCTGCATACAAGCCTTTTGTGATTCAGGCACTAAGACACCCAGATCCCTCTGCATCTGAGCTCTGCAATCTCTCACCATTTAGATAATATGCTTCTATTTTATTCTTCCTGCCAAAATGGGCAAATTCACATTTTCCCACATTATTCTCCATTTGCCAGATCTTTGCCCACTCACTTAACTAACCTATGTCTTTTTGTGGCCTCCTTATGTCCTCTTCACAACTTACTTTCCTACCTATCTTTGTGTCATGAGTATATTTGGCAACCATCCCATCCATCCCTTCCTCCAAGTCATTTATATAAACTAAACAGTTGAGGTCCTAGCACTGATCCCTGTGGCACACCTATCTTGCCAACCTGAAAAATGCCCATTTATGCCTATTCTCTACTTCCTGTTAGCCAGTCCAATCTTCTACCCATGCCAATATGTTCCCCCTACACCATGAGCTTTTACTTTTTGCAAAAACCTTTGATGTGGCACTTTATCAAATGCCTTCTGGAAATCTAAGTATAGTACACCCACCGGTGCCCCTTTATTCACAGCACATGTTACTTCCTCAAAGAATTCCAATAAGTTGGTTAAACATGATTTCCCTTTCACAAAACCATGCTGACTCTGCCTGATTACCTTGAACATATTGCCCTATTATAGCTTCTTTAATAATAACTTCTAACATTTTCCCTATGACAGATGTTAAGCTAACCAGCCTATAACTTCCTGCTTTCTGCTCCTTCCCTTTTGGTATAATGGAGTTACGTTTGCTATCTTCCAATCTAATGGGACCTTCCCTGAATCTAGGGAGTTTTGGAACATTAAGACCAATGCATCAACTATCTCACTAGCCACTCCTTTTAAGACCCTAGGTTGAAGTCTGCAGCATTCTGCTTCTGTGTTGCCAGCTGCCTACTTGTTTTGGGTGGAGACCTCCCTACAAAATGAAAAGCACAGCCCTATGATGTACATAGGATCCCAATGGATCAGAAGATATGCTGTGCACATTTTGCTTATTAGTGCAAGGCAATCAACCCTGTGCTCCTTAAAGGGATTGCTGCAGGTCATTCTAAAACCAGGTAGGTTTTTGTTTCTTTTTACACATCTTTTGAGACCAGGAGGAGCACAAATGTTTCCCCTGGTCCCATAAAATCTTTCCACCAGCTGCCAAACCATCGATGTCCCCCACTCCCCTGCCATTGCCTCCCCGCTCTGTTTAACACCCAGCTTCTAGCTTGGATCTAAAACAGCGCTGCCGGGCCTCTTGGGCCCATTGCAGTCGGCGACCCTCAGCACTCGTAACCCACTGGTTAAAGGTAAGCTAAGTATGACCATCAGAACATCACTCTGGCATTGCTGAGGCCAAGGCACGTGGTGGAACCCCATTACCCACCTGGTCTCTCTCCAAAGTGAAAATTGGCCACATAAGGGCTCGGACTGATAAATCTTCAATTTCAGGTTTACCCGCAGTTAGCAAGGCTTTCAGCTGGGGCAGCAGTTAGGATGCAGTAATCTGGGCCAAAGCTGAACAAACTGCCAGTGCTAATTATATAGAATCACATAGACAGCAACTTGGGTTAGATACTGGAAGGCTTTCAGCACCTGTGGAGCTGTATTCCCAAAAAGAACTTTCATGAAAGAGAAGAAAAATACAGAATGAGAAATAAATAAAATAGCAATACAAACAAGCGTTTGGCAGTACAGAAGAGTATTGCTCAAAAAAAAAGAAACATTCTGCCAAAGATTTTCATCCTAAACTCATCAGGACATTTCTCAAGAATACAAATCCAAGTGAGACAACCAATTTGTACTGTATGAGAAGGGAGTGCTGACTGGTTGGCAAGTGGATTCTGATTGGTAAAGGAGTTGCCATGGAGAATACACCAGAAAGCTTCAACAAAAAATGTTTATTTTTTTCAGCAATACTAAAATAGCAATACAACTAACTTTAAGATCATAACTTTTATTTCTTTACAGCCCATCTACACTGTTGTTCTAGCCATTCAGAACCCAAGGACTCTAACATGCCATATGACAATCAACTAGCTATTTAAAAGAGTTCGTATGATTTCATTTGAGGCAGATTGACTGCAGTAAGAGAAGTTATAAACATACACAGGGCTGCAGGAACAGTCATATTGTTTGATGGAAACTAACCAGAGCAGTAGAAAATGTGTACAAAATCCATTAAAAATAACTACATATTTTCAGTTGTTTGAGAATAGTGAGCTGAGGAATAATCATATTTTGATAAAATTTAACATTATGAAACTTAACATTCAGTACACATAAAACACGCTGGTGATGATAAAATAAATAAAAACATATCATAATAGAAGTATTTAGTATTCAGAAGGTTATTTAGAAAAAGTTTTTAGATAAGGTTGTTTAAAACTCATGTTAATACACTGACTATAAAAGAGTACGCTGTAAAATTTATGGCATTTGGCTTCAATTTTTTAATCTACTTCAGTTTCGGCAGGATATTAATCTCATACAAACTTCACTGCCTCTCTGGGACTGTTGAAAAAAAAAACAAGGCTTTGTTTTTATTTTACTGCATTTAGACAATTCCCTTACTGTAGAAGGCTTGAAGCAAGTGATTCACAAGCAGTTTCAATCTGAATTCAGCACCTTCCATGTGGATAGCTCCAGCCCAGTTTGAGAACAGCACATCTGTTCATTTTTATCTGTGAGGATGGGCTGGATTCAAAGACTGAGCTGCATCAAAATAACCCAGAAAATATCTAAATGCAGCCTCCATGGTAAACTAGTTTCAAGAACTAGCAATCACTTTTATTGATCTGAGCAACCTTCGTTTACATTTCTAAAATCTGGTTGCCAATTGGTTGCACCTTCATGAAATGTCCCTACCTTCATAACTGTAATCTGATGCCTCGAATGTTTTTAGTTTTAAGTTGCTTACAACTTACACAAACAAAATTGACTGTTGAATTTCATTATTTTTGACTCCTTGAAACGATGAACTAGGGTGGAATCAACAGCTGATGGCATTCTGTAAATAGGGATTTTTTCTAAAAATAATTAAATGCATTTTTTTAAAAAAAAGCTTATGAAACAGTCTTGAAAATGTAATGCAATGGCAAATTATTCATTTTAACATGTTTTACAAATAAAGTAGAAAATTCCCACCTATTTATAAAAATGATCTTTTTCTTAATTCCATGACAGTGGGAGAATAAAATATTTTAATTGGAGGAATTGCCTCTTGGGCTTACCTGTAGTGCTGATAAACATATATTTCCTTTAAATATTGGAACCCCTTTTTAAAATATGTACTTTTCTCCCCTTGCCCTTAGCACAGTTCCTTTGCACCATAAACCATCCATTGCTGAGACAGAGACTTGCCTTCAGTCCACTGCCAGCAACTTCCTTTAAACGCCAGTGACCTCCATTCAGTGGCAAAGCACCTGCCCTCAAGTTTAGTGCCACTCCACAGCATCATGATTGGTATTTAGAATACAACATGTGAAAGTTCCCAGGACTCACCATCTTACAGTGCTGCATATTGCAACCACCATGCCACCCAATGAATAAGCATTCTTTCTCATTGCAGTAGCTAAAAATGATAGTAGAGCAATGGAAACAGCATTATTCACTTTCTTTGGTAGAAAAATATACGAGACAATAAAGCACTTTTTCCTTTACTGTAAAAATGCAATAGTATCACAAATGAAATTATGATTTTAGAATCAGACTTTAGAGTGAGTTTGATAGGAATAAATCTTGAATTAATCCAATCAGATATGCAAAACATTATTTATTACATATTGCACACTTTATTTCAACATTTATGCTGAAGCCTTTAGGGGTCTCATATACAGTCACAGGATTTATTGAAATTGACTATTCAATCTTCCTGTGGCCAATAGTCAATTATTTAAACCTATTAATAAACTGCCCTGTGGTTGCTGCTGTACTGCATGCTGTGCACTATTTTTACAGTCTTTGATGCCCACCTGGGCTTTTTGCGCATTCTCAACAACACACAAGTACATTTCGTCTTGTGCACAAATAATCAACTGGAAAATCAAAGCGAACTGTCATCGCTGTCCTTGGCTTGTCAGGTATTTGACAATTCTATGACAAACAAATACCATTGGTATCCTAAATAAATGGGCTTGTATGTGACTTTTCTTTTTTAGAAACTGCATTCATTACTAACCTTTAATGAAGTTTTAACTATTTCAATAACATAGCAGCTAGCTGTCAACAAAATACATCTTTAATGCATATATATTTAACAATAGATTGAAGGTTTTGTTTAATACTTGCAAACTGACACATTACAAATGGAATGCACGATTTAGTGGATCAGTGCACAGGAGATTCCAGCTACATTCCCTGGCCTACACCAAGCGAGCTCACGTCGGTTAAGACAGTTGGGTTTGTGGGGTGACTGGGATGTGGTGGTGGGGCTGGGAAACCATAAAAATTAGGTATGTGCTCCAGGCTAGGAAAGGCAACAAAAATCAACCAGGGTGCTTGCTTCAGACATGTAACCAGCAACCATTATTGGAAAGTGGGTGTGTGGATCTCAGGTGATGAGAGCACCACCAACAGATCAGGGTAAATCTCTGAGAAACCAAACACGTCCTGCTGTACAATCCGGTAACAGATAGGAGGAAGAGGTTCCATAACATCTCCATCCTCACCATGCTAGAGTCCAGCACATGAGTGTAAAAGACAAATCCTGAAGTTTTTGATAGCACCTTCATCCAGAAGTGCCTACTTGGCATCCGCCTAATATTCTACCATCACAGATGACAGAATCCAGTCAATTTGGTTCACTCCACAAGGTTTTAAGAAATAGTTCAGTAAACTGGACATATTAAAAAGGTTATTTACACTGATAATATCCCAGCTATAATGCTGAAGGTCTGTACACCAGACCTCTCGATTCCTTTAGCTATCTAAGCTAAACTTAGACTACCCAAATATATTCTTCCCAGAAGAAACAGTATAATTCTAAAAGCTAAATGTAACTACCACCCCAACAGACTTCTCTCAACTGTCGATAATATGGTAACAGGAGTCATCAATGCTGGCATAAATTGACATTTACTCAGCAATCATCTGTTCACCACTGCTGAGGTTGGGTTCCTTCATTCAGGTATGGATGTGAGCTGATGACCAGTGGAAAGGTGAGAGTAACTGCCCTCTACATCAAGCCAGCATTTTACTGATTATGGCATCAGACAGTCCTGTCAAAATAGAACCCAACTGTGGTCAACAGTGAGCCCTCCAGGAACTAAAGATATACCTGGCACAAAATAAGGTAGTTGTGGTTGTCAGAGGTCAATGATCACAGCCCTAAGACATTGCTGACAGAGAACCTCAGAGAAGTGTCCTTACCAAAATTCATTCAGCTTCTTCATTAATGACCTTCCTTCCATCATAAGGTCAATGATGATTCCACATTGCTCATCTTCATTCATAACTATTCTAATCATGAAGGAACACATGCCAGTCCACAGCAGGATCTGGATAGCATCCAAGCTTGAGTTGACAAATGAAGGCAACATTTAGATGCCAAGAAATAACTATCTCCAACAGGACAAGAATTTGACATCGCCCCTGACCTTAAAAGGTACAGCCCATCACCATCAACATCCTGGGGATCAAAACTGACCAGACGTTTAACTGGATCAGTCATATCAACACCATGGTTACAAGAACAGAGCAGAGCCTCAGCACCCTGTGACAAATGGCCCACCTCTTCATCCTTAAATCTTCTCTATTATCTACAAACTCAAGTCAGGAGTCTGAAGGAATACTACCCATTCACCGGGGTGGGTGCAGGCACAATGACAATCAAGAAGCTCAAACATTACCAGATCAAGGTAGTTCTCTTGCTTGATCTCTGTCACTGGCCTTATCACTGGCGCACTGTGACTGAAATATGAACAATCTACATGATTCACTGCAGCAATTCACCAAGGTTCCTTCAACAGTATTTCACTCCCCTGCAAATTCTACTTTAAGAATGACCAAAAGCTGCAACACCACAGGAATATGATGATCTCCAATTAATATAACATGCTGATATCAGAACATGGTAGGGAATATAGGAACAGCCCTTCAAGCCTGTTTCATCATTCAAGTGGTTCATGGTGAATCTGGGCCTTCCTTTATTTACCCACCTTTGCTCTTATCTGACCAAAAAAAACTATCAATTTCAGTCCCAAAAATTTCTTTTTAAGGGAGCGAATTTCAGATTTCTGAGATTTTGTGTGAAAAATACTTCCCGATTTCATTCCTGAAGGACTTCCCTCTAGTTTTAACATCTTGCTCCCTCGCACTTGATTCTGCACCAGAGGAAATATTTTTTCTGTATCCACTCCATTGGATTCGCTTAAACATTTAAAATATCTTGATTAAATCACCTGCTAAACTTAGGCTAAGTTTTTGCAACCTGTCCTCATAATTTAACACTTTAAGCCCTGGTATCATTTGGTGAATCTGCATTGTACTCTTTCCAAGGCTAATTCCAAGTTTCACTGATCAAAATTCAACATAAGAATTGTTAGGTTAAAGAACTTCCAGATGCCAAGAAATTTTTACACCAGAACAAAACATTGCCATTTTCCCTTGACCTTCTATGGCACCACCATCGCCGACTCCATCCCCATCAACATCTCAGAGATCAAAATTGACCAGAAGTTTAACTGGATCAGTCAGAACAACACCATGGCAACAGGAACAGAGCTAGGTTAAAGACAAAGGTAATGTTTGATGTTGACTAATCATAGCAACCAAACACTATCAATTAGTCTACAAGAGGCCCAAACACAGAATTATATAGCACAGAGGGAGGCCATTGGTCTGACTGAGCCTGTGCCAGCCTTCTGAAAGAGCAGCCAATTGGGCTCGCTCCCTTGCTCTCTCCCCAAAGCCCTGCAAAGATTTAAAAACAGAAAATGCTGGAACTACTCAGCAGGTTTGGCAGCACCTGTGGAGAAAGGAGCAGAGCTAATGATTCAGGTCAAGGACCCTTCCTCGGGACAGAAGGAAGATAGTAATAGACTTTGAGCAAGTGAAAGGGGGGCGGTGGGGGGTGGTGGGTGGAGGGGCGGGGAGGAAGAACAAAAGGGAAGATCTTTGATAGGGTGGATGATGGGAGAAATGAATTGACAAAATGAATTGAATTGACATGATACAAAAGGCAAAGGGAATGATCGTGGTTGTACTAAAGAAACAAAAGATTTGTCCAGGGTGGGTGTGAATGGCAGAACAAGGTCTTGTGAAAGGGAAAAATCACATTTGACTAATTTATTTGAGTTGTTTGTGGAAGTAACAAGCAGCGTTGATAAACAGGAGCGTGTGGGTGTAGTGTATTTAGATCTCCAGAAGGCATTTGATAAAGTGCCACATCAAAGGTTGCTACACAAATTAAGAGCTCAAAGTTGTAGGAGATAGCATATTAGCATGGACAGAGGATTTGCTAGCTAATAGGAAGCAGAAAGAATGGATAAATAGGTCATGTAGGCTGTAGCTAGTGAAGCGCCACAGGGATCAGTGCTGGGGCTTCGACTATTTACAATCCATATCAATGACTTGGATGAAGGGACCAAATGTATAATCGCTAAATTTGCTAATGACACAAAGATAGGTAGAAGAATAAGTTGTGAAAAGGACATAAAGAGTCTGCAAAGAGATATAGATAGGTTAAGTGACTGGGTGAAAATTTAGCAGATGGAGTATAATGTGGGAAAATATGAGGTTGTTCAGTTTTGGCAGGAAGAATAAAAAAGCAGTATATTATTTAAATGGAGAGAGGTTGCAGAAATCTGCAATAGTGAGGGATCCGGGTACCCTGTTAGATGAATCACAAAAAGCTAGTGTACACAGGTACAGAAAGTGATTAGAAAGGCAAATAGAATGTTGCCATTTATTGCACGGGAATGGAATATAAAAGTAGGGAAGTTTTGCTGCAGTTGTACAGGGCGTTGGTGAAATCACATCCGGAGTACAGTGTACAGTTTTGGTCTCCTTACTTAAGAAATGTTAATAGAAGCAGTTCAGAGAAGGTTCACTAATCTAATAACTGGAACGGGATGGTTACCCTATGCGGAAAGGTTGGACAGGTTGTGCCTGTATCCATTGGCGTTTAGAAGATTGAGAGGTGATCTTATTGAAACATATAAGATACTGAGGAAACTTGACAGGGTGGATGCTGAGAGGATGTTTTCCCTTCTAGGAGAGACTAGAACCAGGGGACAGAGTTTTAAAATAAGGTGTCTCCCATTTAAGATGGAGGAGGAGGAGAATTTTTTCTCTTGTGGGGTGTGTGGGGGCCATTAGTCTGTGGAATTCTTTTCCTGCAACAAGAACTGCAGAAGTTCAAAGAAGGCACTTGCCACCACCTCCACAAAGTAACTGAATAAGCAATTAATACAGCCTTGCCCATAATGAGGGAAAATAAAGATGGACAATAAATATAGCTTTGACACCAGTACTGCCCACATCCAAAGGAAAAAATATATAACATAGATATGTGTATAAAATCACACACTTACATAAATATATATGGATATATATTTACACAGTATATATATTACACATATATAACATGTTTTTAAATCAGACTTGGCTATGATGGCTTTCATTGGCTGCCAACATTTACTGTCTTGGCCCACAGATAAGAATGATTTCTTCGCTAGGATACTGAATAGTTGCCAGCAGCTGTGGACCAATGCTGTAGCAGGATTCCATTAAGTGCAGAAAACATGTCAGTCCTACTTTTAAATAGGATTAATCTTTTCTTTGCAAGAAAACCATTCTAAAGGCCTGCTTCTGGCTGCCGCTAATTCAACTTGCAAATTGGTAAATGTACATATGGTCGCGCTGTATGTCCCAATGCCAATAGCACATCAGTGTTTACATGCACCTTCAACATTGCTATTAAGCATTTGACAAGCTACAGTGAAATGTCACTGGGAAAAATGTATGAGGGGCATTTATACACAATAAAGATAATATAACATGAGGAATATCTCTAAATCTAATGTTTCTATTTTTATGCAGTGATATATATGGCACAATGTGCAAATTGGCACTACAATGCATATTGATAGAATCATGAGTACTAGTGCACAATGCACTAAGAGCATGCCACTTGTACCAACAACATGCAAAATGTAAATTGGTTCAAAATCATATGTTAATTGCATGCTAATAATAAATGGGTGGGTCAGTTATGTACCCCCAAAATATAATTAAATGAAAATATTTGATTCCAAGGCTGCTAGGAACTCAGAAATCTCATTTTATAGATTCTGGGTTGAAAATAACAGTAGTTTTTAAAAATGCAAGGCTTTGTTGGGCACCAGATGCTCTCAACCCAGGATATCATCCAATATTTGGCTAGGTATAGCCAAACAGTTGTTTGAGAGCTCCCAAGTGAAGAGGAAAAATGGCGATATTAGAAAATATTGAAATGATCCAAAAACGCTCAACTATAAATCAAATTCAAGGGAACTTATACCTGAACTTAACAATGTTGACTTTTTTTTTAAAACAGTAAAACTTTATAAATAGATGACACACTGCCACCAGATTTAAGCCAATGCAAGTCTGTTGGCCAGCATGGAGGGAGGGGCTGCTGGGGACTTTGCAGGCCTGATGAAATCAGACACAATGCGGAAAATTAGGTGGAGGGACATGAGGATGAAAAGTGGAACAGGGGAGATACCTCAGTATTGCAACAGATGGGGTAAGCACCCGGACATGGGAACGTAAATGTTCAGAGTGCCGATGCCTAGACTGGAACATGGATCAATCCATGAGAGCCAAGGGGTTGGTATAGCAGCAGGTAGGAGCTCAGTAGCAAATTGCAGAGGACAAGAGGGGTGCAGTAATAATGAAGTGGGGCTTGGACAATATGAAAATCATAAGCCAGGGAGAAAAAGACTAAGGAATGAGAATAGGGCAACGTGGGGCACAAGTGGGAGGCACAAAAACTCTGATCCAGCAAAGCAGCATTCCACATGGTCAAGGACTCACCAGTAGTTACAATATTGCCTATATCTATGGTTAGTGAGTATGGGAAGTCAAAAGCATTTCAGTCAGTGTTATCATTTTATTATTATTTTATAATGGATATTGGATTCAAATTATAATTACAGGTCTCCACTGGTTGGAGCCTTTTGCTACAAGTTCTGGGTTCGCTTTATTTGTGCTGAAGCCTCCAACCAACCCAAATAAAGCTACTGCTGTAAAAGGAGTGGGGCCCAATGCAACAACTCGTAAAGTGCACATTTCCCACTTACCCTGTCCACCATTACAGACCGAGGCTCTGTGGACAATCAGTAGCAGAACTGTATACAACTACAATCTGTAACCACATAGCCTGGCATATCCCCCACTGTACCATTACCATCAAGCCAGGGGATCAACCCCGGTTCAAAGAAGAGTGCAGGGAGGCATGCCAGGAGCAGCACCAGGCATACCTGGTGAAGCTACAGCAAGGACTACTTGCATGCCAAACATTTGCAACAATCTTCAGCCAGAAGTGCCGAGTGGATGATCCATCTCAGCCTCCTCCGGATGCCCGCAGCATCATATATACCAGTCTTCAGCCAATTCGATTCACTCCACACTATAACAAGAAACAGCTGAAGGCACTGGATACTCTAAAAGCTATGGGCCCTGACAATATTCCGGCAATAGTGCTGAAGTCTTGTGCTCCAGAACTTGCCACACTCCTAGCCAAGATGTTCCAGTACAGCTACAACACTGGCATCAACCCAGAAAGGTGGAAAATGGCCCAGGTATATCCTGTCCACAGAAAGCAGGATAAATCCAACCCAGCAAATTACTGCCCCATCAGTCTACTCACGATCATCAGTAAAGTGATGGAAGGGGTCATCACCAGTGCTATCAAATAGCATTTGCTTAGCAATAACCTGCCCACTGATGTTCAGTTTCGGTTACGCCAGGGCCTCTCAGCTTCTGACCTCATTACTGCCTTGGTTCAAACTGGACTAGCCATTTAAGTACTGTGGCTATAAGAGTAATTCAGAGGCTAGTAACCCTGCGATGAGTTACTCATCTCCAGGCCCTCCAAAGCTTGTCCACCATCTACAAGGCACAAGTCAGGAGTGTGATGGACCACTCTCCGTTTGCCTGGATGAGTGCAGCTTCAACAACATTCATGAAGCTTGACACCATCCAGGACAAAGCACCATCCAGGACAAAGCACCATCCATGATAATGTCCCAGACAACACCATCACCATCCCTGAGTATGTCCTGTCCCACTGGCAGGACAGACCCAGCAGAGGTGAGAGCACAGTGATATACAGTCGGGAGGGAGTTGCCCTGGGAGTCCGCAACATCTATTCCAGACCCCATGAAGTCTCATGACATCAGCTCAAATATGGGCAGGGAAACCTCCTGCTAATTACCACATACTGCCCTCTCCCAGCTTCTGAATCAGTGCTCCTCCATGTTGAACTCCACTTGGAGGAAGCACTGAGGGTGGCAAGGGTGCAGAATGTACCCTGGGTGGGGGACTTCAATGTCCATCACCAGGAGTGGCTCGGTAGCACCACTACTGATTGAGGTGGCCAAGTCCTAAAGGACATAGCTGCTAGACTGGGTCTGCAGCAGGTGGTGAGGGAACCAACAAGAGGGAAAAACATACCCAACCTCATCCTCACCAACCAGGCTGCTGCAAATGCATCTGTCCGTAACAGTATCAGTAGGAGTGACCATTGCAGAGTCCTTGTGGAGGCAAAGACCTGTCTTCACATTGAGGATACCCTCCATTGTGTTGTGTGGGGGTTACCATTGACCAGAAACTGAACTGGGCTAACCATATAAATACTGTGGCTACAAGAGCCGGTCAGAGGCTAGGAATCATGCGATGAGTAACTTACCTCCTTACTCCTTTACTTCCTTACACCTGTCCACCATCTGCAAGGCACAGGTCAAGAGTGTGATGGAACACTCTCCATTTGCTTGGATGAGTTCAGCTCCCACAACATTGAAGAAGCTGGACACCGTCCAACACAAAGCAGCCCAGTTGATTGGCACCACATCCACAAATAGTCACTCCCTCCACCAACCATGCACAGTAGCAACAGTGTGTACCACTACAAGATGCACTGCAGGAATTCACCAAGGCTCCTTTGACCTTCCAAACCCATGGCCACTTCCATCTAGAAGGACAAGGGCAGCAGATAGATGGGAACACCATCCACCTGGAAGTTCCCCTCCGAGACACTCATCATTCTGACTTGGAAATATATCGCCACTCCTTCACTGTCGCTGGGTCAAAATCCTGGAACTCCCTCCCTAACAGCACTGTGGGTGTACCTACACCACATGGGACTGCAGCGGTTCAAGAAGGCAGCTCACCACCACCTTCTCAAGGGCAGTTAGTGATTGGCAATAAATGCTGGGCCCAGCCAGCGACGCCCACATCCCGTTAATGACAAAAAAAAGAGATTATCTGGAAGGGTCAAGGCATTCTGAATTCTCCAAAAAATGAGTGCAGCTCCCTTGCAATGCCTCTTATCTCCAACACCCTAGTGATAGATGCACCTATCATTGCCAAGGTAATAAAAGGAACTTCCTGCAGAAACGGAAGGTCTGCTGGGGTCAAAGATGGAGCAACACAGCAGCTGCTTTGGATTTTCATGGGCTCCATGTATAGAACAAGAACCATTTCAAGGGTAGCTGAAAGCATGGTTAAAGCTCTCGCTATTGAACGCTGGAACTGTGCAAGGAAAAGGTAAACAAGTTACTCTGATCAACCGAATGCCTGGTGAAAATTAGTGTGCTTGGGTCAGATTGAGAGGAGTGAAAAAATTAACTCATCATTAATGCCATTTGCAATAAGAGCACAATGGGGGAGTGTAGGATATTAGTGAACATATTTCAACAAATTAATCTACTAGTTAAAATCATTAGTGGTATATGACTGCACATATTACAATTTATATAAAGTACATAGTGCAAAGTTCTCTGACTTTTGTTGATACTACTGTAATTTTGCACAGTAACATAATGGGGATGAAAACAATTGCTATCCTTCCAGTTCCGTAATTGCATCTAAGATGTTGCTCCACATAATTTCACTTCTTTTTCTGCAGCTTTTAGCACTAGAAATATGCAAACAAATAACTTAGTAGTTATTATATAATGAGCAAGTGGTGTGTTTTGCTGTGATCAGGTAATATCACTTTACTAGCGGCAGTAATTACTAGCAGTAATGATTATCAATGTAATAATTAGTAACGTTAGCCACTGCTTGGTTACATATTTCAGCAAAAGAATGGACTGATTACATTCTGGTCAGCTAATGTATAAAACAGTGACTACTGCTGACAGAAAGGGGAAGAAAGAGCATTGAAGTGCTGGCTGAACGTAAACTGAAATCCTGTGTCCAAAATGCTTCAAAGTTCAGCATTACTGAGGACAAAACTACAGCCAAGAACGTGTCCTTAAATAAGTGAGGTATGTTTTGTTGTGTGGTCGGAGTCTAGACGGGAGTTTTGCGAATTGTTTATTTTCTCAAAGTGAGCTGCTCAAGTCAGTAGTTTCTCAAGACCATTAATCTTTACAGCAAATATTTACATTTGGACTTCTGCATGAGGTTGGAGCTTCTCCTCCTTCCAGGTCTCTTTTACTTCTCAATCATGTGATCTGGCATCGTTATTACATCAGCATCATGTATGCTTGATATTAACCCTGTACTCTATATTCCCCCCCACCAAGTCTTTATCCCTATCATATCTACATCCTTCAACTTCTTCCCCCAAGGTCTCAGACTTCACAGGGTTAGTCTCCAAGGTGCCATGACCAATCTCCACGATCTCATCCTGATCTCCTTTTGAGGACAAGGATATTCTGTACTCTCTGTCGGCGTGAGTGTTTTTCTCCTGTGTAGCTGTAGAGCTTGTAGTAAATCTACCTTCTTCAGGATCTGAGCAGTAAGCCCAAATTTCTATTGGCTTTCTCTGCAAGGATTTTAAGATTCTGCAGTATCTCCTTATAATACCCTTATCTGCCTCAATCCTGTACAATCTTGGTTGTGCAGTTTTTTGAACAATTACGCCTTCCCTCTGTCGGTTTCGGACCTATACTTTCTCCCGGACTTCAGCACTAGTAACAAACGTGCCCTTTGCCTGTGGTTGCTTCTCTGTTCTTCCTCACACTATTTTACCCTCTCTTGGTCGTTCTTTGAGCTCTTGTTTTGGAGAAGGAATCAGTGTTCTCAATCTCCAACCCATTAGTAACTCTGATAGTGAGAAACCATTTTGTTGTGGTTAGGTTCGATGACTCAGAAGAGCTAGATTAAGGGCTTTGTTTATCTTCGATAAATCTTTGACAATTCGCACCCCTCTCAGCTTCTCCATTCGTTCAAGGATAGTGAGGTGAACTGGTTACATGAACAAATCCATATTCATTAGGGAAATTGTGGAATAGCTCAATAGCAAATTGCGGCCCATTGTCGGACACACAATGTCCGGGATGCCATGTGCTGCACAAATTCTCAAGGGATTGGATGACAGCTTCTGCTGTGATACTATGCAATCTGTTTACTTCAATCCACCGTGAGCAGTAATCAATGACAATAAGGAAGGTTTTCCTCCCTAAAATCAAATGAGTCCATTCCCAGGCACTCCGCAGCCTTGATGGAAAAGGAAGCTCTTTTTTTTCTTGGCTTTTTATGGCCCAAGTAAGACAATTAGAAATAATCTCTTCTATAGATCAAGTAATGCCTGACCACCAGACTGATTGCTGTGCTCTTGTATAACATGCTCCTAGTTAACCTTGGTGAAGTCTTTGAAGTGCTCTCAGTGTGATTATTCTCTCATTGAAGACTAACAAGTCGTCAATGACAGTGAGGTGCATGCGCTGTTCAAAGTACTTCAGTAGTATCAGGCTAGTAGGAATGTACTCTGGCCATCCTTCCAGAAAATATCCACGGATTTTGAGACATTCTCCTTTTCGTTGCTGGGCTTGTTTTATTTCCTGAAACTTTTTGTACTAGCTGGTAAGTGCTGAATGATTAAGGGTGTACATGCTTTAACCATCTCCACAAAATGAAAATCCGCTTCCATGGTTCCTTCTGATGATAATCGTGACGATGTGTCCGTCACTGTGTCTGATCATGGTAGTGATCGTGGGTTTAGAAGTTGCTATCTAAGGAGGCTTGGTGAGCTCCTGCAGCGCATCTTGTAGATGGTACACACACTGCTGCCACTATGCATCGGTGGCGGAGGGAGTGAATGTTTGTGTATGGGGTGCTGCCAATCAAGTGGGCTGTTTTGTCCTGGAAGGTGTCCAGCTTCTTGAGAGTTGGTGGAGTTGCACTCATCCAGGCAAGTAGAGAGTAATCCATCACACTCCTGACTTATGCCTTGTAGATGATGGACAGACTTTGGGGAGTCAGGGGGTGAGTTACTCACTGCAGGATTCCTAGCCTCTGACCTACTCTTGCAGCCACAGTCTTTATATGGCTGGTCCAGTTCAGTTTCTGGTCAATGGTACCCCCCAGGATGTTGATAGTGGGGGATTCAGCGATATCAAGGGGCATGGTTAGATTCTTACTTGTTGGAGATGGTCATTGCCTGGAACTTGTGTGGCACAAACGTTACTTGCCACTTGTTGGCCTATGCCTGGATATTGTCCAGGTCTTTCTGCATCTGGACATAAACTGCTTCAGTATCCAATCAGTCGTGAATGGTGCTGAACATTATGCAATCATCAGCGAACATCCCCACTTCTGACCTTATGATAGAAGGAAGATCATTGAAGCAGCTGAAGATGGTTGGGCCGAGGACACTACCCTGAGGAACTCCTGCAGTGATGTCCTGAAACGGAAATGATTGACCTCCAACAACCACAACCATCTTCCTTTGTGCTAGGTATGGCGCCAACCAGCGGAGTTTTCTCCCCGATTCCCGTTGACTCCAGTTTTGCTAGGGCTCTGCAGTGCCACACTCGGTCAAATACTGACTTGATATCAAGGGAAGTCACTCTCACCTTGCCTCCGGAGTTCAGCTCTTCTGTCCATGTTTGAACCAAGGCTTTAATGAGGTCAGGAGCTGAGTGGCCCTGGCGGAACACAAACTGAACATCAGTGAGCTGGTTATTGCTAAGCAAGTGCTGCTTGATAGCACTGTTGATGATCCCTTCTATTACTTTACTGATGATTGAGAGTAGATCAATAGGGTGGTAATTGGCTGGGTTGGATTTGTCCTGCTTTTTGTGTACAGGACATACCTGGGAAATTTTCCACATAGCCAAGTAGATGCCAGTGTTGTAGCTGTACTGGAAAAGCTTGGCTAGAGGCGCAGCAAGTTCTGGAGTGCAAGTCTTCCATACTTTTGCTGGGATATTAACATGGCCCATAGCAGTATTCAGTGCCTTCATGTGGAGTAAATCAAATTGGCTAAGGAGTGACATCTGTGATGCTGGGGACCTGCAGAGGATGACAAGATGGATCATCCACATTATCATTTATCGTTTGCACAAACGTGCTGGGCTCCCTCATCATTGAGGATGGGGATACTTATGGAGCCTCCTCCTCCAGTGAGTTGTTTAATTGTTCACCACCATTCACAACTGGATGTGGCAGAAATAAAGAGCTTAGATCTGATCCGTTGGTTGTGGGATTGCTTAGCTCTGTCTACCGCTTGCTGCTTATGCATAAGTAGTCCCTGTGTTGTAGCTTCACCAGGTTGACACGTCATTTTCAGGTATGCCTGGTGCTGCTCCTGACATACCCTCCTGCACTCTTCACTGAACCAGGGTTGATTCCCTGACTTGGTGGTAATGGCAGAGTGGGGGATATGCTGGAACATGAGATTACAGATTGTGGTCGAGTACAATTCTGCTGCTGCTGATGGCCCACAGCGCCTCATAGATGCCCAGTCTTGAGTTGCTAGATCTGTTCGAAATCTATCCCATTCAGCATGGTAGTGGTGCCACAAAACACGATGGAGGGTATCCTCAATGTGAAGGCGGGACTTCATCTCCACAAGGACTGTATGTTGGTCACTCCTACCGATGCTGTCATGGACAGATACATCTGCAGCAGGCAGGTTGGTGAGGATGAGGTCAAGTATGTTTTTCCCTTGTAGGTTCCCTCACCACCTCACCACAACAGGCCCAGTCTAGCAGCTATGTCCTTTACGATTCGGCCCACTTGGTCTGTAGTGGTGCTACCGAGCCACTCTTGGTGATGGACATTGAAGTCCCCCACCCAGAGTACATTCTGTGCCTTGCCACCCTCAGTACTTCCTCCAAGTGGTGTTCAACATGGAGGAGTACTGATACATCAGCTGAGGTGGGTGGTGGAGGGGTGGGGTATGCAGTATGTGGCAATCAGCAGGAGGTTTCCTTGTTAATGTTTGACTTGGTGCCACAAGTCTTTATGGGGTCAAGAGTCAATGTTCCCAGGGCAACTCCTTCCCAAATGTTTACCAGTGTGCCAGCACCTCTGCTGGTTCTGTCCTGCTGGTGGGTCAGGACATAAATAACCATGTCCATCAGACATGGTCTGTAAGGTATGATTCCATAAGTATGATCATGTCAGGCCGTCGATTATTTATGTTGCTTGACTAGTCTCTCCCAATTTTGGCACAAGCCCCCAGACGTTACTAAGGAAAACTTTGCAGAGTCGAACACGGCTGAGTTTGCCATCGTTGTTTCCGGTGCCTAGGTCGATGCCAGGTGGTTCGTCTGGTTTCATTCCGTATAAAGATGTTTTTAGTGGCTTGCTAGGCCATTTCAGAGGGCAGTTAAGAGTCAACCACATTGCTGTGGGCCTGGGGTCACATGTAGGCCAGACCAGGTAAGGAAAGCTGATTTCCTTCTCTAAACATTAGTGACCCAGATGAGTTTTTACGACAATCCATAATGGCTTCATGGTCATCATTAGGTTTTTAATTCCAGATTTGGCAGGATTCGAACCCAGGTCCCCAGAGCATTACACTGGGTCTCTGTATTACTTATCCAGTGACAATGCCACCATGCCACCACCTCCCCCAGTATCCTGTAAGACTCTCAAGACTGCCCTGACTCTGAAATCATGCTCTTCTCCCATGCAGCCATGTATAAGGATGTTGTCCATGTGGCATATTACTCCTTCCATGCCTTCTAGAATGCGAGGCATTGCTCTCTGGAAAATTTCTGGAGCAGGCACAATGCCAAAGGACAATCTATTGAAACAATAACAACTGAGTAGTGTCATAAATGTGGTCAGCAATCTGGATTCTTTGTTGGCACGGTGACCGGGGAGATACTCCCTTGCTACTGCACCTTTTCAATTTCACCTTTGTCTTTGCCCAAGAGTGGGAGAGGGACTTTCCTCAGTGTAAAGAGGCAAATTGTTTTAGCATCAGCTCGTAGGGTAATATGGTAACTCGGTCTTTAGCTTCCCTAGCATGTAAATAATTTTGGAATTCCATTTCAAAACACACTGCCGTAGCTCTCTTCAGCAACTTTGTCCATTTTATAGAATAATTTCAGTTTTAGGCATGCCTTTGCTTGGTAAAGAGGATTCTTGATTTTGAATGACAGAGGGAGGTTCGAGGATTTCTTCGTCTTTGTATTTCAGTTTGGCCACGTGTTGGCCTTTCACTTTCACCAGGACCTTGTCATTTAATAGATGAGGGTTGCAATTGTCATCTGTTTGAGCAATTTGACTTTATCTGATAAAACAGAAACCCCTGCTCCTGTGTCTATTTTATACTCTGCGGGGTGTCCATCCGCTTCATGTTTAATACTCCAATACTTGTTTCCAGTATCATTTATTTCCCTCAGGAAAGTTAGTTCCTTTGCTTCTGGTTCTTTCACTTTTTGTTTGTGGCTCGGTTTTAAAATTTTCTCCCTCTTTTTGCAGGTTGTCAGCATTTTCGAGCGACCAACTGTTTTGAAATAGTCTATTTTTTCAGAGTTCTGGCACCCAGTGCTTCCCACCCCACAGCCAGACATTCTTCCTGCTTGTGCAGTTTGTTCCCGCCACATCGATGGCAAATCAAAATAGCGGCTGGCATGCTTTTCCCCATTTTATTGAACTTTGGCTTTGGTGCAGTACCTCTCTTATGGCCTAAAAATGGAATGGTCTCACTCGATCTTCTCCCATGGGACCTCTCCTTCCCTGCAAACAAACACCCGGTCCTGTTTCCCCAAGTTCCATTTGCCTCGCAATCTGCATTGCTTACACTAGTGTTAAATCCTGTCTTGTCTGTAAGAGATCTGATAATGCTTCATCCAGGGTCCCAACTATGATTTTGTTGCAAATCTGTTCATCCTTTAAGATTCTGTAACTGCAGTTCCCTGGTAGCCTATAGGGATTACCGATGAATGAATACATACTTTCACCTGGCTTTTGCTTTGTTAATTAAGCCCACTATTGTTTCATTGCGTAGTTGGGGTTTAGACAGGTGTTTGGGGATTGTCTATCCTCCTAAAGTATGCTGCCTGAGTCTGTAGTTTCTCAAAACCATTACTCTTCATTTACAACAAATGCTTATTTATCTGTACCTTGTTTGTCCTGCTTTCTACCCTTAATTAGCACATTCCTTAGATAATATCACCACCTTCAACACCTCTTTGTCCTTTTGTCTATCTCCACCTATCACTGGCCCTCTATCCAGCTCTACCTGTCCCACACTCCCCTTAAACCAGCTTATATTTCACCTCTTTTCTATTTTTACTTAGTTCTGTTGAAGAGTCATATGGACTCGAAACGTTAATTGTGTTCCTCTCTGCAAATGCTGCCAGACCTGCTGAATTTTTCCAGGTATTTTTATAAATGTTTATTTGGGCCTCTTTTCCTCCTTCCAGATCTCTCTTACTTCTCAGTCATGTGATCTGACATCATTATTACATCAGCATCATGTATGCTTCTAATGTTAACCCTGTACTCTACATCTGCCCCAAGTCTTTACCCTTATTGTAGTTACTCCGTCCTACAAGGTTTTTTGGAGTGAGAGCCACTTTGTACAATGAATTATAAGTTGGCAATAATGCCACTGCCTAGGTTTATTAACATATTCTGCACACTAAGATGAAGCTAGGTAAACCCATTGCAAATATGGCTGTATTGCTACCGCTCACTGAAAATTCCAGCCCCCAACAAATCTATGTTTCGGACGTAGATATATGTAATAAATATGGATTTTCATGCTCTTTTTGGAAACAAGTATTTTGGAAAATTAGTCCTATATACTCCTGCCATTTAAAATATTAAACAACAATACTTGCCAGGCAATTTAATTCTCCTACACAGCATTTTGATCAGAACCTAAGTACCCTAATAACAACAACAGTTAAGTCAACTGCAGGCCACAAATTCATATATCAAACTCAACCAACCAGTGATCTCTGCGTACATAAGCTCACTCAGGAGAGGGAACAATTAGAGTAATTGGGTCACTGCAAGTGATCAAAAAATAAACAAAATAAATGTAGAAAAACAAAGATCCAGTGTAATTTAGGATAGGTCTGGAACTGGATGGGGGTGAGGGGTTGGTCGGAGGGGTTGGGGGGGGGGGTGGTGCAGGGTTTATAGGCAAAATATAAAGATCAGCACAGGCATATTCAGTTAAAAACTCCAATAGACTTAGCACCATTAAAGAAAATAGGTAAAATGTAATAGACTAAGATCAGGACATGTAGATTCAGGGAATAAACATAAAACATCCCCTTCAATCAAAACTTGTTTCATGATTTACATGTCAGTGAACTTGACTGTATTTCTTATTTTGTAATATACTTTACCTCAGCAGAGACTAACAAAAGGAAAAAGCTATGCTGCAGTTTTAGATCAGTTGGTGTACATCAACAACAAAAAAAACCATTACAGCTTTAAAGGAAAAAATGCTGTTTTGCTAATCTCAACAATATGAAAATAGTTGTAGGAATCAGAAAAGCAGATGAAGAAGATGTTTCGTTTTATCATCTGCGATTCATAGAAATGAGGGTATCACAGCAGGAAGTGAGAAGCCTTATGGTGGTGTCAGCTGTGAAGCTGTCTGTTCGTAAAGTCATCCATCTCGCTATAGCAATAGTGCGTGACATTGGACGCCATGCTGTGAAGCAGTGAAAAAACACACAGCATTGCACTTCATAGTGGAAGCAACCAATGTAGCATATGCTTAAACGTGAGGATTATATAGGGTGTATAGTAGTGTATTCCTGAATGGCTTCTTTTTCAGTTTAAAGAAGAATTTTCAATGACTGAGTTTAAGTTCATATCACACTTAAAGCGCAACGCCAAAACATTCAGGAAAATTAACACGACAGAGGAATTAAAGGCAGAACGTTTCAAAGAAAAACATGCCTGATACCACCAGTGCAGAGATAAAAACCTGAGAACAAGTTCATTATCCAGGAATAGCAAAGCAATTGGAACTTCACTTGCCTCCCTGTAACAGTCCCTTTGAATCAACCTTCTGACAGGCCCTAATTTTGATCTCAAAAACAAGCTCACACAATGAAGCTCAAACACACAGATCTCCATTACCGTACCCCAAAAATATTTTTAACAGTTTAAACGTTTAACAAACCAATATTAAAATCTGGATTCAAAGCACAGCATTAAATAAAAGAAAGGGCCATTTAAAGCAAATGACTGCACCCATTAGGATGACCTACTAGGAGGAGGCACAGAAGAATTAAAAGATGCAGCATTGGAGGAAAGGTATATACATTATTGTGTGCTGCTGTATGATGTCGGTATTTCTTACTCAT
This sequence comes from Carcharodon carcharias, assembly GCF_017639515.1. NCBI lineage: Eukaryota > Metazoa > Chordata > Chondrichthyes > Lamniformes > Lamnidae > Carcharodon > Carcharodon carcharias. Next base: position 197,564,772 of record NC_054471.1, read on the forward strand.
TCAACAAATTTTGTCAAAACATTTTCACAGGATCCCCAGGAGCCATTTATTTTACATGCTTGGATTTGAGAACCAACACATTGTGCAAAGATCACAGAATGTTACAGCACAAAGGAAGTGATTCAGCCCATCAGAGTCTGAACTACCGTTTTGCTCAAGAACCAACCAGTTTGATTCTCACTAATTTGCTCCCCATATCCTTCAGTGTTCCTCTTTCTAAGCAACTACCTAATTCCACTTTAATGGGCTCTGCTCCAACAATGATTTATGCCAGAATATTTCACATTTTAACCATCCTCTGTGTAAAGGTTATTTTTTTCTGATCTTCTCTTCAATTCTTACAGCTCTAGTGCTGCATCTGTGCTGTTTCATTACTGTCTGACTAGCTAGTTGAAACAATTACTATTTACATTAATATAACCCTTCAAAATCTCAATGGCCACTATTTGAGATCAATAAAATTGAGGCCAGAATTGGTCAACTTTTCTTTGTTGAGTGCTCAAATTGTGGCCTTCTGAGAATGTTTAAGTTTTGGGAAACTCATATCTATTCTGTATACCTTAAAAGGCATGAATCTGCATACATGTCTTGTGTAACATTCATGTCCTGCAGCCATCATTTTCTCTAATATACCTTTGTCACCAAATTTTGTTGATTGGCTCAAAGTAGAACAAAAGCAAATTAAACTTTAAAAGGTAGAGAATGTACTGATCAAAAATGAGGAAAGTTGTTGGACAACTATTAATGAAAAACAACTAAAGACTTCTGATTGGCTGCTCTCTTAAAAAAAATTACTTAGGAGGATCTAGTAATAAAAGAATAGAAAAGGTGAACCAACTGAATTGCTCAAAACACTTCCATCTACTTTTCTTCCTCAATTACTAAGTTTCTAATGTCTAAAATAACGCTTTAAGCAAAATAAAATCTCAAAAACATACATATTTCAATATAACATGGTTAAATTCATTGAATTGTCTTTTGTGACTTCTGATACTTCTATTAAAATCCGCAGAAAGTGATTTTGTGATTCTGAAAGGTGAATTGGTCAGAGTACATAAAAGGTTATCAACCCACGATTATCAGTCCTATGGGCCATTCAAAGTTGAATTTCAAACCTATCATGTCGTCCCAACTCTGTCTCGATCGTGCTGGAAACCTCCACTTCTTGACTCTGGCAAACTCCGGTTTACATGCCAATGGTGAGTACACTGATCAAGACATCACAACTTAATGTTTATTAATGCAGAAAAATTTTTAACCATGTGAGGTGTTTTCCCCTGAACAGCACAAATGGCTATAGCTGCTTGTAATAAAGTTCCCAAGTTTAATGGCAATGGTAAAATGGGAGAAATTTAGTTAAGTATTTTTTATTTAAAAGCCAGGCTGTTGTATTTGCATAAAAGAAAAAAAGTGAATAACTGAATATGCAGTTTGAAAGAAACACTCAAGGTTGGCTGGCTTTTTTTTTTAAAAAGGTTGCTTGAAATTTAAGCCTTTGAATTTTCGGACCTATACATAAACCTATTAAGTTATACAAAAGTGCAGATAAGGACAATCATTTTGGAATTCTTAAGTGTACACTGGTAAGGACAAAGGGAATGGCCATAATGTGTGAGCATGTTGACTTTACCTTGTGTGCCAAATGCCCCTGTTAGCCACTGAATACCAACTGCATCTGGTGGCACAATTTCCACTGCCAAATTCTGAGCGCAACTGGTTCTGTAATGAATGCAGGGTCACAATCCTACCTCTGCCAACAACCACGTGCCAAATGCATCTGGCAACAATGCTGCCACTACCATCATCTATGTATTCGATGTATCTGGGGACAGTGCTCTTACTGTGAAATGCAGTGATAGTGCTGCCGCTGCCAACAGACATGCTAAGTGCATTGTCTGGCCTTGCTTCCACAGTGCAATGCATAGTGTCAGCTGCTTCTATTTGCTAAATGCAGGGTGCCAACTGCATCTGGTGGAAATGCTTCTGCTGCTAATGTGGACTGACAGTGTTATCATAGCTAACAGCCAATTAGCAACTTCACCTGGCAGCACTGCATCCATTGGCAAACACAGAATGCTAACTACTGACACTACCATTAACCAGGTACCACTGCATCTGGAAAGCAGCAAAAACCTTCAGTTTCAGTATGCCAGAGGGATATTTAAGAGGCTGTAAAAATAACTCCAGAAACTTAATAGACATAGTTAATATGCAAGAGCATCAATGAAGTCTGGACACGATTCAGAATGCTCAAACGGAAACATAGCAAAATGATAAGAACGAGACGGAGAGATTTTCTATGACATTTCTTTTCAAAATCTTAATTGCAGTTCAGCAGTGCAAAATGAAAATATTATGACCCCTGGAGATTATACTCTCCACATTGCAGAAGTCAGTGAAAAAAACTGAGGTAGAATAAGGTGGTAAAATATAGGCAAATTAAACTATTTAAATGTATTCTTTTAATTCATTTGTGGTTGAAGTCTAATCAACTTCAGGTCATTCTATTCTAATAAAAGCCCCTCCATGTTACTGGATTAGGTAAACTGTTCCAGGCGCAGACAGCTTCTTAATGGTTGGGATGGAGAGATCTTTTTTCTTCCTTGGGCATCTTCAATGATGTGCTGAATCTAGCAGTTGAGTGTCAGAATCCCTCTGAAAATTCAAGCAAGTGGGACAAAAGCATGAAGGATAAAAATAATTAATTAATCCGCTAATAGTTGGTCAGGCATTTTGACAAACTCTCTATGAGCTAATCATACATTAGTGATTGCCATACTGGAAGATATGGATTTCTAATGATACCTTATAAAATCTTTAAAAATTAATGGATATAGAAATAGCTCTCTTTCTCTCTCTCGTATTAAGAAAGATTCTCTAATAGCCTGCCAGAGCTGATACAAGAGGACAGCATAGTCAGGGCTTTTTTTTACAAGGCCTCCACCAAGGACATAACTCCAGGCACAGATCATTGTGTATGCATTCCTGGGCATAATAAGATGGAATCTCATGTCTACATATCTAAAACAAACTGGAAGACAGCAAGAGGTCCTCACAAGAAACAAGTAAAGATGATCTCAGGGTTGAAACCTAGGCAGTTATTCCCTGGTAATTGGACAATTGAATGAGATGATGTAATTCAACGAATGATTATCATGAGACACCCACCAGCCCCTAAAGCTAAGTACATAAAGAAGAGGAAACCATGGACCAAGGGAGGAGGCTCCTTGGGATAGATCAATGCTAACTTTGGCTTAACAGCCTGATCATCTTGAAGACTAAGTGATCATTATAGCGGGCAGCAGAGACGAGGCTGTTCCGAACATCTGATCCAGGACCAGTGAACTTCTCACCTGTCATGGATTGTTGTGTCATATGTATACTTTGTCTATTCTGATTATGTATTGTAGCTGAACTGTCACTTCTCAATAAGCCACTTTAAACTGCTTGTGACTCCTCAACACCTTGTGGGTAATCTGTGGCCTTTGATCAAATCTGAAAAGATCATATAAATCCTGCAGATTCCAACAGTGTCTCTCTTAGTACAGAGAGGTGGCCTGAAATGAATCCTTAGCATGGATACAAAAAAAGTCAGAATTTACATTTGGGGGAATAAAAGCGCAATTTTCAACTTCACTTTGTGTTTTTGGATTATTTCTGTCTTGTATAGAACCAAATATTTTATTTTGTGAACCTTTCCAGGTAAACAACAGAAAAAGCTGCTGGCAGGGTGGATGGTACGGAGGATCAGAACACTGTACTTTTCACTTCTGGGACTTGAGCTCACATCTAGCCCAGACTAATGGCAGGAAAATCTTCTCTCTCTGCCAACTGTAAACGTCATCATAGAATGAGATTAGATGGTCTGAAACCAGCTGTTAGTGGGCACAAACCGACACCACAAAACTGCTCATAATCTGACACTAATTAGCTATCTCGTGCAGAGAGTATGAGGTTATTCGGAAGTAAAAAAAAAAATTCAAATCGGTGCAAGGAAAGGTTCTCTACAAAGGCTCAGATTAAAGGGGACGTGTATCCTACTAAACACTCAAAGAATTAAAGCTGCAGATTTGTATTAGCTTTTTAAGACGAACTCCCCTCAAGATGAAATGAAGACAATGGAAAGAAGAGACGTGTTACACTCATGGTGTAATAGACACAAATATGAACCATGGACATTTACAGTATAAAAGGAGGCTTTTTTTTATTCACTCATGTAATGTGGGCATCACTGGCTAGACCAGCAATTATTGCCCATCCCCAATTGGCCTCGAGAAGGAGATGGTGAGCTGCCACCTTGAACCGCCACAGACCACGTGGTGTAGTATCAATAGGGGTGACCACCGCACAGTCACCGTGGAGACGGAGTTCTGCCTTCACATCAAGGATACCCTCCATCGTGTTATGTGGCACTACCACTATGGTAAATAGAATAGATTTCAAACAGATCTAGCAATTCAAGACTGGGCATCCATGAGGCGCTGTGGGCCATCAGCAGTAGCAGAATTGTACTCGAACACAATCTGTAACCTCATGGCCCGGTATATCCACCACTCTACCATTACCATCAATTCTAGTTGAATGAAGAGTGCAGAAGAGGATGCCAGGAGCAGCACCAGGCATACCTAAAAATGAAATGTCAACCTGATGAAGTTATAACATAGGATTACTTGCATGCCAAACAGCATAAGCAGCAAGTGATAAACAGAGCTAAGTGATCCCACAACCAACGGATCAGATCTAAGCTCTGCAGTCCTGCCACATCCAGTCATGTTACATGCAGTCACGAATGATGGTGGACAATTAAAAAATTCACTGGAGAAGGAGGCTCCACAAATATTCCCATCCTCAATGCTGGAGGAACTCAGCACATCAGTGCAAAAGATAAGACTGAAGCAGTTGCTACAATCTTCAGCCAGAAGTGCCGAGTGGATGATCCATCTCAGCCTCCTCCGGAGGTCCCCAGCATCACAGATGCCAGTCTTCAGCCAATTCAATTCACTCCACATGATATCAAGAAATGGCTGAAGGCACTAAATACTGCAAAGGTCCTAACAATGTTCCGGCAATAGTACTGAAGACTCGTGCTCCAGAACTTGCCACACTCCTAGCCAAGCTGTTCCAGTACAGCTACAACACTGACATCTACCCAGCTATGTGGAAAATTGCCCCGGTATGTCCTGTGCACAAAAAGCAGGATAAATCCAACCCGGCCAATTATCGCTCATCAGTCTACTCTCGATCTTTAGTAAAGTAATGGAAGGGGTCATCAACAGCGCTATCAAATGGCACTTGCTTAGCAATAACCTGCTCACTGACACCCAGTTTGGGTTCCGTCAGGGCCACTCAGCTCCTGACCTCATTACAGCCTTCGTTCAAACATAGCTAAAGAGCTGAACTCCCAAGACGAGGTGAGAGTGACTGCCCTTGACATCAAAGCAGCATTTGACCGAGTGTGACATCAAGGAGCCCCTGAAAACTGGAGTCAATGGGAATCAGGGAGAAAACTCTCTGCTGGTTGGAGTCATACCCAGCACAAAGGAAGATGGTTGTGGTTGTTGGAGGTCAGTCATCTCAGCTCCAGGACATCACTGCAGGAGTTCCTCAGGGTAGTGTCCTCGGCCCAACCATCTTCAGCTGTTTCATCAATGACCTTCTTTCCATCATAAGGTCACAAGTGATGATGCTCGCTGATGATTGCACAATGTTCAGCCCCATTCGCGACTCCTCAGATACTGAAGCAGTCCATGTCCAAATGCAGCAAGACCTGGACAATATCCAGGCTTGGGTTGACAAGTAGCAAGTAACATTCAGGCAGTGATCATCTACAACAAGAGGGAATCCAACCATCGCCCCTTGGTGTTCACTGGAATTACCTTCACTGAATCCTCCACTATCAACATCCTGGGGGTTGCCATTGACCAGAAAATGAACTGAACTAGCCACAAAAGTACTGTGGCTACAAGAACAGGTCAGAGGCTAGAAATCGTGTGACGAGTAACCCACCTCCTGACTCCCCAAAGCTTGTCCACCATCTACAAGGCTCAAGTCAGGAGTGTGATGGAATACTCCACACTTGCCTGGATGAGTGCAGCTCCCACAACACTCAAGAAGCTTGACACTGTCCAGGACAAAGCAGCCCGCTTCATTGGCACCACATCCATAAACATTCACTCCTCCACCACCGACGCACAGCAGCAGCAGAATGTACCATCTACAAGATGCACTGCAGGAATTCACCAAGGTTCCTTACACAGCACCTTCCAAACCCACCACCACTACCATCTAGAAGGACAAGGGCAGCAGGTAGATGGGAACACCACCACCTGAAAGTTCCCCTCCAAGTCACTCACCATCCTAGCTTGGAAATATATCACCATTCCTTCACTGTCACTGGGTCAAAATCCTGGAACTCCCTCCCTAACAGCACTGTGGGTGTACCTACACCACATGGACTGCAGCAGTTCAAGAAGGCAGCTCACCACCACCTTCTCAAGGGCTACTAGGGATGGGCAATAAATGCTGGCCCAGCCAGCGAAGCCCACATCCCATGAATGAATAAAAAAAGGTACACCCACAGTGCTATTAGGGAGGGAGTTCCAGGACTTTGACCCAGCGACAGTGAAGGAACGACGATATATTTCCAAGTCAGGGTGATAAGTGACTTGGAGGGGAACTTCCAGGTGGTAGTGTTCCCATCTATCTGCTGCCCTTGTCCTTCTAGATAGTAGTAGTCATGGCTTTGGAAGGTGCTGTCTGATGAGCCTTGGTGAGTTCCTGCAGTGCATCTTGTAGATGGTACACACTGCTGCTACTGTGCATCGGTGGAGGAGGGAGTGAGTGTTTGTGGATGGGATGCCAATCAAGCGGGCTGCTTTGACCTGGATGGTGTCAATCTGTGTTGTTGGAGCTGCACTCATCCAGGCAAGTGGGGAGTATTCCATCACACTCCTGGCTTGTGCCTTGTAGATGGTGGACAGGCTTTGGGGAGTCAGGAGGTGAGTTACTCACTGCAGGATTCCTAGCCTCTGACCTGTCCTTGTAGCTATAGTATTTATGTGGCTAGTCCAGTGCAGATTCTGGTCAATGGTAATCCCCAAGATGTTTATAATGGGGTGTTCAGCGATGGTAATGAAATTGAATGTCAAGGGGTGATGGTTAGATTCTCTCTTGTTGGAGATGGTCATTGCCTGACACTTGTGTGGCACGAATGTTACTTGCCACTTGTCAGCCCAAGCCTGGATATTGTCCAGGTCTTGCTGCATTTGGACTTGGACTGCTTCAGTATCTGAGTCGTCGCGAATGGTGCTGAACATTGTGCAATCATCAGCGAACACCCCCACTTCTGACCTCATGATGGAAGGAAGGTCATTGATGAAGCAGCTGAAGATGGTTGGACCTACCATGTCTGTCCCAGGTCCTTATTAGAATAATCCAAACCTAATTTAATTTGCCTGCATGCTCATTGTGTCTTTCTAGCAGATGAGATAGGATGGAATAAGGAATCTGAGGTTTAGAGTACCATCCTGGAGCAATATAATAGTGATAACTGAAGGAATGCCACACATATAACAAGACCAAGGAACAGTTAGTGGGGGATCAGGAAATTTACCTTGGCAGCTCTGGTGAGATCATTGAACTTCTTCTGAAACTTGAGGGGATGACAATCACTGCCACTGCAACCTCTACCTATAAGAGATGGTTGAGTGCTCCACTGATTCCCTGCCCTTAACCTCAAACAGCACATACCTCCTGCTCTGTATATCTGCAAGGAGGAAATCCAGGTCAGACTGCCTAAAATTAACAGCTGTTCTTTCAGTCCTAGTTGCTTTCTCCCTCCCCAGGTTGCATCCTTCAGTGTCCCAGTGCTTCCATTTCTCTTCTAAGTGGCAGCAGGATTTATAGCTTGCTGTTTCATCAGGTTTCTGCCTCTACTCACTCTATCCCCTACTCCTTTGCCAGCTGCTCAAACCTTTTTTTTAAAAAAGGTTTAGCTCCCACTTCTGTGACTGAAGTCTATGACTGTTGACTGTGCCTTAGTAAACCTGAATCAATGACCAAATAGGGAAGAAATAAAACACAATCGGATTAATTACTATATTGCAGGTATCGCATTTTTAACATGTTTTTCTTTCGCACAGAAAACTAGTTTACAGTAATGAGGTACTGTATCACAAAACAAATATATATTTATGAATTTATGCTTTGTAACCTATAAGTGGCAATATGAAAAATATTCTATTTTATGAAAAGAAAAAATGGTTAATAAATCTTCAAGTTTGAAAAGATTTATTTTATTCAACTAACTAGTACTCGATGACAATAAAGGCTTTATAAATGAACTTCGAAGACAAATATATAAATGAACTTTGAAGACAAATATATAATATTTTAGAAAAAACATTTTCAAAATGTAAAATGAACAAGTGGAAATTCATTTAGCAGCATTATTGTTACAGTTCACCTGTGCTCCTTATTAAATTTCCAGAACATTTGAAACAAGTAGAATTTGATTTCTTTAATAGATTGAAGATTATGAACTCTAAAAGAAGCAAGACACAATTGATTTTATAGTGGTAGATTTTACCACTTACAATCCATCAGTTAAAAGTATGCAAATTGTTATTTTTTTCCCTGCCATACAGTAGCTTTCTGTGATAGCCAATTTGAATATGGTGACTGAGTGGTCTACAGATGTGTGCTCATACTCTCCTACAGCCAGTCTGAATCAGAATGACAGATGGGTAGTCTCACCATTGCATCTGTTACACAAACTAATCTGGAACAATTAGGTTGAAAGCGTGCTACAGCAAACCTTAAAAAAAAAACCTAGCAGAGATCCCATAGGGTTCCTCATGGGAAATTGAACAATATGCAATTACCTCATGAAATGTTCAATATATCGTGACCACTAATTTACGGTGATTAAATTTATTCAAAAAAAATGTTTTAAAGAGATTAGAGGCTAGAAGCCCACCTACATTGACACAAACTGTTACATGATAGGAAGTGCACACAGATACATGACTTAAATTATTAGTTATCGCAAAGGGGTGAAAGGATGGGGATAATTGACTTAGGACGCTCAGTGTAATTCAATTTCTGTTTTATGTTATTCTTTCTGTCCTTACTCCAATAAAAGATTATGATTCTCTATTATTATTTATAATTATATAGAAACACTTATGGCAACTTTGGAAGCAGACCTATGTGGATCATATGAGCTTCCATTCAGTACATGATAACGTATTTGGAGATCCAACACTGAATCGCTTTTCAGTGCCACCACTATTGATGCAGGCGGGTTTAAGTTCAATTGTCCACACAAGAAACTCAGCCTATCCTTAAATGTTGCCAGAACAAAACTCATATCAACCTACACCTGGTTAGCCAAATACCCCACCTCCCATATATGTTGAAGGAGACACTCTGGAATATGTACTTCCAATATCTTAGCAGCCACCTCTCTCAAATGGCCACTATTGACGAGAAGATCCAACACCAGATTAGCTGTGCCAGTTCAACCTTCTAGAAACTACAGCAGTGAATGTTTGACAAAGACCTCCGCAAGTCAACAAAGTCCTCATGTACAAAACAGTTGTTACCACCACAGTCCTGTACTGCAGTGAAACCTGGACCGTGCATCACATTATGACATATAAGAGCGATTGGGAAACTGCATCAACAGCGCCTCCATCGCATCCAATGGAAGAGCCATTGAATAAACACTAGTGTCCTTCTTGATTTCAGGTCCACAAACATTCAGGAAAAACTCCTGCAAAATCAACTTCGATGGACTGCACGATGTCAGGACAGCCAAAAATTATCTCCTCACCAGGTCCCGTTTATTCAGCTTTCAAATGGCCAACGTTCCAGGGGAGGACAAAGAAAACACTTTAAAGACACTCTGAAGATCTCCTTGAAGTTCAGCAACATTGACCGTAATGACTGGGAGGAGCTTGCTACCAATCGTTCTTAATGGTGAAAACGTGTCCATCAAGCTGCAGTATGCTTTTGAGTCCCAGCTGAATGCTGAGGCAGAGCGGCAGCAGAGAAGGAAAGAAAAGGAAGCAAATCCTGCACTCTAGATCCCACTATCTCGTGGGACATCCTGCCCCAAGTGCTCAAAGGTCCTCGAGTCAAGAATCAGCCCCTTCAGTCACAAGACGACCCATAGCAGAAACCCATGACCCTAAGTAGACATCACCCTCGAATCCTGGGACAACTGACCAGCGAGTTCAGTATGGCAAGTTTGCACAGACTGTTTCCATTTTTACTGGTGTGACAACAGAAATTTATTATCAAATAAGACGGACATAAAAATGCGTAAAATATGACAACAGCAACTGAAGTTTTATAGACAAGTGTGCACATACATAATGTTTTTCATAGATTAAAAGTACCTAGAAAGATCATGTTTTAAATGAATCCTAGAGAAAGGAAGATCAATGTAAATGATATAGATCATAATGAACAGATCGGTCGACATTCGGCAAACTATCAGGTCTGCAGTTTTAACAGGAGTAGTCACTGGTGCTCTGGTTTCTGGGAAAGCTCCACCTCCATATCATTCTTTCCTTTCTCTGGCTCGGGGCTCACTCCTCGTCATTTTAGTGTCATGGTTTTGTCCCCAAATTTACAGTCTAACTTTATGAAACTTCTGACAATAAATACATTTATACTGAAGTAATGCACATTACCAAAATGCAACCATTTTCCCAACTTTGTAAGATGCGCAAATTATGCCAAACATGACCAAATAATCTTCGAAAATATGAACATATCTATAATTTATCAAATAGAAATCCAGAGTTCTGGGGTCAAGATTAAATTGTAAAAAGTTTAGAACTACAAAGAATGAGCATGGGGAGTGGGCAAAACCATAGAGCTTCATGCAGCTAAAAGGTCAATTGTTTATAATTCTGCATTAGAATTCTGCATGATGAGCTTTAATCCCTGCAGCTTTTAACTGCTGTTGCTTTGAAGTTCCCTCTGTATGTAGTGTGAATTATATAGCAGGATTTACATCGTCAAGTCTCACACTCCTACAGTTGTTTGAATCCACTTGGACAGTTGTACTGGAATGCTAGTTCAACTTTCCCATTTTAAAATATGTTGGCTTAACAATTCATCTTGCGTAAATTCAGCTGCTTATACATGATGTGTGGGTAAGAATTCAATAGAAAATTTGAATTAGCTATATAGATATTTTGTTTGTTTCTGAATGAAGCATGTATTATCAGTAGGGTAACAGTATATCAAAATTAATCTTTTTGATGTATTCAAAACTAATTATCAATACTTAAAACAGGTAGGTAAAAGGTATATCTCCAGTGGCAGTGGTTTATAGCAGTCCTTCATGATTTTGATTAATTTATATTTCATGAAGGTCACTGGTGCTAGTAAAAATGATTGCTTTTCACAAGTGAATGAACACTTGGACAGAGTGTCAGTACTGAGACAATCGGTTTAGTATGTGGGCAGAGGTCTCTGAGTAGACAGCAGATCATTTCTTTAATTCTAGGACACTGTGCTGCTGAATTAAATGTTATGTCATACTTGTCAATTAGTTTTAATTTTCAGACATCTGAAATATCAATCTGATAGACAGATCCTTTAGCTTCATATATTACTTAATGACTTTTTCATTTTCTGACCTTTATGTGAGTCGTGTACTTACGCACGTGTGGCGCTTTACTCTCTAATCCCTCTCAATTTGTTGCCTGACAAGATTGTGGTTTCCCTGCTGTCTCTCTCTCTCTCTCTCTCCCAGAAGGGAGGAAGGTGGTAAGTGATTCCAGCAACCACAATAACGTAAAGCTTCTTTGTAGTAAAAACAGGCCAGCTTTACAAATCAAAAACAAAATACGGTAGATAATGGAAATCTGAAATAAGAACAGAAAATACTGGAAACATTCAGCAGGTTAGGCAGCATCTGTGGAGAGAGAAAAACAGAGTTAACGTTTCAGGTTGATCAGACCTCTCACCAGTTCTGAAGATGGTTACCGACCTGAGATATTGGGCAGTATCTTTGGTCCCTGCCATAACAGTGGGATCATTAACGCATCGGGACCCCCATTAAACTCTTCAGTGGGCTTGGCCGGGACCCTTTAACATCAGCATCCCACCTTGGGGATTCGTGCCCAAGCTGGGAGGGCAGGTGGGATGACATGTCAATGATGTCAAAGGAGGGATTTCTAATTAAAGGAAACACAGCTTGGGTTAGCATGGGAAAATTGGACATGGGTTTTTGAAGCTGCAGCTATCATAGGAATGGAGACCTGAGAATGCTTATCTCCAGATCTCTCACTCTTACCTGGAGGTCCTACTGTGGGTTCCGAGGGGCTGCATTGAGGTGAGCTTTCCCAAGTACGTGAGGAAGAGGAATCCTCTCCAACCAAGCATGTGTGAATGGATGTGGTCAAGGAAGTCAGCAGCAGGAGTGTGGCCCATCCAAGCTGGAGGCAGTGCACCAAGAAGATCCAGGGCCTTAAGAGGGTAGGAAAGGTGAGTGGTCCAGCATTTTCAGGTATCAAGCTCCAGACTCTGACTTTCTCCTGCACAGCACTCCTCAGAACAATACACCTTGCAATTCTACAACTCTACACACTGCTCTCTGTCCAGGCACCTTCTCACATTACCCTCCTGAACAGCCAACACTCTCAGCTACCTTTCACAAAGTTTCTCCTTCCAGGATACCCACTCAAGCCATCACTATGTCATATCACTCTTTGCTTTCTCTCCTTGCGAAAGGCAGCACACAACCTCAAGGAGAGGCAGAGACCCATGGGGTGGCCCTCCACTAACAGGCACCTGGACGGCCACTGGCAATATGTGGCTACCTGGTCCCCTGGGAAGTCGAACTTGTGCCAGGAGGCTGCAGATATCAGCAACGACCTGCTGTGAAAACACGAGCCTCCTGAGGTGCTAGTGTTCACACTTGTCAAGAGAGTTGATCCTCTGTCTGTGTTGGGGGCAGGGGGGGGGGGGGGGGGGGGCGCGGTGGCGGGTGGTCTCACCTCCTTGGAGCTGGTTTTTCCCTCTGCCCTGTGGAGAAGCTTGTGGCTAAGGTGAAGCAGCTGGTGCTGGTGATACTGTTGGTGCTGGTGCTGCTGCTCTTGAGCTTTGTCAGATGTGCAAGGTAGGGCTGAAAGCAGCTCCTAGACCAGGGTGAAGGCTGTAGCAGGGAAGTGCAACTGAAGGTGAAGAAAGGGCAAGACGGGTGAACGGACTTCCAAGAAGTTGGTCTTGGCAATTACCTATCGAGCAATGGAAGCACTCTCTGAGAAGGAGTGTTGTGAACAGCCTCAGTTTCACTGATCAAAGCCTTCCCAGCCTGTCGGTCCCACTGAAAATGTATTGTCCGCTATGCACTTGGCTTGGTGACTCTGGCAAGTTGCTGACAGCTTTAGAAATAGATCCACTGCCAGGTAAATCCAGAACCCTTCATTAAAACACACCTCCACTGCCTATTCTCAGTTAAATGCCTTATCCAGCAGCTGCACAGGAGTACCCTGTTCCCCTTCACACCCACTAGTGAAACTCAGAAGAGGGGTGCTGATGAGGGACTCATGACCCAGTGTCACTTATTTAGGGGGTTTAATTCCCTGTATGCCAGCCAAACCTGCCTCCCTTTGTCAGGAAAACTGTGCTCTGTTAACTCTGTTTCTTCCTCCAGATACCGCCTGATCTGCAGAATGTTTCCTGCATTTTCTGTTCTTATTCCAGTTTTGCAAATGTTTGGGAATGTGCAGACGGCACCGTGCTGACTGATTCCTACCTTTTCCCTCTGGGGAATTGCCTGGTTTCTACTTGGCAGCTTCCCATAGCAGAGAGTCTAAGATCAGCAATCCAGCTGAACAGCATAAATAGAGGCCCAACTCCAATACCGTCACTCCACCCCGCAGAGCCATTTGTGCCCACCCCAAGGGGAAAAACAAGGATGATTTCATTCTCAGCTCATCAGCATATGAAAGACGCTGACCAAAACAGTCCAGTGGGAGGCTGGAGAAGAAAACACTGCTAAATTGGTAAGCAATTCCTGGTGAGAGGGAAAGCACAATAATAGAATAAGTACATGGGTTGATTGTTGTGGGAGTCTAGTGTGAGGGGGTGTTCAAGTTAACACGCTCTAGACAGGATCAGTCAGAAGTGGTTTGGACTCCTTCCTTAGTGTACTTTTCAGGTATGTGGATAGCCAGGATTCTAGCAGGACAGGAAAAGTAATAACCTTACCTAGCTAACATCTGGACCACGAAATAGTGTATGGAAAGGCATGAGATACCTTGGATTCACAAGGGATCCAGGGAGCCTATGGCTGTATCATGTTGAAGTCTCTGGAGCGTAAGATTCTGGAGTTCCAGGACTCTTATAATTTAGGAAGGGGAGTTGCTGGATCACATATTCCAGGCTGGTCACCCCCCAGAGAGTCAGGCAAACTGTTTTAAGATTAAGAGCTTAGGGAGAGAAAAGGGGTGTGACGCTCTGCAAGGGGACAGAGCTAAGTGGGTGTAGGAAGCTCCTGGTTTCTAGGAGCTGCCCAATAACTACCTTCTTTTGGAGAGCTAAGGGGGCCAATGTTAACTGGGGGAGGGTGGCCCCAATCAAATCAGTCACTATGGTGGAAGAGGAAACACAAAGAGTGGAGAGAAAGTTGAAAAGGAGATGAATGCAGTTTTTGTTTAAATTACTTGTTCATGGAAAGTGGGCGTCACAGACAAGGTCAGTATTTGTGGCCCATTCCTAATTGCCCTCGAGAAGATGGCAGTAAACTGCCTTTGTGAACTGCTGCAGTCCATGTGGTGTGCGTACACCCACGGTGCCGTTAAGAGAGGGAGTTCCAACATTTTGACCCAGCAATAGTGATATAGTTCCAGGTCAGGATGGTGTGAGGCTTGGAGGGGAGCTTGCAGGTGGTGGTGTTCCCATGTGTCTGCTGCCCTTGTCCTTCTAGGTGGTAGCGGTCACAGTTTGGAAGGTGCTGTCAAAGAAGCCTTGCTGCAGTGCGTCATGTAGATGGTATACACTGCTGCCTCTGTGCATCAGTGGTGGAGGAAGCGAGTGTTTAGGGTGGTGGAGTGGGTGACAATCAAGCGAGCTGCTTTCTTCTTGATAGTTTCAAGCTTTGAGTGCTGTAGAAGCTGCACTCATCCATGCAAGTGGACAGGATTCCATCACACTCCTGACTTGTGCCTTATGTAGATGGTGGAAAGGCTTGAGGAGTTGGGAGTGAGTTACTCGCCACAGAATTCCTGTCAGTTTAGAGTAAAGTGTAGTTGGGCTTTACTCTATATCAGCAGCGTAGAGCAAAGCCATATATTAAGAGAAATTTCACTGCGCTATAATTGGAGGTTGATGTTCTTCATTGTGTGTGTCATTTTCAGGTTCCTTTCTTCTACAGCTCACAACCTAACCCCACACACCCCACTGGCAATGGGCAGAACAAGGATCCTAGCTATTTGGAAGCGGCACTAGTTTTATAGAATTGACAGCTGCAGTGAAAAGGTTACAATAACAAAACAGATAATGTAAAGTGAATCAGGGAATGGAATGCTATGTGGCACGTAGCTAGGAAAGAAAACAAAAAAGGTAAAAGCATGAAATTGAATTAGGTTGCCATCGTGGGAGTACCAAACTGCATTCATTGATGCCATCAGCATGCGCATAATGATAATGGTGATAATTCCCATAGAACAGGTTCTGAAACTGTGTTCAGTATTTCTTTAAAGTTATACAGTATTTACATTACTTTGACTTTACAGTGTTTCTACTGCTAGTCTAATTTTACAGACCTCTTTATAATTACTGCAGTCAAAGTAACAAATTCAGATTTTATTGATACATAAAAAAGTTCCAATATAGAACCTACCCTCTAATATGTAATTTCTTTAAAAAAAACACACAAGCTGTTTGTGGGGAAGCAGAACTAAAATTAGAGGCTTTAACATTTCATATCAAATCAGGGATGGATCTGATGAGGGAAATCTGACAGAATTGTCACTTCAAAAGATGATATTAGAATTCTCAGGATGCATATGTTGTTTGACAGTTAGCAGGTGAAATCCAAGTTGCAATGGGGCAGTTATGTTTGGTGATGTGATCAGATTAAGCAAATGCTGTTGCTGTTGAAGATTTTTTTTTTTAAACAAGGCGCTTGTTATTTTGAAGAGCAATGAGAAACAGGTGCAGAGGAAGGAGCTCATTAAGCAGTGTTGGCGCCACAAATAATCACTTTACCATTTTATTTCTTAAAGTCAAACCAGGGTTGTGTAATGCCAAAATCTGAAGCTTTATACACAATTCTTAAACATTATAACAGAAAAAAATGTGACACTCTTTATTTGAAACAACACAAGGACAATAAGTTGCCTTTCAGCCTGGAAATTTATGTATGTCTCTTATTGGTGTTGAAATTTGGGGGCAGGTTACATGGTTATTTATGCATAGTTCCAGCCTGGTATGTTTGCAATGCATCGCTTCCCACTAGATTTTGCAATGGTGCTTTAGTCTCCATGCAGAAACTCTGACATCATAAGGCCCCTTGCATACCGTGGGTACTTAGGTGCGGATTTGTGTCCTGTGTTAGCGAGGACTTTTCTTACATTTACTGATGGGATATGGTAAGGCTGCATTTATTGCTTATCCCTCGTTGCCTTGGGAAGCAGGTGGCGGGGATTCTCCTCGATTCACTGCAGCATTTGTGGGGATGGTACTCCTGCAATGGAAAATCATTCCTGCAGTTTGATCCAGAGACGAGGGAACAGAGATAGATGTCCGAACCAGGATCATGTGTGACTTTGAAGGGAGCTTCCAGCTGATGCTGTTTCCAAAATCTTTCAGCTTGCTGCCCTCCTTGTCCATTCAAGAAAGGGCATGGGGATGCTGTTAAATAAGTTTGGCAAGTTACTACAGTGCATCCTGTAAATAGTATGTAATGCAGCTAAAGTGTGCTACTGTTGGTCGACGGTGAGTCCAGCGGTACAAATGACAATAATGTAAATTGCACCCAAGCCAAGCAGTGAGAATTCCATCACACCTCTGACGTGAGTGTTGGAGAGGTTTTGGGGGGTGCAGACAGGAGATGAGCTATCTATCACACAATTCTCAGCCGTTACCCTGCTCATGTATGTACCCATATTGATATGCTTGGTCCTCTGAAGCATCTCTTCAATGATAGACACCACACCCTCCCCATCCACAATGACAACGATGGGGAAATTCAGTGATGGAGATGCCACTGAAGGCCATTTGGCTACATTTTTTCTTGTTGGAGATGGATATTACCTGTCACTTATCAGCCTAAGACCAACATTTCATAAGAAATAGAAACAGGAGTAGACCATTTGGCCCATCAAGCCCACTCTGCCATTCAATAAGATCATGGTTGATCTGATTGTGGCCTTGGTGGCACTTTCCCCACCTGTCTCTGATAAATTCAACTCATTTGTCAATCAAATATCTGTCTAGCTCAGCTTTGAAGGTATTTAATAACCCGGCTTCCACTGCTCTCTGTGGAAGAGAATTCCATACTAATGACTCTTGAACTTCCTCACTATCATTGTCTTAAACGGAAGACCTCTTATCTTTAAACTGTGCCCCCTAGTTCTAGATTCCCCCACAAAAGAGATTCACAATCCTGAGCTAGCATGCACTCAATAAGATTTTTCAACACAGTTCAAAAACTAAGCAAAAATGTTCCACCTATTACATTATCAAGAAATTAGTTACTTGAAGCCTACAAACTTCTAAAAATTACTTGCTATAACTAAATATAGGAAATATCTCTTCCTTTACATTTATTATTTGGACTTGTGCTAATGTAGTTTTATACTGAGTTACTTGGGGTAAACAACTATACGCACTCACCAATGATTTTAAAAATTGTTGAACTAATAATCTTCCAAAAGGATAGAGTGTCATGTTGTGTCGTTCTTCAGATAAGTGATTTTCAGTTCGATAATTCCTGACATCTGTGGCCAATTTCAAACCAACATTCCCTGGTACAGGTACCTGCAGTTTCACACTGCATATCTCAGCCGATTGTGCGCCTTTGATTTTTGAATGTACACTTCACTATGAACATCAGTGAGTACAACATGCAGCAGATTATTATCTGTTTTAACAGAAAGCTTTACCAGATCTATGCAGGGCAGCTCCTCTTTTTAAGTATTCTAAGGCTGCATTCCACAACTGATTGCATCCTATAGAATTGATGTAGCACCTCTCAGAGAATCATGTGGATTCTGGACTGCTGCCGCTAGCCATACTTTGAGTGGTTAGTCTCTGTTTCCCAAGAGGCATCAGGTAAAAGGTTACCTTTTTGCATAAGTCAGGTGTACAAAGAGTTTGAAGAATGAATTAATTTCATATTGATCCAGGATATTTTGCAGCAAGTAAACTGCTGTTCTGTGAAAAGTACATAGCTTGCATATAGAGAAAATGGAATACCTTCCTGTTCATTTAGACCAAGGAATTTATACAAGATGGGCTGTATCCAACTGGTCACATGGCCCATGACAAGCACACAGGGAAATTCTACAAGCATAAAAATCTTACGCTACTGTTGCATTTCTTATTGTGAGAAGTGAATGAAGCATGAAGAAGTTACCAGGAAAGCATTAATCACCTCCTGTTAATGCTGTGACATCGTGCTCTATGCGATGCAAATGTAAACTCCTCCTGGGGTTTGCAAACATCCTGTGGCAAAGAATATGTGAGGCAGCTGCAACTTTAGCTGCCAATATACTGTAGTTGAATGAAAAAGTTTCCAGATCGGCACAAAATAATTCACGCTGCTGATCTCTAACCTCCTCATTTACATTCTAAGGTAAAAAAGATAAATTATTACTGGATTGCACATTCTTCCACCTGGAAAGATAGCTTTCTTTAGTATCATCCTCCACTCTTGATGAATGGATTTCTAGTGGTTGTTATTGTTACATCAGTAAAGTGGTAACTACTGTAGTTTTGATCAGCCATTTCAGATCACAATCATACAAACACCCACGTCAGAGGCAATAGGCAAATGTTCTGTATTTAATGGTGCATGCAAAGTTATTGTAATGTTACTGCAACTCCAAATCAAACAAATCACAATTTCAGATAATATTTCATCAAAGGCCTCTTGTGGGCTCAGGAGGAGAGGTCTCTCCTGATTGGGCAGTTCAGGAGGAGAGGTCTCTCCTGATTGGGCAGTTTGTGGCCCACGGAGGGCCCCCGGCAACAAGAGCCGGCCATGCGGAATCACCCTTCCTGTTCTCATCAACCACACCACCGCCCAACCACCCCCCCAACCTCACTCCTCCTCCTCCTCCTCATCAGGCCCTGGCGACCCAGATCCCACTGGCCTCCACTTGGCCAGTAGCTCTTGGAGGCAGGATCCCTTCTCTTAAAGGAACAGGAACCCCGACAGCAGGCAGTTAATTGCCTGGTGCATGTAAAATCCAGCTAGGGCTCCCAGGACCAGCTGAGGCAGGGTTGACCTCAACTTTCCGGCCACCACTCCTCCATAAAATCCTGAGTATTGTTACATTTATGCTAATCTACCAGTCCTTGTTCCTGGGGTTGATGTGTTTGCTGTTTGTAGTAGTGCCAAAGACTATTTATTACCAGCAACTTTATCTTTTTGTCTGTTTTACCCTGTGGATTAGCTGGACAGGTCTCAGAACATTAGCGTGCAAGCATATGCTCCGTTCTCCACAAATGATAGTTCCTCCCAAACACCTTACCCTCTTCAAATCATAAATAATTATAACATTTTACAGCAGAGGAACAGACAACTCTGCCCATTGTGCCAATACCAGCTTTCTGAAAGGTCAACTGACAGGGGAATAAGACTTTCTCTACATCCTTAAAAAGATTCTTTTTCAAATATGTAAACACTCCCCTTTTGAAAGATTGTTACGAACTTTGCTGCCACTACTGTTTGTCTTCAGATATTCCATACCCTAGCAAACCTAGACTCTCCCTTCATGCTTTTGGAGATCATCTGAAATCTATGCCTTGTAGTTACCGACTTGCCAACAAGGACCAACAGCTTTATCCTGTTTACCTCATTGCACCCCCACATAACTCTGAGAACCTCAGTCAGGTTTTCTTTGTTCTAGTCAAAAGATTCCTAATTTTTCTCATGTTTCCTCATAACTAAAGTCCCTCAATATTAGAAGATTTTTTCTCTGTCCTCTCCATGGGCTTGACATCTTTACTAAAGTAGGGCACCCAAAACTGCACACAAAATTCTAAATGCGCCAATAACTTGTACCGGTCTAGCATTAACTCTTTGCTGTTGAAGTCAATGCCTCCAACTATAAAACCCTGGGGTCCAAATCCATTTCCTTTAAAAAAAGAGAGTCTTCCTCAGAATTTCAATGATTTGTGTATCTGAGCCCCTAAATCTGTCTGTCCTCTACTCCTTTTGAGGTTTTACCATTTAAAGCTTCCTAGTCATTCCAGTAAATGCTGTCCTTGGGTATTTGGAACTTGGCTTCAATTCAAGGTGATTATACCCAATTATTTCATCTACTGTTTCCAACTAACTTAGCATTTCATGCTTGTCATCTCCAAGTTGCTTCTATCTACTGACCACACAAGTTTACACAAACTGTCCACCGCACTAGTGGCAAAGTTATGAGGGCAGCCTGAAAGACAACAGATACAAGCAACAAATCCGACATCCAGCTCAGACAAATAACTTGCCCAGGTGAGAATTTATCATTGTTTGCAGTGGGGCATTTCTAAATTCCATTCCCCTATCAGGTTAGTCTACTGTTATTTTAAGAGATGATCACACCTGAAATTAGTAAGTTTTGAGAAACTGGCATGCAAGAAATTCTGCCTTTACTGATAGCTACCCAAGGAGACAGCTTTCAAAAGGACAAAAGATTCAATGTGGCATTTCCATATCATGTCTCCCTGACTCAAAATGCTGCATGCAGTGCAGATGTATTGTTGTCATAGCGAATGACCAAGCTAAGATTAAAGTAAACATGATGTGCCCCCAAGAGTCTGATTGAATTGGTAGTTTTCTCAATCATGAGAAAGAATTTTTCCACGACTTTAACATGAAGGAAATATTTGGAAATGGAAGAAATGTAGTAAAAGCCTAGATTTCTAAGGTAAACACAATTCTCTATCTGGACAGCAGGCAGACAATTTACTGACACCTGGGTGATTTCCCTTTCCCTTTAGAGTATAATCAAATTACTCATCACCATAGCTACCATTCCAGTACTTCAATTAGTCAGTAATATCACAAAGTCTTTACAGTGCAGAAGGAGGCCATTCAGCCCATCGAGTCTGCACTGGCTTTCTGAAAGAGCATTGCACCTTCCTCATCCCAGTAAACTTGCACATTCTTTTCAGGTAGCAATCCAATTCCCTTTTGAATACCTCTATCAAACCTGCCTCCACCACTCTCTCAGGAAGTTCGTTGCAGACTCCAACCACCCTTGGTGAAAAAGATTTTCCCCACATCCCATCCTCCTTTTGCCAATTATTTTGAATCTATGCCCTCTAGTTCTTGATGTTCCCTTGATAGGGAACAGTTTCTCACTATTTACCCTGTTCATACCCCTCAGGATCTTGATTACCTCTATTAAGTCTTCCCTCAGCCTTCCTGTCACCAAGGAAAACAGACCCCAATCTTTCCAATCTATCCTCATGGCTACAGTTCTTCATCCCTGGAATAATTCTTGTGAATCTCCTCTGTACTCTCTCCAATGCCTTCACATCTTTCCTCAAGTATGGCACCCACAACTGGATGCAGTACTCCAGATGAGGCCTAACTAGTGTCTCATACAACTTCAACATGACATCCTTACTCTTATACTCAATGCCCCTATTAATAAAGCCCAAGATACGATATGCTTTATTAACTAATCTCTCAATATACCTGCATGGGCCCCAGCTATGCCTGTCTCTTTATGGGGTATGTGGAACATTCCTTGTTTCAGTCCTACTCCGGCCCCCTTCCACAACTCTTTCTCCAGTACATCGATGATTACTTTGGTGCTGCCTCATGCTCTCGTCGGGACTTGGAAAAATTTATTAATTTTGCTTCCAATCTCCACCCCTCCATCATTTTCACGTGGTCCATCTCTGACACTTCCCTTCCCTTCCTTGACCTCTCTGTCTCAATCTCTGGTGATAGACTGTCCACCAATATCCATTACAAACCCATCAACTCCCACAGCTATCTTGACTACAGCTCCTCACACCCCGCTTCCTGTAAGGACTCCATCCCATTCTCTCAGTTCCTTCGCCTCCGTCGCATCTGTTCCGATGATGCTACCTTCAAAAACAGTTCCTCTGACATGTCCTCCTTCTTCCTTAACCGAGGTTTTCCACCCATGGTCGTTGACAGGGCCCTCAACCGTGTCCAGCCCAACTCCCGCGCATCTGCCCTCACGCCTTCTCCTCCCTCCCAGAAACATGATAGGGTCCCCCTTGTCCTCACTTATCACCCCACCAGCCTCCGCATTCAAAGGATCATCCTCTGCCATTTCCGCCAACTCCAGCATGATGCCACCACCAAACACATCTTCCCTTCACCCCCCTTATCGGCATTCCGTAGGGATCGCTCCCTCCGGGACACCCTGGTCCACTCCTCCATCACCCCCTACTCCTCAACCCCCTCCTATGGCACCACCCAATGCCCACGCAAAAGATGCAACACCTGCCCCTTCACTTCCTCTCTCCTCACCCTCCAAGGACCCAAACACTCCTTTCAAGTGAAGCAGCATTTCACTTGCATTTCCCCCAACTTAGTCTACTGCATTCGTTGCTCCCAGTGTGGTCTCCTCTACATTGGAGAGACCAAATGTAAACTGGGCGACCGTTTTGCAGAACACCTGCGGTCTGTCCGCAAGAATGACCCAAACCTCCCTGTCGCTTGCCATTTTAACACTCCACCCTGCTCTCTTGCCCACATGTCTGTCCTTGGCTTGCTGCATTGTTCCAGTGAAGCCCAACGCAAACTGGAGGAACAACACCTCATCTTCCGACTAGGCACTTTACAGCCTTCCGGACTGAATATTGAATTCAACAACTTTAGGTCGTGAGCTCCCTCCCCCATCCCCACCCCCTTTCTGTTTCCCCCTTCCTTTTTTTTCCCAATAAATTATAAAGATTTTCCTTTTCCCACCTATTTCCATTATTTTAAAAAAAAACACCCCCACTAGAGCTATACCTTGAGTGCCCTACCATCCATTCTTAATTAGCACATTCGTTTAGATAATATCACCAACTTTAACTTTAACACCTATGTGTTCTTTTGTACTATTGTTGTTGACATCTTTTGATGATCTGCTTCTATCACTGCTTGTTTGTCCCTACAACCACACCCCCCCCCCCACCTCTCTCTCTATCTCTCCGCCCCCCACACACACACCTTAAACCAGCTTATATTTCAACTCTTTCTTGGACTCGAACTCAAGTTCTGTCGAAGGGTCATGAGGACGCGAAACGTCAACTCTTTTCTTCTCCGCCGATGCTGCCAGACCTGCTGAGTTTTTCCAGGTAATTCTGTTTTTGTTTTTGTTTTGAATTTCCAGCATCCGCAGTTTTTTTGTTTTTATCTCAATATACCCTTCCATCTTCAATGTTTTCTGTGCACATACACCAGGGTCCCTTTGTTCCTGTACCTCCTTTAGGGGCTTTCGCTTTATTTTATACTGTCTCTCCATATTCTTCCTGCCAAAATGAATCACCTCACACTTTTCTGCATTGAACTACTTGTCACTTGTCCGTCCAATCTGCCAACATGTCTATGTCGTTTTGAAACTCATGACTATCCTCATCACAGTTGACATTTCCAATCTTTGTATCATCTGTAAATTTTGAAATCATGTCCTGAACACCATAGTCTATATATATATATATATATATATATATATATCAGGAAGAGCAAGGGTCGCAACACTGTCCCCTGGGGAATTCCACTACAACCTTCTTCCAATCTGAAAAGCAACCATTTATCACTACTCCGTTTCCTATTACTCAGCCAATTTCTTCTCCAAGTGCCTACTTTCTGTTTTATCCCATGAGCTAGAATTTTGTTTAAAAGTCTGTTATGTCACTGTATCAAATGAAAATCTATATACACATCAACAACGTTGCCCTTATCAACCTTCTCTGTTACCTCCTCAAAAGACTCCAATGAGTTAGTTAAACATGATTTCCCTTAATAAATCCAAGCTGTCTTTCCTTAATTATCTTGCACTTGTCTAGGTGATTAATGATTTTGTCCCGAATTATAGCTTCCAGAAACTTCCCTACCACTGAGGTCAAACTGACTGCCCTATAGTTGCTGGCTTTATCCTTACACCCCTTTTTGAACAAGGGCATAACATTCGCAAATCTCCAGCCCTCTGGCACTACCCCTGTGTCTAAGGAAGGCTGCAAGGTTATCACTAGTACTTCTGCAATTTCCACTCTCACTTCCCTCAGTACCTTTGGATGCATCTCATCTGATCCTGGTACCTTATCTATTTTAAGTAAAGATAACCTTTCTAAAACCTCCTCCTTCTCAATTGTAAATTCTTCAAGTGTACAAGTTACCTCCTCTCTCACCTCGGTCTGGGCAGCATCTTCTTCCTTTGAAAAGACAGATACAAAGTACTCATTTAATACCGCTGCTATTTCTCCTGTCTCCACATGCAAATCCCATTTTTGTTCATCCCTAATTGGCCCTACTCTTTCTTCTACCACCCTTTTATTACTTGTGTGCTTATAGAAGACCTTGGGGATCCCTTTTATGTTAGCTGCCTGTCTCTTTTCATGCTCTCTCCTTGCCTTTCCTTATTAGTTTTTTCAATTTCCCTCTAGTCCTTCTCCATTGTATTTTCTACATGACATCTGTCATACGCACACTTCTTCCTTTTCATCTTCACCTCCATCTCGCTGATCATCCAGGGCGCTCTGGATTTATTTGTCCTACCTTTCCCGTTCAAGAGAGTATACCTTGACATTGCCTGCAATACTGTTTCTTTGAAGGTGCCCCATTGCTCAGCTACATTCTTTTCTGCCAACATTTGATTCCAAGCTGCCGACTTATCACAGGTTGTTTAAAACCAACAGCCTATATATCCTGGTGGGTATCGCTCCCCGTGATATAGGAAGAACGGTAGCCAGCAAGAAAGAGCGACTCCGTCAAACATCAGATGAGAGGCACCCTCTACATGGTCATACACCTACACCCAGCGGCCTAAAGTCAAGGAAGAGCTTCATGAACAGTGTTGTTCCATTACAATCAACCCCATCTGAAGCCTGCATCGCCTTGTGGAAAGACCAGCTCGCCAGTCTCGAACAACCCCCAGCGATGGAAATTCTACCGGATGAAAGCCTTTCCCCAGGAGCTAATTGCAACTGGGCAACCTGGAAGTGCCTTAACAGACTTAGGACTGGTAGAGGTCGTTCAAAGGTGTCACTAAGCAAATGGGGATACACAACCAGCCCGACAACTTGTGAATGTGGAACTGAGCCACAGACTATGCAACATCTCCTGCAATGTCTATCGCTAGAGGAACCCTGCACTGTTTCAGATCTTGCCGAATTCAACAACAGGGCACAAAAATGTGTCTGTGACTGTCCATGGACACGATAAGAAGAAAAATTCCAACTCACTTGACTCAGATGCATTCTCATCCCATCGAGGTTAGCTTTCCCCCAGTTAATTATCCCTGCTCTGGATTGTTCCTTGTCCTATGTCATGATATGGCAGGTGGTAATTCCCGAGCTAACCAAATTCCAAAGGGAAACTTAACCAAGGATCACAAAAAAGTGCAATTCGTATTTTTATTATGAGAAGGTATGTGCACTGAAGTCAGAAGTAAGATTCCACTACCACTTTTAAGAGATTTTAAATTAAAACATTTATTAACAAAAGAAAATAAAAAAAAAATTTTACAGTTACACAGTTAAATTTAGTCTTACACCATTTTCCAAAAGATTTCTACTTAGCTAGACTCCCAAGTAAATACCCTTTTCCAGGCAACACTCCAAATAGATTCTTAATCTATAAAACATCCAGTAATATTACCACAAGGTACCCACTATTGTTATAAAGGAAGTATTTCAGCAGCTTCTCTCCCTCTCACTTGACAATGGAATTCAAAGACTTTTAACAAAGCCTTGCTTTCTGGAACAAGCAAGCATTTCCCTGGGGTGGCTAGAGGCTTCATTTTAAAGGTCTGTCTTTGCACAGCCCACCTTTCATGATCTCCCATGGCCATTCACCTCATACAGTTTTCAATCTTTCCTTAAGTATATTTTCTCCCCTTTTGATCTTTAATTCCATTGTTCTAAACTTTCTTTGGAAGTTACCTTTCCCAGATAACAAAAATCTTTCATGCTGTCATTTTGGCCAGTGCTTTAGGGAAGAATAAACTTAATAACTTTGCTTTATTTATTTATGATTTTGCCTGTTGTAAAACTTCCAGTCATGTCTCTTTGAAATTCAGACAGCTAGCATGTCACTCCCCACTTATCTGCTAATGCAAATTCCCATTCATTCTGTATCTACTGGGATCTTAGCTTGCCCATCTCCATTTCAAAATGCCTGCTTTTACACCTAAACCCTTTGATTTAAACTTGCAGTCTGACTGTCTTCGGTTTAATTAAATCACGCACGCATACACGCACACATGCACACACCCTTCACTATCTCACAGTAATATTAGAAAATAATGGTAATTTCTCCCCACCTATATCTAGGAGAAATGTCCATTTCTACTGAATTTTTATTTAATGTAAAAAAAAATAGAAAGGAGATGCCTATAAACTTACTGGTATCTTTCCAGTCTTCCACAGTTTCTGCATTTTATGCTTTCAAAGTGTTAGCCACAAGCAAATAGACATTTTGTGCAGTTTCCTCTTCAATGAGTTTTTCTGTTAAATAACTAAGCTCCCTGCAATCCATTTGCCTGTTTATGTCATCACTAGCAAGCACATGCTACAAAATCTTTAACCAGCAATCTAAAAGCACCAAATCCAGCCAAGTAAAAACAATTTATTCATATGGCCACTCTTTGACATGGGAGCTTTCTTCATAACAACACTCCAGATACAGGTCCCACGGTTTTCCCATTCCTGGAGTTGGACACTGGATTCACATATATTTTTTAAAAAGAAACAACCAAAACAAATTGAGTACACTGAGCAGAATACTGTACAGCGGCAGGAAAAGATGATTTATATATCCACTTGTGGCAACTGACCAAATAACTTGTCTCACGGGACTTAGATGTCCAGGTTACTTGTACAGATATTAATCATATTCTGCTGCACTCCTCCATACGAGATTTATACAAAAATAGAATTGAATTACAGTGACAGAATTTAAAACAAGGACAATGCAGATCATGACCTAATATATAATTCACTTATGGATACGTGGGGAAAAATTATGAATCATACATGATCATGCAATGCAAATATCATCGTGCCATTTTCATTCCATGTCCCTGATTTATATTTTTATGTCAAGAGATACAGTGCATTACACAAACTATGTTTCGTCGTGTGGTCGGGGTCTGGACAGGGATTTTGGGGATTGTCTATTCTCCCAAAGTATACCGCTCAAGTCTGTAGTTTCTCAAAACCATTACTCTTTATTTACAGCAAGTGTTTACACATTTGGATCTCTACACGAGGTTGGAGCTTCTCCTGCTTTCAGCTCTCTCTTACTTCTGGATCATGTGATCTGACATCTTTACTAAATCAGCATCATGTACGCTTCTGATGTTAACCCTTTACATTTCCCACATCCTCCACCCCCCCCTTCAAGTCTTTATCCCTAACATATTTACATCCTCTTATATCACCACCCCTCTCCCCCCCGCACCCCCAAGGTCTCAGACTTCACAGGGTTAGTCTCTGAGGCATCTTGACCAATCTCCGTGATCTCATTCTGATCTCCTTTTGAGGGCAAGGATATTCTGTACTCTCCTTTCCGTCGGCGTGAGTATTCTTCTCCTGGATAGCTGTAGAGCTTGTAGTAAATCTATCTTCTTCTTCAGGATCTGAGCAGTAAGCCCAAATTTCTACTGGCTTTCTCTGCAAGGATTTTAAGGTTCTGCAGTATCTCCTTATAATACCCTTATCTGCCTCAATCCTGTACAATCTTGGTTGTGGAGTCTTTTCAATAATTATGCTTTCCCTCTGTCGGTTTCAGATCCACACTTTCTCGCGGACTTCAGCACTATTAACTAACGTGCTCTTTGCCCGTGGTTGCTCCTCCATTCTTCCTCACACTGTTTTACCCTCTCTTGGTCGTTCTTTGAGTTCTTGTTCTAGAGAAGGAATTGGTGTTCTCAATCTCCTACCCATTCCTAGTGGTGAGGTTCAGTAAGTCAAAAGAGCTAGATTAAGGGTCTTTGTTTATCTTCAATAAATCTTTGACAATTCGCACCCCTCTCCCAGCTTCTCCATTCATTCGAGGATAGTGAGATGAATTGGTTACATGAACTAATCCATATTCATTAGGGAAATTGTGGAATAGCTCAATAGCAAATTGCGGCCCATTGTCGGACACACAACGTCCGGGATGCCATGTGTGCATGAGTTCTCGAGGGATTGGATGACGGCTTCTGTTGTGATACTATGCAATCTGTTTACTTCAGTCCACCGTGAGCAGTAATCAATGACAATAAGGAAGGTTTTCCTCCCTAAAATCAAATGAGTCCATTCCCAGGCACTCTGCAGCCTTGATGGAAAAGGAAGAGGTAGTTGTGGCTCTTTTTTTTCTTGGCTTTTTATGGCCCAAGTAAGACAATTAGAAATAATCTCTTCGATAGATCAAGTAATGCCTGACCACCAGACTGATTGCTGTGCTCTTGCATAACATCTTGCTTAACCTTGGTGAAGTCTTTGAAGAATATCAAGCTGAAGTGCTCTCGGTCTGACTGTTCTCTCGAAGGCTAACAAGTCGCCAATGACAGTGAGATGCTTGTACTGTTCAAAGTTCTTTGGTAGTGTCGGATTAGTAGGGATATAGTCTGGCCATCCTTTCAGACAATTGTCTAGGTCACATAGTCCAGTAGCTTGTATTTTGTGACCTAGAAACTTGATGATAAGTTTGTCGAGCTCACATTTTTCATTCGATGTTAGACCTGCATCATGTAAGACTCTCAGGACTGCCCTGACTCTGTGGTCATTCTCTTCCTTCGTGGAGCCATGTATAAATAAGTTGTCCATATGACATATTACTCCTTCCATGCCTCCTAGAATGTGAGACATTGTCCTCTGGAAAATTTCTGAAGCAGACGCTACGCCAAAGGACACTCTACTGAAACAATAACAACTGGATGGTGTTATAAACGTGGTCTGCAAGCTGGGTTCTTTTTGGCATGGTGACCAGTGAGATAATCCCTTGCTGCTGCATCTTTTTCAACTTTACCCTGGCCTGTATTTTACGCTTGGCGTGCATGCCAAGTCAGCGGACCTGGAAGTGGATGTAGAATCCACTCCCGGGCCAGATTGCGTTTTTAACAGTACTTCATGCTGAGCGGCTATTTAAGGCTCACCCTGTGTGAAACGCATCTTTTCACTAATCAGAAGGGCCCAGGTGAGGGCAGAGGCTCTGGATCCAATGGCAACCTGGTGGGGGATTCAAAAGCAGCAAAGGCAGCTCCCTAAAGGCTGCCGGGGGACACAGAGAGGGAGCTGTCCAGTTTGAGGAAGAAAAATGTGTGTGGAGTAGCAATGGCCAGGTGGTTCTTGCACGAATGCCTGGGAATCCTTGTGGAGGAGGGTCAGTGTCAGGTGGGACATCCTCATCCCCAGGAATGGCAAGAGGAGGCCACCGCACCTCGATGGGCATTAGATCATCGGCTACAATGTTGGTTCATAGCAGTGAGGGCAAGGCACAGGTGGAGGAGCAGGTGGAGGCAGACAGTGCCCAGAGCGCCGGCAGTCAGAGGACTGCTGGAGACCCAAGACGATGTCCTGCCTGAGGCAGATGATGAGCCTCTGGAGTTGTTCATTAGGCGGCAGATGCTGGATGTCCAGCGGGATGCACAGGAGGACCTGGTGGAGATTCTCGAGGGTTTGCATGCCATGGTCTCTGTCATGGAGGAGTTCATGCACAGCATGAGCACTGCCTGGACCCCGAGCACCGAGCACACTGCCTCCTCCATTTGAGAGAGTAGCAATTCTCATGGAAAGGTAAATCCAGGAGCCCAGGGTCTCTCAGGTTGCACTCAGACCTACAAGCTGTTGGGGAAGGAAACAGTTAAAGGGTTTCAGTTGGCAATTATTAGTTAACAACCTAAGTACCCATTTGGTTGTATAAAAGGGATAACAGGTGAGATATGTTTGGGTTGTGGAGGTTTTTATGACCAGTAATAAAACTGAATGGTTTCAGTCCTCATTTCCAAACAACTACTGGAGCTTAACACTAGTCCTCACACAGGCAATGACATCAGAAGGTCACAGCCAGTGTGGGAGCTGTCTTCTGCAGCCCCTACCACCATGGACTCCCTGCTGGCCCCGAGCCTCTCCTCCCACAGGTCACTCCCTTGGACACTGCTTGCAGACACCTGGCCTCCTCTCCCTTCTGCCCCTCTCCTCCTCCTCAGATGAGATCCCACCAGTGGAGTGGAGAATCCCCATTACCAAGGAACAGAAGGCTGTCTGGTGATTGGAAGGGTCTACATGGTACAAATCCTTCAGGGGCCTCGGAGACACCAATGAGTCCTGAGATGAAGGCTAGCAATGCAAGGTCAGAAGCTAAAAGCAGAGATAAAGCTGTCAAGTTTCATTAAGCAATCAAGCAGTAAACTCCTCACTACTCACAATGGCAATGCTCTGGACCCATTTTATCCCGCTCTTGGATGACAATTTGATAAAAATGTTTTGCCCATGCGACGAGTGTGAAATCATGCAGGCAACATAAAATCTCGGTCAACAGGCTTTTTAAATGGCCTTACTTGGTCCTTTAATTGTCAGAGGGCGCATCTCCAAATCCCTTGCACCCCTGCCAACCTCAATATTGCACATGTACACGATGACATCGAGACGCACGCCCGACATCATTTCGCGCAATTTTACATACATTCAGGCCAGGCGTGTGCCTCAGAATGTAAAATTCAGGCCCATGTCTTTGTCAAAGAGTGGATGAAGGTCTTTCCTTGGTGTCAAGAGGCAAATTAGTTTAGCATCATTTCCTAGGGCGATATGGTGCCCAGTCTTTAGCTTCCCTAGTAAGTGGTAGGCCCAAGCAATAAGCCCAAATTTCTATTGGCTTTCTCTCCAAGGATAATAAGACACTGAGGATTCAGTCATCCAAGAGCGGGATAAAATGGGTCCAGAGCATTGCCATCATGAGTAGTGAGGAGTTTACTGCTTGATTGCTTAATGAAACTTGACAGCTTTATCTCTGCTTTTAGCTTCTGACCTTGCATTGCTAGCCTTCATCTCAGGACTCATTGGTGTCTCCGAGGCCCCTGAAGGATTTGTACCGTGTGGACCCTTCCAATCACCAGACAGCCTTCTGTTCCTTGGTAATGGGGATTCTCCACGCCACTGGTGGGATCTCATCTATCTCAATCCTGTACGATCTTGGTTGTGGAGTTTTTTTCAACGATTGTGCTTTCCTTCTTTTGGTCTCGGACCCATATCTCTCTCTCTGGGCTTCAGCACTAGTAATTCATTGGCAGAATTTTACGTTTGTTGGGTGGGCGGGTCAACCGAATTGACGGTGGGCGCAGAGCTGATCTCCACCGGCGAAACAGGCTGTGCCACCATTTTGCACGGGCGGGTCAATTAAGGCCCCACCCGGTGCATTTCACGCTTTCGTGGAGAGCGGGGTTTTAAAAAGTGCGGCGGGCGTGTACAGACCGCCTGTTCCAATGGGGAACCAGCAGCCTGTATAAAGAAAGGCCAGGCAGCCACCTTTAGGCTGATCACCATGGCCAGCTCCAGGTGCAGGGGGTCTGCACAGCGGGCTCCGGAGGAGGGAAGGCCAGAGGAGGAGGGTAGGCCGGCTGGGGGCCAATGGGGGCCCCTCGCTTTTCTGATGCCTGCCTTGCTGCCCTTCGCGAGGAGGTGGCAGCACAGCGAGAGGTCCTGTTTCCCCAGGGTGGGAGGAGGAGGCCCCCCCCAACGTCACAAGTAGGCCTGACAGGAGGTGGCGGAGGTGGTCAGCTCCCAAGATGCTGTCCATCGATCATGGATCCAGGGCCGCAAGCACTTCAATGAATTGTTGCGCTCTGGAAGGGTGAGGACCTTGGCCATTTTACCCAGCAGATGGCCTTAGACTTTGAGGTCACCCCCACCCCAAGTCACTGCATTGGGCATTTGGCGCACGCTGGGTGGGCAAACAGGTACTGACCATGCTTACATCAGCCTTAGTGGTTGAGGAGAAGATGGGTTCTCCCCGCAGCATATGTTGGTGTTTGTCACATTTGAGTAGTCTGGGGACAACCTGCAGGGGAGGCAGCTAGACACATACTCAGAACGCCAGCACATGTCTTATTGATGGTGATGAGATGGTGGGAGGGGAGCCTCAAGGTGCTGTGGCCAAGAGCCATCTGCTGACCTCAGTGCCGCACCTGGTTGTGCCTCCTTGCCATGGGCACTAAGACCCGTGTGTTATTCAAAGTGATGGATGCTGAATGTGTCCAAGGTGGCCATTAGGGGAGGGGGTTGGGAGCAGACGTACTATCATCTGGTGACTGATCACCAGTAATGTGGACAGGAGCCGCTGGAGGCCTCAGATGGGCCACTGTGGTTGGGGTGCGGTGTGTCCGTGTGCAGAGTACATGAGCAATCAGCCCCAATAAATCCCCTTCTCTGTTTTGCAGGCAAAAACCAAACACAACCAGGAGCATTTGTGGACTGGTGGTGGGGACACCGTGCTACAGCATCTCACCGTCTATGAGGAGCAGGCCATGGAGCTGGGGAGGAGGCAGGCGGACAGGTCAGCAGGTGTCAGTGAGGCTGGGGTGCAGCAGCCAGGTATTTGAGACCCACAGTCCCATCCACTCTGTCTCCCCACCATCCAGAGCACTGATGATTGTTGCAATTGTTAATGCAGCAACACTGCTCATTCACAGACTGATACAGTCAGATGTGTGGGTCATACACAAAGGTCCCTCGGCCCCTTGAGGATGTGCATCTCTAGCACCTTCCAAAGTCACCTTATCCCATTTCTGACCACTATCCCCATGGTCTAACATGCCATGGCATCGCTGCTGCACATCCAAATACTTATTGCATCTTAGGGGGGTTTGTACCTCCACCACCCTTTCAGCCAGTGCGTCCCACGTTACTCTGTCCAAAAGCTCCTCAGCACCTGTCAACCTCGTGGTGCTCAACTTAAATAAATACCACCATGTTAGTCATCCCTGCACCAAGGGGAAATGTTGCCTTCTGTCCACCCGGTCTATGCCCCTTATAACGGTATGAAGATCAATAATGTGACCTGTCAATCTCCTGTGCTCCACGGCAAATGTCACAAGTGTTTGCAATGTTTTCTCATCACTCCAACTCCCCAGGCCAGGATGCATCCAGGTCAGGAACCTCTGCACTCTCCCCACTCCAATTCCATCCCTCCCATGAAGTGCAGGTCACAAGTGAACGCAGAAGTGTGGATGTGGCCTCGACAGCGTTTTCTGCACTTGTAACATGACCTCCCTTTTCCTACATTCTATGCCTCGGCTAATAAAGGCAAATCTGGCTTTTACCTTGTTAAACGCCTTATGTTCCTGTTCTGCTATCTTAACAGGTCTGCCCAGCAAGGTCCCTGTAATCATACTTACTTTCCACAGTCCTACCATTTCTCCTGTATTCCCGTACCTTGTTTGTCTTGCCCAAGCGCTTAACCTCACACTTATCCACATAACATTCCATGTGGCATTCCTTAGGCCATCTGACCAGCCTGTCTGTATGCGGGTGTAACATTTGGGTCTCCTCTTGACTATTTACCACCCCAACAATGTTCATCTCCTGAGGTTCTTGAAGGTTGAGTGCATTATGAGCCTGGGGGGGAAAGGGATGAAAGGTGTTACTGACTGAACGCTAACTGATGCACTGTCCTTGTTGTTAATTTCAGCATCAACACTGCATGGCCTCGAGGAACAAGTCCAGAGCCCCCTCTCCACACCTGAGGGGCATCACTTGACACTTGCATCACATCCTTTCAGTGAGTCAGGCACCAGTGCAGCGACTACCACATTGGTGGGGATTATAACGTCGGCACAGTGGAGGGGGCACTTCACAATCGCTGGAGGAGCTGGCAGAGAGAGAGAGTGCTGATGGCACCAGCAGCCGGAGGACTGCAGGGGACCAGGCACATGCTGAGTTGGGCAGTGATGATGTGCCTCTGGAGATATCAGCCATGCAGCAGCTGCAGGACAAGCGGCAGGGTGCGCGGGAGCATCTGGCAGGGTTGCATGAGGGTGTGCTTCACTCGGTCTCTGTGGTGGAGGAATCTAGGCAGAGTGTCAGTGATGGCATGAAACTCAGGACAGAGCTTCAGGCTTCCTCCATTGAGAGATTGGCGACTCTCATGGAGAGGGGCTTCAATTGGATTGAGAATCATCTGATTGGGATACACTCGGACCTGCAAGCCCTCACAGCGCTAATGGCCACAGGGGATCATTCCCAACACGGGAGATGTTCTGGGCACCAAGTATCCCAGTTCGGTGCCCATCCATCTGCGGTGAGCAGGGAGGCCCAATGTGACCTCACGTCGGCGCAGCAGCTGCCTGTCGCCTCTGTGAGCTCCTCTCAGGGAGCTCCGGATGAGGGCAGCAGCTCCTCCGCCCCTCTGCCAGTGACCATCCATTGAGGCTGCGACAACTGGGGAGGTGCCAGTTCTGGAACTGGCCGCTCCCTCCCAGGTGGGGCCAGCACAGGCTCCACGGGCCAGAGGACGACCACCAAGGTCATCGAGGCCAACAGGACAGCAGGGTCAGCAGCTGGCTCAGATACCCCTCCCAGTGAGGGGGCAGCAACAAGACGTAGCACCGGGAAACGTAAACATAAGGCACCTTAGGCACAGTACGGGTTTGTCACTGTTGGCCCTAGATTAGGGAATATATAATTATGTATGTCAGAGTGACGTTTGTGCTTTATTTTGGACTGAATAAAGCCCACATTTGTGACCATGGCTGAGGGTGTTTCCTTTGTGCTGCATTTGTATGTTTCACAGACATTTCATGAATGTTTGAGTGGACACTGATGTTTCTGTACTAAGCCCTTAGTTGCAGCTGATGAGGTGGAAGATGTAGCACCAAGTGCCACGTGTGGAAGTTCCAGGCAATGCTGCTCCTGCTGATCCACGTGTGTGGAGCTGGCTGAAGATTCTTTGGATTAAAGTGTCCCGGGTGTCTCTGCCTCCTTGGTGTAGTAGCGGGTCAGCGTGCTGCCCCTCATCATCGCTCTGTGCTTCCTCATCCTCTGAGGCACTGCTGGATTCATCATGTGCAGCCGCATCCACTGCATCAAGGTGCTTCCATATCTTTATTATGGCGTTGTTTTAAAATTTCCTCCATCTTTTTACAGCTGGTCAGCGTTTTGGAGCAGCCAGTTTTGAAATGGGTCTATTTTTCCACAATGCCTGTTCTGCTGGACATTCTTCTTGCTTGTTCCCACCCCACCACACAGACATTTCTAGATGGCGGTTGGTGTGCGTTTCCCCACTTTGGCAGGCTTTCTCTTTTATGGTCTACAAACTGAATGGTCACACTATCTTCTCCAGGGGACCTCTCCTTCCCTGTTTGCTGAGTTATTTGCCTCACAATCTGCACTGCTTCTACTGGTGTTAAATCCTGTGCTTTCTGAAAGAGGTCTGATAATGGTTTGTCTAGTGCTCCGAATACGATTCTTTCGTAAATCAGCTCATCCTTTAAGATTCTGTAATTGCAGTTCCCTGCCAGCCTATAGTGGTCACTGATGCACCAATCATCTTTCACCTTATTTCATTTAGCTCTCTATGATTAAATTCCGACAGATACTAAAGTAAGAGCTGAAGTCTTGCAGCTTTCGTAAGAAGTTCAAGTCTCATCAACCCCCTGCCTTGCCACGAGGCTGTCAGCAATCTATCCTACCGCATAAAGTATTGTACTGACCTGCTCTTTTTGATGTTTTTAGTGAAAGACGTTCTGTACCTTGTGAACCTTTTTATCCAGCTGTCCTAATTCTGGGCCTGTTGAAAGCCTCCTATACCCCGAGATTGTTCTGGGACAGGTCGTGTGGATTCCATGTTTCTGCTGAGTCCTGGAATTGTTCCTGCTTCTGTGCTGCTTCTGACCCAGGCTCACCTGCTGCTTGGTCTCCGAGTTTGCATCTATTGCTCCTGCGATGTGCCAGTGTCTTGGTGAGTCTTAATTTTTTTTCTTTTGTCCTTCCGTCAAGAATCCCCTTTCTTGCCAGCCTTTTCTTTTTGAGGTCTGCTGGGTCTTCACTCACTGCCAGCATGTTTCATTGTGTGGTTGGGGTCCAAACAGGAGTTCAGAGGATTGTCATTCTCCCAAAGTGTGCTATTCGAGTTTCTCAAAACCATTACTCTTTATTTATAGTAAGTATTTACACATTTGGACCGTTACTTGGAGCTTCTCCTCCCAAATCTCTCATACTTCTCAGTCACGTGATCGGCAATCATTATACCAGCATCATGTATGCTTCTGATGTTAACCCTTTAGCAGTTTTACAGTTTATAGAGTATTTACCCCTTGTCAAGGTCATTTGGTCTTGCCAGGCACCATGGTGCTTTAGGCTCCTATAACACTACCATTCAGTCCAGTGAAAGCATCAGGTATCATCTGTACCTACATGGAAACTTCAGCCCTCAATCCTTTGTCATGTGAAAAGCAAACATGCATCCTAATGTCCACTCTCAATCCCTAGAACTATAAAGGTTCACAGTACGGAAGGAAAACATTTTGCTTGTCGTGTCTAAGCTGACTAATGCTCGAGCAATCAATAACTACTTTCCCTCAACTGTTCTCTTTCCCTAGTCCTGTCTCATTCTCTGCTTCACTGCATTGCCAAATTTTGTCCCTGGCCCCCCAGCCCCCAAAAAACTTCCCATATCTGCTCCCAAAATCCCTCAAAACTTACTCAAAATATAAGAAAATAATACAGAACCACCACTACCAATTATTAGTGAGGTCTTTCTGCTCGCTGAGACAGTTATATAGTGCTCTTGATATTAGTCATTATTGCTATTTAATTTGTGTCAGTTAATCATTCTATGCTTCTAATTACATAATGCCAAAGCTGGTTTGTCTTTGGTGTAAAGCAATTATTCCATAATAGCTCCAACATAATATTATAATGATAACACATAATAAATAATAATATAATAAATAATATATAATATATATTATAATGATAACAAAATGGAGTAAAAGTTGTAAACATATAACATATAAACATATAACATATAAACATATAATATGTAAACATATAACAAAGGAAAAATCATAATTTGATTTGTTTTTGAAATCAGAATCAGTTGAAACATAAACTGTTCCTGATAATCAATTAATTCACTGAATTTCATTGTTAGCTATTCCATCTGCTACTAATCACTATTCTATAGAGTATAGACTAGATATTCTACCCATTCATAGTCTACAAATGGAAAATCTAATCAACAGAATACTATCAATGAAGTAAACAATATCAGAAATAATTTCACACTTGGCCCAGATGAATTATCTAGCAATACACAGGTCAAGTTTTTTTTAGTATACTACTTATTCCTTCCATACAATACTCTGCAGATTGCACACACCAAACAATGAAGCAAATAAGATGATCTCATCAATTTTTTATTCAAAAAAAAATCTGTTTAAGGAATACACTGTCTGTTCTCGAGTCTGCTGATGTTTTTTTTAAAATTGTGTTCCTGCTGATTGGAATTTTCCTACCATAAAAGAAAGATAAAGTCTCAGTCAGAGGGATAATAGTGATGAGATTCCAATAACTAGTTATAAAAAAACAAACTAGGGAGACACGACTGAGTCAATAGAAAAGAAGAGAAAAGGATATTCTGAGGGACATTCAGAGAGACAGAGAATGAGGGGATGGGGGGGGGGAGGGGTAGGGGGAGACAGAGAGGGAGACAGACAGAGAAAAAGAGAGACAGAGACAGAGAGACACACAGAGGGGGAGACAGAGACAGAGAGAGTGAGAGAGAAATAAAGAGGGGGGAACAGAGAGAGGAAGAGGTGGGAGACAAAGAGAGAGGAGGGAGACAGAGAGAGAGGGGGGAGACAGAGAGAGGGGGGGGAGACAGAGAGAGGGGAGACAGAGAGAGAGAGAGAGGGAGACAGAGAGAGAGAGAGGGAGACAGAGAGGGGGGAGACAGAGAGAGAGAGAGAGGGGGGTGAGACAGAGAGAAAGAGAGGGGGGGACAGAGAGAGAGAGAGAGGGGGAGACAAAGAGAGAGAGAGAGGGGGAGACAAAGAGAGAGAGAGGGAGATAGAGAGGGGGGTAGACAGAGAGAGAGAGGGGAGAGACAGAGAGAGAGAGGGGGGAGACAGAGAGAGAGAGAGGGGGAGACAAAGAGAGAGAGAGAGGGGGAGACAAAGAGAGAGAGAGGGAGATAGAGAGGGGGGTAGACAGAGAGAGAGAGGGGAGAGACAGAGAGAGAGAGGGGGGAGACAGAGAGAGAGAGGGGGGAGACAGAGAGAGAGAGGGGGGAGACAGAGAGAGAGGGGAGAGACAGAGAGAGAGAGGGGGGAGACAGAGAGAGAGGGGAAGGAGAGACGGAGACAGAGAGAGAGAGGGGAAGGAGAGACGGAGACAGAGAGAGAGAGGGGAAGGAGAGACGGAGACAGAGAGAGAGAGGGGAAGGAGAGACGGAGACAGAGAGAGAGAGGGGGGAGACAGAGAGAGAGAGGGGGGAGACAGAGAGAGAGGGGAGAGACAGAGAGAGAGAGGGGGGAGACAGAGAGAGAGGGGAGAGACAGAGAGAGAGAGGGGGGAGACAGAGAGAGAGAGGGGGGAGACAGAGAGAGAGAGGGGGGAGACAGAGAGAGAGGGGGGAGACAGAGAGAGAGGGGGGAGACAGAGAGAGAGGGGGGAGACAGAGAGAGAGGGGGGAGACAGAGAGAGAGGGGGGAGACAGAGAGAGAGGGGGGAGACAGAGAGAGAGAGGGGGGAGACAGAGAGAGAGGGGAGAGACAGAGAGAGAGAGGGGGGAGACAGAGAGAGAGGGGAGAGACAGAGAGAGAGAGGGGAGAGACAGAGAGAGAGAGGGGGGAGACAGAGAGAGAGAGGGGGGAGACAGAGAGAGAGAGGGGGGAGACAGAGAGAGAGAGGGGGGAGACAGAGAGAGAGAGGGGGGAGACAGAGAGAGAGAGGGGGGAGACAGAGAGAGAGAGGGGGGAGACAGAGAGAGAGGGGGGAGACAGAGAGAGAGAGGTGGGAGACACAGAGATAGAGAGGGGAGAAAGAGAGAGAGAGGGGGGAGACAGAGAGAGAGAGAGGGGGGAGACAGAGAGAGAGAGAGAGAGAGAGGGGGGTAGAGAGAAATAAAGAGGAGGGTGGACAGAGAGAGAAAGAGGTGGGAGGCAGAGAGAGAGAGAGGGGGAGACAGAGAGAGAGAGAGGGGGGAGACAGAGAGAGAGAGGGGGGAGACAGAGAGAGAGAGGGGGGAGACAGAGAGAGAGAGGGGGAGACAGAGAGAGAGAGGGGGGAGACAGAGAGAGAGAGGGGGGAGACAGAGAGAGAGAGAGGGGGGAGACAGAGAGAGAGAGAGAGGGGGGTAGAGAGAAATAAAGAGGAGGGTGGACAGAGAGAGAAAGAGGTGGGAGGCAGAGAGAGAGAGGGGGGGAGACAGAGAGAGAGAGAGAGGGGGGTAGAGAGAAATAAAGAGGAGGGTGGACAGAGAGAGAAAGAGGTGGGAGGCAGAGAGAGAGAGAGAGAGGGGGAGACAGAGAGAGAGAGAGAACGGGGAGAGACATAGGAAGAGAGAGAGGGGGGTAGAGACCAAGATAGAAAGAGAGTGAGAGAGAAATAAAGAGGGGGGGGGGGGGGGACAGAGAGAGAAAGAGGGGGAGACAGAGAGAGAGAGAGAGAGAGACAGAGAGAGAGAGGGGGGGAGACA
This sequence comes from Carcharodon carcharias, assembly GCF_017639515.1. Classification (NCBI taxonomy): domain Eukaryota; kingdom Metazoa; phylum Chordata; class Chondrichthyes; order Lamniformes; family Lamnidae; genus Carcharodon; species Carcharodon carcharias. The sequence continues at coordinate 197,604,829 of NC_054471.1, forward strand.
GTGGGGGGGGGGACAGAGAGAGGGGGCAGAGATAGAGAGAGAGAGGGGGAGACAGAAAGAGAAAGGGGGAGACAGAGAGGGAGAGAGAAAGAAAGAGAGATGGGGAGACAGGGAGAGAGAGAGAGAAAGAAATAGAAAGAGAGAGAGAAAGATCGAAAGAAAGAGAGAGAGAGAAAGAGGCAGAGAAAGAGAAAGAGACAGACAGACAGACAGACAGACAGAGAGGGAGATTCTTCCACCCAGCCCTACAGCCCATCACGGAGCCCCCTGACCCCAAGCTGACCTAGGTTTCTTGGTGTGGTCTGCCTTTAGTCCCAGCAGCGGCCAGCAATCCGACCAGTCAACAGGTCTGGAAGGTGGGATTTCCTGCTGAGATAAGGGTGGACGTTTAGCCTTAAAGCAATCAACAGCTTCCAGCATTAAGTTGCTGTGGTGAAGCTGTTGGTGTTGGGGTAGGCTCCCCACTCCCAACATTTTTGGCGGGGGAGAATGGAGGGTGAGCCATGGAAGGGGTCAGGGACTGCATGTCCAGTAAAATCCAGCCCAGTAAGTGGGTGAGAGAGAGAGAAGTCAGACACACAAACAAAAGATGAGCGAGAGAGAAAAGGTGTGATCCTGCAAGAAAAGATTTGACTGAATAGGATATATTAGAAACGCATAGAGGAGATCTAATGGAAAGCAGGGAGTAGAATCTGTTCAGCAGAGGTGGGAGGAGAATGAAAACATAGCAGCCCTGAGCATGGGAGACATATCATGAATCAAGTAGAAAAATTGGACAAACAGCTGTAATCAGCAAGAAAAAAAGAAGGAAGCCAGGAGTAAGTGAGAGCAAAATGGTAGGAATCACTGGAAGAGTTAACAGAGCTAAATAGGGAAGAGACAATAGAGCTGCAAGATGATCAATATTCAAAGAGGGGAACTTCACCACTAGGATACCGTTTTAAATTCAATACAGAGAATGTTGGTTCGTTAAAAGTAAATCTTATCCATTTCTGGATGTTTTTGTTGACATGGTGTGTGCCGATGACATCATCATATGTCAGTTTGTAGGAATTTCTGAGCCTAAGACTTTGGCGGAACTAAATTAACCTACACAACTGAACTGATGCAATCGCCAAAGCATGCCGGCTGAATGGGTGTACTGATATTATCAATTCAGCTCTCACACACTTCCAAGCTCAGAGACTTCTCCAACCCAATTTCTGACGATGCCATTAATGCCTTTTAAACACAAATGCTTAAATCAAATCAGTCAACAGAAATAGGGAGGCACGCAAAGTGAAAACTAGTCAGGATTTTCCTAACTATATATACATTAAGAATCCTCCACACTTTCTCATGTCCTATCCATCACATGATTGTGCAGACTCAAAGCAGGCACCTCACTTGCAATGAGACCACAATATCAAATCCTGGAAAATGAGGCTTGAAGCCTAATAGAGAAACAAGCAGATACTTTTTCTCCTCAAGGACGCTGTGTTAAGATCAATCAGCTCAGATTCACCTCACATTTAAGAGGAATTAACGTCAGCTATTTTTAAAATGTGACTTATCCTCACAGCCTGATCCAGATTTCAAGGTGGTCCAATCAAAATCCTATACGGCAGCCTCTCCCTCTCCAGAGGCATGATCTTATTGGTTCCTTTTCCAGGGCAGTAACATACCCTGAGTACTTAAAATGGGTAAAATAGGTCTGAAATGCAAATTGTAACATATTCCACCATTTTTCCTACACGAGTAGAGATACAATTAGCACCAAATTACAAGTTTGCACTGTCAGAGAAACATTATTTAGGGATTGCTTTTAGGGTTTTCTAAAGAGGTTGTATCTCTTGGTGCTTTTTTTCAGCATTTAATTTCTTTTGCAGCTGAAGGTGGTAACAGCACCCCTGTTGATAAAGCACTTTTGGTAAAATGACCATGTGACGTGTCTTCTCACAAGCAGTGCTCAATTAAGCATTTTGCCACATTTTGCTTATATGTGCAGACAGCCCCTGCTGAAACAACAATTAATATCTGAAAGAAACACAATGTATTAAAGCTCTACTTAATCAGATTAATCCATGTAAAGGGTTTAATTTTCTCCCTAACTGACAGCTGAGCACCCTAGTGAAGGACACAAGGCCACAGGTCACACTTGGATCAGAGATGTAGATTTTAATTGCTGACAGTAATAGTTTTAGTCTGCCCGATGTTAGAGAGAATATGGAGTACTTCTCGAGTCAAGTAGATTGTGAGTCATTTTCTGATTACACACCTCTTGTTAGAGAGTTTCACTGGAAATGATTCATTGAGGTAGTTATGTTTGCAACAGAAAAAGTAGTTTAGTAATTAATGTAATTGAATAAATACATTTAGGTGATGAAATTGTAGATCATTGACAAATGCGTAAACGTTATGGAAATTCAGCCATAAACTGTGTCGAAATTATGGAACCAGTCCAGCGAAATTAGCTTCAAACAAATTAAACCAAAGTCCTTTTCTTTTTAACTGTAGGTGTCTGAGGGCATGCATTCCCTATTGTCAATATTTAATTTTCAAAACAATTGTGTTGGAAGAATTTGGCTATCATCATTTGGAATCGAAAGTTAACTGGAAAGTGGCCAGTCCAGTTCCATCCCAGAGCCATTAGCAAATTCTTAAAGTTCTTAATTTTCAGGTCTTACAGCAACTTCTCCCAACATTTCTATTAACTTACAAAAAAGAGTTTCTGGTTCTCCAATGCAAAAGTGCTCTCCCTGAAAGGGCAATGGAAGTAAATTCAACAGTAACTTTTGAAAAGGGAATGGCATAATTACTTGAAAGTTCCTTTTCAAGACTTTAGGGAAAGAGTCAGCACAGCCACTATGGGCTGAATGGCCTCCTTCTGTGCTGTACATTTCTATGACTTCATGACTGAAACCAGCATTCTTTTGCATTCTATGACCAGCTAACAATTATCACTTAACTGTAATATATTGTACTGGAGATCATATAGGATGTCCACCATATATTCTGGACACTAAAAGGTGATAAATAACATATCATCAGACCACCATGTTTATTCAAAAACTAACACAAGTAAGTTAATACACAGAGCTAGTAAGGTACAGTTAGAAACTAATAGCACAATACTTAAAACCCTCCAATATCCATAATTAGCCATGAGGAGCTGTAGACATCTCTTCTGTTCAAAGCAATTCTGTGTGCCCCTGCCATTCCTCCCTCTATCCAGTTTCTGATGTTCTCCACGCATCCAGCCCTTCTCCAATCTGGCTTGTTCTTTCCTCACATTTTGCCCTTCCATTGTATCACTAACTTAAAACCTCAGAATGAACCTCCAAGAGATTGAAGTACTCTTTCTGGAACATATAGAATCATAAGGGGGGATTTTAATGTGGGAGAATGCATGTGAGTGTGTAAAATCTAGGAAAAATGTGAGGGCATCAAGAAACAGACTCTAACCTCCAACTTTCACATTTCACTCTAGCGCATTAGGCTGTGTGTAAATAACCACCCCAACTCCGGTTTTTCAAGCTCTCTGAACTCGCCAGTGCAAAGCAAGGTGAGAAGGCAGTGGCAATGGAGGGTTTTGAAGCCATGAAAGGGGAATATGTGAATAAGTACTGAGACCTCACAGCTGCTTTCTTACCTGCTTGTGTGAAAGGGTTTTTTTTTTCCCCCATAGTACCCAAGATGTTGCTTAACGCACTTTGGATGTGTCAGCTACCATTTGGAGGTTCAGAGGTCCAGACCAGACCTCCGAAGTATAAAGCAGCATGGGTGCTATTTATACCTCAGATGAGGATCAAGCTGACTGACCACAGCAGACGCACCAAGGCTTGCCCACGAAGCTGTCACAGCTCCCATTAGTAGCCAGCTTAAACCTGGAAGGTAGGTCATTTCTGAGGCATGTAGCCTTACTTAAATATTAAAATGCCCCACTAGCCTCCTGGGAGTGATTGGCTGCCTCTCCTTGTCCTTCCTCTGTTAAAAGTCCAAGTTGAAGGTCGATTAGGGTCAAGTTTGAGATTTTATAAAACCACTTGGTTTTAGCAGTTAAAATTCTCCTCAATATTTCAAGAGAATGGCTGTTCTTCAGAACTGGCAGAAGTTAGAGGTGTAACAGGTTTTAAGAAAGTAGAGAGGTAGGAGGAGGAAAAAGAACAAACTAGAGGAAGCATCTGCAGTAGAGTGGAAGGTAGGAGAGGTTAAATGATACAGGAGATGATGGTGTAAGGCAAAATGAGATTGGGTAATTACACAAGTAAAGAGAAACAAAAGTTGGATCTGGGGAGCTGTAAACAGCAATAGCAGAATCAACACCAACAGATGATGTCTGATAATATCACAGCAGTGGTCACAATCTGAAATTATTGAACTAAAGACCAAGTTCAGAAAGCTACAAAGTGCCTAACTAAAAGGTGAGTTTCCACAAGTCTCCATTAGGCTTCATTAGAACAGTGTAGGAGGCTGAGAATAGAGGGACCAGGTGGGAGAGGAACAGAGGATTAAAATGGCCAGCAACCAGGAGCTCAAGATCACACATACAGACTGAATGGGGTGATCAGCAAAGTAATCACCCAATCAGCGTCTGGACTCCCCAGTGTAGAAGAGACTGCATCATGAGCAGCAGATATAGTGTACTGAATTGAAAGCAGTAAAAATAAATCACTGTTTCATCTGGCACCAGTGTTTTGGGTCCTGGATGGTGGGAAGGAGGAGGTAAATGGACAGGTATTGCATCTCCCGGGGGAACAGGTGTTAGGGGTGATTGAAGAGGTGATCAGGGTGTCCAGGAGGGAACAGTCCCTTCGGAATGTTGAATGGGGAAGGGAAGGGAACATGGGTATCATGGTGGCATCACACTGAAGGTGTGGAGGATTAAGTGTTGAATGTATAGACTGATTATGGTCCTGGAAGGAGCGAGAGTAGAAGTGCAGAAAATGGCATGGACAGGGTCTAGGCCCCTGTCAACCATGGTGGTTGGGTGGCCGGGGTGGAATAGGAATGAAAGAGATCCTTACAGGAAAGGGTTCCACAGCAACACCAGTTATTTGGAGGAACTTAAAGCAGTCAAAGAAGAAGCTCAATGTAAGAACAAGTTCAGTCACAGATGATAGTGATGATTGATGTTTGGGCCTGCGTTCAAGGAAGTATCAGAGGGTCTAGAGGCCACCGTGCACAAACAGAGAACTTTATATTTACTGTATTTCTGCTACTGGTTGTATCATGTGCCCCCAAATTTTTCCTTGACTTATTAAGCCGCAGTTTTGGCTCCAAGCTACCAATAGATTTATTGAACAGTACTGTAATTGGATTTTGATTCTTTTAATCTTTTCTTCCCTTCTTTCTCTAGCTATCTTGGCTTCCACAACCTTGTGCTATCACTGAACCAGGACTGTTTGTATTTGGAGTTCTATGGTTCAAGCTATCTATTCAGGGATAGAACTAATATTCCTCTCAACATTGTTATGTTGGGAACAGAAATCTGAATTAACTCCTTATGTCATGAGGCTATATTAAAGAAAGGTAAAGCTAGATTAAAATTATTTTGCCTTGGTCAAAGTGAGCAGAACCAATGACGATGTAGATTTACAGTGGTTATGGGTTTTCTTGAAAAATTGAAAACGCCACAGCTATATTTGCAGGATTGAACAGTGGAGGCAAAAACACTGGAATGAAGAAACCATTGCACAGATGAACCAAGACTGGCTACATGGGCTTCTTCCTCAATTGCCCTAACAGTGTGGATAATGCTAAAAGGATAGAAGCCAATGAAAATGCCCCCAAAAAAGCTTCAAAATCAAAAGCCCCAATTTTAACCTAACTCACCAAGCAAAAACGGGTAGGTTCAGTCTGAGTGCCCAATTTACACTCGGCCAATTTGTAGCGTCATTAACTTCAACTGAGTGCAAAATTGGATGAAGCTAAATCGGCTGCCTGCCACAAACCTGCCCTGTTCTCACCAGGAAGCTCAGTTAAGATCAGGGCTTTTAATTTCTGAGAACGTTTTTAGTGCTTAACTTGACTGGGAAGCCACCTTGTTCCTCCAATACTCATGTTCCCTTTCAGATCCACCAATGTAAAAAACAATCCACTTCTTTATACTTTAATTTTTCCCTACAATACAAATAATAGAATGGATGATAGGATTGCATTTAGCAGTCCAACATTCCCAGGAATGAATAAAGGATGTGTTTGGTTTGGATAGTCAGTGCTACCATTGCTTTAATTTTATCACTTTATCAATATGCCAGTTGCATACAATTCCCAACTGAGAATGCAAGATTGCAGATTTGACCCTAAGGAGAAAACCGATTTGCAGCTTGAGCTGCAACAAGCTTATGTCCCAATGAACTCTTACTTGTTTTCTCATGTCATAGGTAAATCTATTGCTTTGTGTTATTCAGAAAAAGTAACCAAATTGTACAATGATCCCAAAATACTGGTTATAAAAAAAATCTGCAGCCTCAGAGTTTAACATAATCACCGTAAAACACAATCTCTGAAGATTAAATGAATAGGATAGAATTAGTGATAGCATGAATTGTAAATGGGCTACATGAGGAATGTGTTGATAGGGCAAGTAGCCTATTGTTCTTCAATGCTTTATGATATTAAATGGAGGATATTACTAATGTACTCAGGTTCTGCTTGACCTACAGTACTTTTAATAAGACAAATGGTAATGTTCTTAGAAAGCTTTGGCTATTACACTAAGTCACTGACATTTAAAAAACTATAAATATTGCATTTTTAAATGCAGTTTTTATGTTTAACTTGCATTTGTAATTTTCCAATAATATCTTCAAATGCAACCAAGCTGCAAATTATTCCTCCCATATCATCACAACAGCGAGCTTTTTCTATCATTATAAAGCACGTTGCTACACATATATTAAAAAGGATTTCTGAATGTGATATGTTAAGCACCATCTTATTTGCTGCATTATTAGATAACCTCATTGTACATAAATACAGATTAAAATGGTTTCAGCCATGTAGACATGTAATATATGCTCCTCCAATTTTTAGTTCTAATTTTAGATACCAGTGTTGGGCCTTGTACAATAGTGTTGACCCATTTGTCTTATGTATAACTATGAAGAAATGCCTTAACCTGGAGAAAGATAACACACATTACAATGAAATCCTCCACTCACCCTATACAAAATATGGGTGCACAATGATGCTTTTTAGGCATAAGAAAAACATCTATTTATTTTAAGAATATACTTGACAAATATCTTGTACAATCATATTAGATGGATATTGCACAAAAACAATTAACAAATCTACAAAACCACCAGGACTTTTCCATCAGTTCGATATCTATTTTAATACTAAAGCATATCCTCATTTAAGCTTTAGGTGCAACAGAACATAGAAGCAGGCAACACCTGCCTGGAGGGAGTGAAGTTATTGTCAACGCAAGAGCTAATGGCATTCTGGCAACATGTTGTCTTGGGAACCGTTCAAAAAAAAACATGTATAAAAATGAACCATGTTGTTTCCTACCGTGTTATGTTAGTTCTCAATTAGGGCTCCCTGTTACTGGGGTAGTGATAAACAATGAACACTATATTAGAGATCAAGTTATCAGAAGTAATTATGCTTTGGTTGCTGTCAGTCATGGCACATAGGCAGTTTCACAACCACCTAAAGTCAAATATGTTATTGGTGGCCGCGGGGGGGGGGGCGGGGGGGTGGGTGGTGGGTGGAGAGTGGACAGCTCAGCCTCCCCCACCCCACTCTCTAGAAGAAGTCAACTGGTTCCACACTGGCTGCAGCCATAATAACACGCTATGGACAGGCTAAATGGGCAGCCTCTGGGGCTTCTGTGCCCTAAGGCACATTAGTAGGCGCTGCCGGGACTGCAACATGGAAGCAGGAGGCCGGTGGATCCCTGAGGGGTCTTGAATAGGGAGGGTTTGGCAGGAGGGTGGTGGGGGTTGAGTGTGGTGGGTTTAAGGCAGCAGGCAGATAGGAAAAAAGGAGGGGGTTCTAGCTTGGAGGGGGCACCGACCAACTCCCCCTCCCCCCCCCACAATCTGCAAAGGGCAACTAATCAGTCCTTTTCTCCTGTAGTATAATTTGTTGTGATTATTTGAAATTTTGAACCCTTGTGTTTGTCCTGATGAAAAACCTCAGCAACATCTCTTCTTTCAGCAAAATACAATCACATGTGCAGTTATTGGATGGTGCCAACCACTTTATCCTGCATTGCAATGCTCAATAATCAAGAAGCTGTCACAACATGTTCATCACATCCAGCCAGTAGACCCTGCAAAGTCCTCTTTACCAACATTCAGGGATTTATGGCGAGTTTGGAAGAGATGCCCCACAGACCAGTTCAGCAACAGCCTAACATATCCATACTTACAAGAATCATACCTTTCAGTCAACATCATCATTCCTGAGTATGTCCTGTCTCACTGGCTGGACAGATCCTCCAGGGCTGGCAGCACAGTGATATAAAGTCAGGAGGGAGTGACCCTGGGAATCCTCCAAATTGACCCCAGGGACCCCATGAAGTCGCATGGTATGAGATCAAACATGGGCAAGGAAACATCCAGCTGAATACCACCCACCACCCTCTGTCTGCGAATGAATCAGTGCTCCCCCACACTGAACACCTCTTGGAAGAAGCATTGAGGATAGCAAGGGCACAGAACGTACTCTAGACGAGGGACTTCAATGTCCATCAACATGGAGAGCACAGTAGCGCTATATAGAACATATCTGCCAGAGTGGTTGTACAAGAGGTGATGAGAGAACCAATGAGGGGTAAAACCATACTTGGCCTCATCCTCACCAATCTACCTGTCACAGATGCATCTGTCCATGACTGTTTTGCTAGGGGTGACGACTGCACAGCCCTTGTGGAAATGAAGTCCTGTCTTCACACTGAGGATCCCTCTGATGTGTTGTTTGGTACGACCACGGTGCTAATTGGGGTAGATTCGAACAGATCCAGCAACTCAAACCTGGACCCACAGCATCTCATAGATGGCAGCAGCATCAACAGCGGATTTGTATTCAACCACAAACGGTAACCTCGTGGCCAGCATATCCCGCAGTCTACCATTACCATCAGGCGAGGGGATCAACGCTGGCTTAATGAAGAGTGCAGGAGGGGATGCCAGGATCAGCACCAGGCACACCTAAAAATGAGGTGTCAACCTGGTGAGGCAACAATGGAGGATTATTTGCATACCAAACAGCGCAGGCAGCATGCAAAAGACAGAGAGCTAAGCAAGCCCATAACCAACAAATCGGATCAAAGCTGTGCAGTCCTGCCACATACAAAAAAAAAATAGAAGCAGTAGGGCCATTCAGCCCCTCCAGCCTGCACTGCCATTCAATAGGATCATGGTTGATTTGTTTGTGTTTCGAGTTCCACATTCCCATCGACCCCGCTAACCTTTGATTTCCTTGTCTAACAAGGATCTATCTATGCCTGCCCTTAAAATATTCAGTCACTTCACCCCCACCACCTTCTGAGGCAGAGAATTCCGAAGTCGTACAACCCTCAGAAAATATTTCTCCTCATCTCTGTCCTATAAGGGCGACCCCTAATTTTAAAATAGTCCCCCCTAGTTCTGGATTCACCCACAAGAGGAAACATCCTTCCCAAGTCCACCTCGTCAAGACTATTTAGGGTCTTATATACTTCAATCATGTCACCCCTCACTCTTCTAAACTCCAGTGGAAACAAGCACAGCCTGTCCAGCCTATCCTCATAAAACAACCCACTCATTCCAGGCATCCAGACGTGAATGACAGTGGACGATTAAAAAACTAACCAGAGGAGGCAGCTTCATAAATATCCCCATCTTCAGTGCAAATACAAGGCTGTAGCATTTGCAACCATCTTCAGCAAGAAGTGCCAAGTGGATGATCCATATTGGCCTCCTCCTGAGGTCCCCAGCATCACAGATGCTAGTTTTCAGGCAATTCAGTTCAGTCCACGTGATATCAAGAAACAGCTGATGGCACTGGATAAAACAATGGCTATGGGCCCTGGCAATATTCTGGCAGTAGTGCTGAAGACTTACACTCCAAAACTTGCCATGCCCCTAGCCAAGCTGTTCCAGTACAGCTACAACACTGGCATCTACCCGGCAATGTGTAAAATTGCCCAGGTATGTCCTGTCCACAAAATGCAGGACAAATCCAACCCAGCCAATTACTGCCCCATCAGTCTACTCTCAATAACCAGCAAAGTGATGGAAGGTGCCATTGACAGTGCTATCATGTGGCACTTACCAATAATCTGCTCATCGATGGTCAGTTGGATTCTGCCAAGACCATTAGTCTCCAAACCTCATTACAGCCTTGGTCCAAACATGGACAAAAGAGCTGAACTCCAGAGTTGAAGCGAGAGTGACTGCCCTTGACATTAACAGCAGCCGCTGACCGAGTGAGGCATCAAGGAGCTCTGCAAAATTGAAGTCAATGGACAATTGGGGGCAAACTTTCCACTGGCTGGAATCATAGCTAGAACAAAGGAAAACCGTTGTTATTGTCGGAGACCAATCATCTCAGCCCCAGGACATCACCTCAGGGTAGTGTCCTAGGCCTAATCATCTTTAACTGCTTCATCAATGATCTTCCATCCATCATAAAGTCAAAAGTGGGGGTGTTTACTGGATTGCACACTGCTCAGCTCCATTCGTGACTCCTCAGAAACTGAAGCTGCCTATGCCAGCAAGCAGCAAGTTCTGAACAACATTCGGGCTTGGGTTACTAAGTGGCAAGTAACCTGCGCCACACAAGTACCAGGAAATGGCCATCTCCAACGAGAGAATCTAAACATCCTCCCCTTGACATTCAATAGCATTACCAACCATCACTGAATCCCCGACCATTACCAACCATCACTGAATCCCCGACCATCAATATTTTTGGGGACTACTATTGGCCAGAAACTGAACTGGACTAGCCATATAAAAACTGAGGCTAAAAGAGCAGGCCAGAGGCTGGGAAATCTGAAGTGAGTAACTCATTTCCTGACTCCCCAAAGCCTGTCCACCATCTATAAGGCACACGTCAGGAGTGTGATGGAATACTCTCCACTTGCCTGCATGAGTTTGGCTCCAACAACACTCAAGAAGCTTGACACATCCAGCACAAAGCAGCTCACTTGATAGTTTGTGGATCGGTTGCCATTCACTCCCTCCATCACTGACGCACATTGGCAGCCATGTTCACCATCTACAAAATGCACCGCAGCAACACGGCAAAACCCCTTCAACAGCACCTTCCAAAAGCACCCCCTCTACCACCTAGAAGAACAAAGGGCAGCAGAAGCATGGGAACAGCACAATCTGCAACCACCACCCTGACTTGAAACTATATCGTCATTCCTTCACTGTCAATAGGTCACGATCCTCAAACTCCCTTCCAAACAGCACTGTGGGTGTACCGACAGCACATGGACTGCAGTGATTCAAGAAGGCAACTCAAGGACACTTTGAGATTGGCAATAAATGTTGGTTGTTAGCAATGCTTGCATTCTGTGAATAAAGAGAAGTATCATTAAGCAGACTACAGGTACTCTCAAGTTCCACTTTGTGCCTGAATAAATTGTGTCAAGCCCTGTAGTACAGCACGGAGTCACCAGAAATCACAGCAGCTACCTGCTACATTATATTGTAATGAAGACAGACTTGGTGAAGAAGGTGTTGTGGCACACAGTAGGTAGTATCCCTGCCTCTGAACCAGAAGTTCTGAGTTTAAGTCCCATCCAGGACTTGATGGCCAAGGAAGGTGCATTCATAGTGCGGCCAAACAGATATCAACTTGTAAATTCTTCTAAAATACGCCAATGGAAGGCAGTAAGAGCAGGAGAGATTCCTCATCAGCCATTTGATGGTAAGAAATTGGAGAGTCTACCATCACTATCCATAGCTCCAGGCTACAACATGCATGTAAAGTGTATGTTGCTGCAGCAACTCCGACTCCTTGGTGGACGAGTTGGTTGGGATTGGTGCCAACAGCACAGGGTTTAATTCCCATTCCAGCTGGAATGGCGTCAGGACCTGCCTCCTGGTCCTATCCATGGTGGAGGTTGTAGTACTGTGGGTCGGACCTGCCTTAGGGCAGGGAACTCAGAAAGACAACAATGACTTGGTGCTTCCAAAAGTGAAAGGGGTTGATGGTGAAGCAATGAAAAAGCATCTCTATCCCCACATGAGATGGTTGCGCAGGAAGGAGAGGAATGGGTCATGGGGGAAAACCAGCATCCAAAAATGGACACGGAGCCCACCTCCCTCCGGACAGCTTGGAAGTCCTTCTTATGGGGTTTCCGATCATCTATTCCCAAAGGTCTGTATTTCATGGCTTTGACTTCAGGCAACTACATAGCCACAGAGGCATCAGAAAACCTGGGATCCCTTGTATAAAAACAAAAAACTGCGGATGCTGGAAATCCAAATCAAAAACAGAATCCTTTCCTTGGATTCACCTAATTCTGTTGAAGGGTCATGAGGACTCGAAATGTCAACTCTTTTCTTCTCCGCCGATGCTGCCAGACCTGCTGAGTTTTCCAGGTAATTCTGTTTTTGTCTGGGATCCCTTGTTCCTGCTGTCCCCACCCACCCAAGACTGCTGCCACCCCCCCACCTCCCCCTCAGCTGTTGGAAAATGAAGGAGCCCCTTCATAAAGGGGCTGTAGGCTTTTGAAGAACTAAATTTCCCTGCATCCCAGTAATGGTAAACCTGTACATAGATGCATTCCCTCTCCATCCCACTCTACATACTCAACTCGAGCCCTGGGAAGAACTGACAGATTCACAAGGTAGGCCCATGAATGCATCAACAGGAGAGATTTTAACCCCTGGTGTCAGTTTTTTCACCCAGGGTAAGCTGCTGTAAACCAATAACCTCATCACAAAGACCAGTCAGCAAGTGCAAGTAATCAATAGAATTTAATTGATCATTGTGTGAAACCAATGTCCCTTCCACTATACTGATACATTATGCGAAGGACTAGCACTCAAAACAAGGAACTTCTTATTACAATGAGAACCATTTCCTTCCCCCTTCTTTTAAGATTTTGTTTATCGTCTGTGTTCCAATAAGATGAACTGTCTGTTAATCTGACCTGAATCAGTCAGTTCTAGAAAAGGCAATGATGTGTGACAAACCGCAAAATGTGGGACAATGCAGAAGTATGAGCAGTGCATCATTAATAATCAAAAATGTTTAAAACAAAATTTGATACGATGATCCGGTTTCAGCCCAACTTCTTTCTTATTTTTGCAATTTCCTACTGAGAAAATATGGAAACAACTTAACTGGTGTCAATTTATTAAAAGGCCAAACTGGTTAGGATTGTCTTCTCCCAACTTTCTAGCAATGTAAATATACGACTAACTGTTTAAAAGGGAAACAAATTACTTCCACAGAACTTACAGGCAACCTCACTTAATTGCCCTCGCTATATGCAAGACAGTTTCTTGTTTTAATTTTCACTATTTAATCCTGACCCATAACACTCTTTGATCATGTAACCACAGTCACAATGCCCGGAGGTTTATCATGCTCAGCACCAAGCAAAGCATTTTAAATGCAACAAAAATCAGTGGACATCCCAGGGTGTCACCCATTTAAGTATATTAAAACTGAAGCACATTAATAAATAACATACTGCTCACCTACTGTAGTAGATATAAATTTGTGCCTCTCACACACTAAAGGTACACAAATCAATAATGTTCTGTTAACACAGCACAGCTATACAAATAAATCTGTGCAGCTCATCTGCTTGCAGTGCTTGTCACATAGAAAGATATGCATTTATATAGCATATGATTACATTCCTAAGAGAGATCCCAAAATGCTTCAGACAATAAATTACTTAGTACATTGACTGTTATTATGCAAACTAACACAATAACTTACATATCTGGAAATAGACTGGGTGAGAAAAGGAAATGGACTTAGGCCTCATATCATATTGTATATAAACACTACAAATATTAGAGGTTAGGCATACTGTGTTATCGAGCAGAAGTAAAAGCATGCTAAATGTTCTAAGTTGCACAGGTACAGAAATATGGAAAGCATTGTAAACCAAGGCCCCAACTCAAATATCAGCGCTCAATGAATGGGGCAAAAGGCAAGTTCAGGGTCTCAGGAAGAAGAAAACCTCTGTGGGGGGGCAAGTTGTTGATGGTTTGTGAAGATGAATCAGGGTTGCTTTGTGATTCTTCATACAGAACTGCTGAAGTTTTAATCAGTATTAAATGTTAATATAATGTGAACTAGCTGCTTTAAAAATTTTGAAAAAAACATTTCAGGGTTTAACATTAGTTCCTTTTCTTGTGAACGTGATTTTTTTGAGAAATCGTCTTGTGTTTGTGTTTTTTTATTGGTTTATTTTTTGGCGAATGTAGATGGTGAGTGCACCAGTTTGTGTCAGCACCCTGCAGATATATTTGACGCAAATCTTTTAATTATACAGTTGGATAGACAGGATTTTATATTTCAATGTATTTTATTATTAGTTCAGTTCTCCACTGCCCCTTTCAATGTTTTCTCCTTACAGACCAGTAATTAGATAAATTATCTGCCTGTATTACATTTTGGCATAAATGTGGCAAAAAAATCACATTTAATAATTTTTAGTTTAAAAGAAACACAATCAATGCCTTTATTATATAGCACCTTTAATGTAGGAAAACATTGATTTTAAGGAATGGAATATTCCATCGTCAGGGAAACAACATTCAAGCAACTAGAGAAAATAAGGGAGTTATTTTTTTATTCATTGGATGTGAGAGCCACAGTCTAGGCCAGCATTTATTGTCCATCCCAAACAAGGGCAATTGAACAGTCAACCATATTGCTGTGGGTCTGGAGTTACAAGTAGGTCAGACCAGGTAAGGATGGCAGATTTCCTTCCCTAAAGGACATTAGTGAACCAGATGGGTTTTTACAACAATCGGCAATAGTTTCATGGTCATCATTAGACTTTTAATTCCAGATTTTTATCTGCCGTGGTGGGAGTCGAACCCGGGACCCCAGAGCATTACCCTGGGTCTCTGGATTGCTAGTCCAGCGACAATACCACTACACCATCACCTCCCCCTCATCCACCTCAATTTGAGAATACTGCACAGGACCACCACTCTGAAGACTTCGAGAGCAGCTAAAGCTGTAACTACAGCCCAGGTTTCTCACCTCAACCCTTCCTATCATACTGGCTACAAATCCTGCAACGAGTAACTCACCTCCGACCTCCCCAAAGCCTGTCCACCATCAACAAGGCACAAGTCAGGTGTGTGATGGAATACTCTCCACTTGCCTAGATGAATGCAGCTCCAACAGCACTCAAGAAGCTCAAAGCAATCCAGGATAAAGCAGCCTGCTTGGTTGGTACCCCATCCACCACCTTCAACATTCACTCTCTCCACCATTAACACACAGTGACAGCAGTGTGTACCTTTTACAAGATGTGCTGCAGTAACTCACCAAAGCTCCTTTCAACAGCACCTTCCAAACCTGTGACCTCCACTATTGAGTAGGATAAGGGCAGCAGATAGATGGGAACACCACCAACTGCAAGTTCCCCTCCAAGCCACACACCATCCTGACTTGGAACTATATTGCTGTTCCGTCACTGTCGCTGGGTCAAAATCCTGGAACTCCCTCCTTAACAGCACTGGGTGTACCGACACCTCATGGACTGCAGTGATTCAAGAAGGCAGCTCACCCCACCCTCTCAAGGGCAATTAGTGATGGGGAATAAATGCTGGCCTAGCCAGCGATACCCACATCCCATGAAAGAATCAAATAAAACACCTCAAGTCACCAAGATAGAGGGTAGTACATGTCCACCTTTGCTGTAATGATAGTAAATTTTTGACAGGGTAGTAATGCTGTCTATACTTGCTGGTGCTCCTGACCAAAGAAAATTTCCTGAAATCAAAGCAGTTATCATAATTTGGCTGGGAACTAAGATTAGTGACACACCATTGGCTCACTTGCAAAAGGTGGGTGGAAAAGAAGGGAATTGCCTTGAGGCTGCCATACCTCAGCATGGCCAAGGATATCAACTGAAGAATAAAGGCAGTTTTTATTAAAAAAAATTAATTTAAAAAAAATTTATGTTTCAATTTAATGCCTCTCTTGCAACCGATAGAAATGCATCAGCATCTCTTGCGCCGAAGCCTTGCGAAGACACAAATCACGGGCATTACTTTGTTTACTGTGTTGCATGTTTCCATCATTTGCATCTCATTATAATACACCCACCCACATCACCCACTCACATATTACACACCCTGCATCACTTCTTAAAATGAATTGCAGAAGTGATGTTTTTAGTGGGGGATGACCCATCAGGGCCCAATTAACCATCTGAATTTCCTTTCTAGCTCATTAAAGTTACATCACCGTAGCCACAGTGAATGCTGGAAGGCGCAGAAAATGTTATAATTGCATGTGAGGATTGTGTGACAACGGTTAAATAGCAACATCAAGAATACAAGAAATGTTGACATAGTTTACCAAGCTTATTTGCTGCATTTAATAGTATATAAAATGCCACATCCCTTCATCAGCTGAGAGATTTGACCAGTCAGAGATCCCTCAAATCTTCTGCTATGATAGCTGGATAAAACTGTTGGATGTAGATAAGTGCAGCTTAGTTTACTTATCTCTCCTCATTTGTTAACACACTATTAATTTTGATCACTTCAGCACCCAAACTCTTCTGGTAAATCTAACAGCATTTTTAAACTGAACAAGAAATCGTATGCTTGTGAGATATCCCTGTGAATTATGTTTTCAGTTTCTAGAACGTTTTGGCTCACGTACAGCACTTTCATCCTCTGGCTCCTAATATCATCACCACATCAAAGAACTATACAAGTATCATTGATGCCATCTTACAGCCATCATGCAGATCAAATGACACGTGACCCATTGTTTGGGCAGATGACGACAGACTTTCCAAGGTGGGCGGAAGAAGAGAGAAATTGCCTTGATGCTGCCATAGTGCAGCCCAGGACACCGACTGAAGAATAAACGCAATTATCGCCTGCACAGTGAGCGGAAACATGGGGAAACGTTCACAAAGCAGCCAGAGGAAGTACTTCGGGCACAACCTGAAGTGCAGCCTGCAGTTGTGTGGCATTGATGCCAACAATTGGGAGATATTTGCAGCAGGCTGACAAAGATGTTCAACATGACAAGGAGCAAACAGCTTTGAAATGCAGCACAGCTGACAGCAGCAGGAAAAAAACGGTTGCTGTAGAAACAGCATCAGCGCAATGACAAATAACCAAGTTGTGCTGCAGAAAACCTTGAGCTTCATGAATTGAATTATACAGCTACAAAGAGGTCACAGAAAATGAACAATACTCATCCAGTCAACTTTATTGTTGAAGGGCTAATAACCAGTGTATGCATTTGGAAGGCATGTTTTGTGCCAGGTCAGTTGTAAAATCAATTCAATAAAGTTTGATTTTCATTTATTGTTTGCATTGCTGTTCCTTCAAGTCAACTCGATAACATAATGCAATCATAGATTTAAAATATTACACATTGCTTAAGACTATCTAAAGTAAATTACATCACAGTGGATAATAATTAATCCCAATAGTTATCTCATTCAAGATTTCTGACTAGCAGGC
Source organism: Carcharodon carcharias (assembly GCF_017639515.1). Classification (NCBI taxonomy): domain Eukaryota; kingdom Metazoa; phylum Chordata; class Chondrichthyes; order Lamniformes; family Lamnidae; genus Carcharodon; species Carcharodon carcharias. The sequence goes on from NC_054471.1 coordinate 197,622,456, forward strand.
AACAAATAGGATGTGCATAAAATATTACAACAAGAATTGGTAATGTTAAAAGTGCACCTCAAGTGTGACAAGGCACCTGTTTAGTGCCCTACTGAAATGTGGGAAATGCTAGTGTGGCTTTTGTTTCACCAGATCTGCAGTTAATGATTGACTTAACTGATTTAATGGCCAAAGAAAATAAGAGCTGGCATTTCCATAGTGCCTTTCACAACCTCGGGATGTCCCAAAGTGCTTTACAGACAACAAGGTCCATTCAAAGTGTGGTGATTTTTGTAAAGAAACAGCAGGCATTTTCTGCATGGTAAGCTCCCATAAAAGTGAATAAGATAGACGACAACATGGTATAATTTAAGTTTGTTATGGACAAAGAAATAGACAAGTTGCAAAAAAATGTTTTGGAATGGAGGAGAGTGGGTTTTAGTAAAATGAGGCAGAATCTGGCCAAGGTAAACTAGGAACAGCTACTTGTGGGGAAATCTACAGAGGAACAGTGGGGGGTGTTCAAAAAGGAAATGGGGAGGGTACAGACACAACATGTTCCTCTAGGGTGATAGGAAGGAGTAACAAGCCCAGAGAACCATGGATGACCAGAGATATTCAGGATACGATGAGAAGGAAAAGAGAGGCTTTTAGCAGGTACAAGGGAAGCAAATCAGTGGAGGCATTAGTGGAGCACAGAAAGTGCGGGGTGGAGCTTAAGAAAGCCATTAGGAGAGCAAAGAGGGGATATAAGAGAGCTCTGGCTGGTAAAAGTGGGGAAAATCCCAAGATATTCTTTAAGTAAATCAATGGGAAGAGGATAACCAGAGAAAGAGTAGGACCCATAAGGACAATCTATGGGTGGAGCCAGAGAACATCAGTAGAGTGTGGAACGAATACTTCACATCTGTCTTCACTCAAGAGAATAAGGATGAAGGTATCGAACTCAGGGAGAGAGACTGCGAGGTTCTTGAGCAAATTGATATAGGGAGTGACAAGGTATTTGCAGGTGTTGGCAGGCTTAAAAGTGGACAAATCTCCAGGTCCAGATGATTTGTGTCCCAGACTGCTGAGGGAGGCAAGGGAGGAGATCGCAGGGGCTCTGACCCAAATGTTTAATTCCTCTATGACCACGGGGGAGGTGCCAGAGGATTGGAGAACAGCTGATGTGGTTCCGCTATTTAAGAAGGGTTGTAGAGATAAGCCAGGGAACTACAGGCCAGTGAGTCTCACGTCAGTGGTAGGGAAACTATTGGAGAAAATTCTAAAAGACAGAATCTATCTCCACTTGGAGAGGCAAGGTTTGATCAGGGATAGTCAGCATGGCTTTGTCAGAGGGAGGTCATGCCTAACAAATGTGACTGAATGTTTTGAGGAGGTGACCAGGTGTGTAGATGAGGGGAGTGCAGTTGATGTAGTTTATATGGATTTCAGCAAAGCCTTTGACAAGGTCCCACATGGGAGACTTATAAAGAAGGCAAATGCACATGGGATATGGGTTAATTTGATAAGGTGAATTCAAAATTGGCTTAGGTGTAGGAGGCAGAGGGTGATGACAGAAGGATGCTTTAGTGACTGGAAGCCAATGTCCAGTGGTGTACCACAGGGATCTGTGCTGGGTCCCCTATTATTCGTCATTTATATAAACAACATAGAGGACTATGTGGGGGTAAGATTAGTAAGTTTGCAGATGACACAAAGATTGGCCGGGTGGTTAATGTGAGGTTGAGTGTCTTGGGCTACAGGAAGATATAGACGGGATGGTCAAATAGGCAGATAAGTGGCAGATGGAATTTAACCCTGAAAAAAAAGTGTGAGGTGATACACCTTGGAAGGAATAATTTGACAAGGAAGTATTCAATAAAAGGCATGACACTGGGAAGTTCTGAGGAACAAAGGGACCTTGGCATGTGTGTCCATAGATCTCTGAAGGCGGAGGGGCATGTTAGTGGGGTGGTGAAAAAGGCATATGGGACACTTGCCTTTATCAATCGAGGCATGGATTACAAAAGTAGGGAGGTCATGTTGGAGTTATATAGACCCTTGGTGAGGCCACAGCTGGAGTACTGTGTGCAGTTCTAGTCACCACATTATAGGAAGAATGTGATTGCACTGTAGGGGATGCAGAGGAGATTCACCAGGATGTTGCCTGGGATGAAACATTTAAGTTCTGAAGAGAGGTTAGATAGACTTGGGTTGTTTTTGTTGGAGCAGAGAAGACTGAGGGGCGACCTGATCGAGGTGTACAAGATTATGAGGGGCATGGACAGGGTGGAGAGGGAGCAGCTGTTCCCCTTAGTTGGAGGGTCAGTCACAAGGGGACATAAGTTCAAGGTGAGGGGCAGTATGTTTAGGGGGGAGTGAAGAAAAACTTTTTTACCCAGAGGGTGGTGATGGTCTGGAATGCGCTGCCTGGGAGGGTGGTGGAGGCGGGTTGCCTCACATCCTTTAAAAAGTACCTGGATGAGCACTTGGCACGTCATAACATTCAAGGCTCTGGGCCAAGTGCTGGTAAATGGGATTAGGTAGGTGGGGCTGGTGTTTCTCACGTGTTGGTGCAGACTCGATGGGCCGAAGGGCCTCTTCAGCACTGAGAGATTCTGTGATTCTGTGACCAAAGGATCCGTCTTAGTGATATTAGCTGAAGGATAGCTGGATTGTGGGGAGCGAAGCCTTCACTTGCTCCAAATGTGGTCACCAATGCTTGCTCATTATTTGGAAAATAGGGTAAATTAATGTACAGAGAATGGCTAATTTACTTTATACCACATAAAGCACAGGTAATTGAATGATAAAGAAAGCAGCAGTAAACAAATTTACATGGAGAGACTATCACATTGGAGAACAGGCAAAGTACCTGTGAAAATGAATCATTATATTCACCATTGATAACATCATGCAGTGCAAGATTTTCTCTCTCTTTTTAATAACTTCTGAGCTCATCAAGGTTAAGAATACCAGTGTTGAAGAACAGAACATTTTTTCACTCACTGTTAGCATGAAGCACTCCCACTGCATGTATGGCACGATTGAGACACAAGCCTCTACTCTCAGCACGACATTTGCATTAACAAACCAGTCCTCCATGTAGTCTTTGAGGGGAATTGGATGAGCTGTTCCCAACTTGCACAGTTTTACATTCTTAGCCACTAAGCATTGAATTGATACTGGATAAACTCAATATTCCTAAAGAAATCTCTGGAGTGGATTCAAACTAAGGAGATGAAAGAATCATATTCTTACACATTCAGTTCTCTTTGTGATATATAAACACTCTGTATTTATTAGAATATAAGCATCTTGGTTAGAAAAAGCCTTTGTTAACTGTGAGCTCACATACGAACCGATCTGACCACTGACATATCTGGAAAACCATTAGCCAGTATTACTAACTATTTTTAAGTTTGATTCTATGTTACAATATTTGATTCTTTAGATATTTAAAGTTATTCTGCAGTTCAATCCAGGAAATACAGTTTTGTTTATCATTTATGTTGCTCAAATACTTTCAATCTTCACATTTCAGACACCCTCTCAATGTGTCGCAGGCTTTCATTTTCAATAAGAGGCTGGCTATTTGAACAGTTTCAATTTCAAGGTTAGTATATTCAGTATTGCATGTTACTACTTTTTATATCTGTTCCATTTTCTTCAGTAAACAGACACAAAAGAGTGAGCACTGCTCCTTCACTTACAATGTGGAAGACATTTCCAGCTACACAATGGAACACTTCATTAGAGTCACACAGTCATAGGGACACAAACTTAACCCAGCATTTCTCAGTTGAGCAACTAAGTCAACTCTTCAATAAATTGAGAATTATGACTGAATGCCAACATCTGACTAACTTCATTTTAATGTATTTCACTGTGCAGGGTAGGCAAATTTCTAAAATAAAAGACTATATGGAGCTTTTCACAACCAACAGATATCTCAAACTAGCTCTTGACGGCCAGTGAGGTACTTTTGAAATGTAGTCACTGTTGTATTGTAGTCAGTTTTCACACAGCAAGCTCCCACAAACAACAATGTGGTAATGACCAGATAATCTGGTTTTTGTAATGTTGATTGAGGGATAAATATTGAACTAGATATGGTGGCTTTCTCTTGTTGTGTTGCATTTCCTATTTGAAGTGGGGGGCACTACGCTCCTGCCTTTCTTCAAAGCAGTGCCAGGGGATCTTTTATATCCACCTGAGCAGGCAACTGAGGTCTCAGTTTAACATCTCATCCACAACAAGGACAGCACCTCCAACAGAGCAGCACACGCTCAGCACCCCACTGGAATGTCAGCCTTGATTTTTGTGCTCAAGCCCTGGATTGGGACTTGAACCTGGAACCTTGATTATTGTGTGTTACATTTTCTATAAAAGAGTTCATGAATTATGGTCAGCCTTATTGTAACTAAATCAGACTAATCATAGCCTTTGACTGGTAGGAGCAAAAGAACTTTTACACAAATAAACAGACATTTGTTTTCGAACTGAAAATAAAAGTTGCTACCACAACTGAGCCAGGTCTGACACTCAAATAACAAACTATATAAAATAATGGTATTCCTTACACAAGGAACTTGCTGTAAAAAAACTAACAAATATATTATTCACTATACAAGCCTACGAAGGACCTTCGAGAATGTGTTTTAAACATCAAAGGAAAGATTCCTTATATTATTTTAATGTCTGCTTCCAAATTAATCACAGTCCTTATCAATGATTGGGGATAAAGTCCACACTTTTTCTCATCAGTTTGTTTCATTGTGCGAAAATTATCATTTTGTTACAAATCCTTAAAAGGACTGCAGGGGAAAAAGTTCCTGGACATTTGCTGTGTTGTTTCAGAGCAGTGGTGTTCCAGCACACCAAGTTAACAAATGGCAGGATGTAGGTCCCCAATATAATTCCCCACCCTCAATCAGTCGTGGGAGCAGGGGTACCAAGCAAATGTTTCTTTAAGAAGAGGACAGGGAAACTCCACCTCCCAGGTGGAGTTATGCTTAAACATTCTTGCCCACAAATGATGGCCTAAGAGCAAGTTGTCAACCCACCTTCACAGCTGCAAAGTGTGTATGGCACAGGGAGAGGTAAAGAGTAAAATACTTGAATTAGAAAAGAATCTATACTTTTAAACAAATACAAAATACCAGCATTGTCTTGGGTCAGCTGGTAGCATTTTCAACTCTGAGCTAAAAAGTAGTAGGTTCAAGTCCTGCTGCAGATACTTGAGCACAGGATCCAGGCTGACACTCCATTTCAGTCCTGGGGGGAGCGTCACACTGGTGGAGCTGCCATCTTTTGGATGAGACGTTAAAATTAAGTCCTGTGTGTTCTCTCAGCTAGATGTAAAAGATCTCAAATAAGAGCAGGAAAGTTATTCTTGGTGTCCTGGACAATATTTATCCCTGAACCATTGCCTAAAAATATATTGTCTCCCCATCATTACATTGCTTTTATCAGGCCTTGCTGTGCACAAATTATTTGGCACATTTCCATTACAACAGGAACTACACTTGAAAAGTACTTCACTTGTTGCAAAGCATTTTAAGATTTCCAGAAGTTGTGAAAGATACGATGTGAATTTAAGTCTTACTGCTTTTTTCCCCCTTTTTAACATACTGGGATATGTTGCGTTACCTCCCACTATTGCAGTGCAAATGATCAATCTATAGTTGAGGGGATTACAGTGAAATCATGAATCCTTCAGTATGGTTGTGCATTAAACTACATGTGGTACATTACATGCACAAATAACAGCACATAAACCGCAAAGATCAATCGCTAAAAGTATTTATTGAGTGATTTCAAAACTATACACTCATCCTTTACCTTTGCCCACATGGTTCAAGATGACATCTGAATCCCTTGGTAAAATTCCTGACTTGTAATCATTGTCAGGTATCCAAACATCTATGTAACATGTAAGCTAGGAACTTTGCGGAGTAAAAGTTTGCTTCACAACTTTATTTCAATAATTTGTTAGCACATGTACAAGTGTTTCCAACTGTGTCATCACCTGTAATGTCATTTAGTCTGGAAGTACAGAGAAAAATTCACACCTACCTGTACAGGTCTCCTTATAGGTTGGGTTTGGAGTAAATCCACCAGCATATCCAACTTGAGTGGAATAGACACCTTTTTGAACCCAGAATTTTCTCTCAGCACCCCAGAAACAGCCCATGCCTAAATAAAGCAAAAAATAGAGTGGTAGCATAAGTAAACTGAATGGGAACATAATACACACAATCGAATGGATAAATCAAGATCAAAGACAAGTAAAATAGCTTATCAAGACCTTTAAAGAATTGCTGAATTTTAAGTATTTATTTTTTGGTTTTTGCTTATCAAAATGCAGCCACTTGCCTTTTAAAAATCATTATGAATTCCACTTGCATCACTATTACACCAGAATTATGGTCGAAAACTGGGTGATGCAATGGATTAGCACATCATCATTTCATCCCTTGGACCTCAACCTGAATTCAGCCCTAGCAATACGAGACAAACATCGTTCTAACTTGTCTCAGAAGTCTCAGCCCTATAGTTCCTTGAAAATAAAGGCCTGTAGGAGAAAGCTGCTCCCTTTGTGCTACTAATTGCTAATCCCATTTAGAGAAGCTATTTAAGATGGCTGATGTAAGGAAAGGAAATGTCAATTTGGTGTGGTTGGGATGTAAGGTTTTTGAGGTTCTGAAGAGTATATGATGCTTTGCTGTACCCAATCTGGCAGTGCTTGGTCAGGTTGTTACTGAACTCCTAAAGTGGGAGATAAAAACAAAAAAAACTGCGGATGCTGGAAATCCAAAACAAAACAGAATTACCTGGAAAAACTCAGCAGGTCTGGCAGCATCGGCGGAGAAGAAAAGACTTGACGTTTCGAGTCCTCATGCCCCTTGTCGAAGGGTCATGAGGACTCGAAACGTCAACTCTTTTCTTCTCTGCCGATGCTGCCAGACCTGCTGAGTTTTTCCTGAAGTGGGAGCATGTTGCATTTCCAAGCACTGACATCCATTTTCTGGAATAGAAAACTCTGTCTTTTGAAATACTTGAACAGATCAAAATGGGGCAAATGACACGAAACTTACACTTACTTAGGTCCTAACCAGTTAAAAAACAGCAAGAAAACCAATGACGTTATTTTTCAAAACAAAAGCCAAATCATTCTATTGGATATTTTATACAAATAAGAAATGGCAACATAACAGAAAGTTGGACTGAGAAAGTCACCACATCTGGTTCAACCTGTTTAGGCCACTAACACAAAAGAAAATTTTGTGGATGCTGGAAACCGGAAATAAAAACAGGAAATGCTGGAAATGCTCAGCAGGTCCGACAGCCTCAGCGGAGAGAGTAACGGAGTTAACATTTCACGCCTCTCCAAAGATGTTGCTCGGCCTTGAGTGGTTTCAGCATTCTCTGGTTTTATTTCAACCTGTTGTGGTGGGTTTTGCAAAGCGGTGTTAATTTTAATCCTGATTTGAGAGACAATTCCCCCAACTCCCTATTAAATCAAGATCAATCTCTTTTGAATGCTTCAGTGAAGGAGGACACTTGCTCTGCTGTGTGGCAGCTTAATCCAGACCAGTAACAGGCCCAAACTTTCCTCTTACTTAACACCCACTTTCAGACACTCTTGTGGCAGCCAGAAGAGGTAAATAGATCAGGGAGGCATATTGTCAATTCTCAGCTCGTAAAAACCAGGATTAAATTCTTCCTCCAAGGGTTACGTGGGTTGGCAGCTTTGTCTGCTAATTGTAGCCTGCCACACGCAGGTTATATTTAAATTCCCCTTTAAAGTTCTATGGTGCAGTTCCAGCCCCAGTCACCTGGGGCCCACTCAAAATGAACACCTGTATGAAAGTAATGGTGGTGGTTGTTAGGTATAGCAGACAGGTGCTCTGAGAACTGTGTTCGCTGAAACTTATTTCTGCTCTTGCTCAATCTTGCCGTTAGGTACAGCATTAATGTGTGTCACAAGAGAAAATGGTGGCTCCATTGGAGACTTCCCTTTACCTTTGTTTTGGGGAAGAAGGGGCTGAGGGGAACAATAACTTGCATTGGTATAGCACCTACAAGCTAATAACAAAGAGCCAAGGTGCTTCACAGGGGCATTATCAAACAAAATACCACACTGAGGTCAGAGAGAGGAAGAGAGAGAGAGAGAGAGAGGGAGAGAGAGAGAAAGGGGGCGAGAGAGGTAGCGAGAGAGGGGGAGGGCGAGGGTGGGTGGTGAGAGACACCAGGAAACGAGGGTGAGGGCGGGTGGGGAGGGCGCGTGGGAGAGAGTGCGGGGAGGGTGCAAGCAGGAGAGTGCGGGGAGGGTGCAAGGGGGAGATCGCGAGGGGAAGAGCGCAAGGCCCTAACGCTAATCCCAATGTCTGCACATGACGCTTGTCCAGATGTGTTCCGGGCTGGCATTCCTGCTGACATGGGTGGTAAGTTTGACATGGTGGGGTGATTCCGGCGAGCAGGACTTATAAATAGATGCAAATGTATTAAAATGACATTCCTAACACACAGCAGCAGGAAATGCGGCCAATCATTGATGGAGCAGACGATCGCAAACTGGTTTCAGAACGGCGTGAAACCGATTTTGACCTTCTTGCCATCTTGCCGCTTACACTCGCCATGACGCCCAGTGCCAACAGGGACAGAAAATTCCAGCCTACGCCTTGAGCAAAGTTGGACTCGCTGTCAAAATCTGCCTAAGACCATTATGCTGATGTTCCAGTTCTCCATAAGACACACACTAACCATAAATCCAGTGCCTCCAAGCTCCGCACCTATGGCTTTAAGCTATTTGTTGCAGTACACCATGCATTGTATGACATTGCAACCTACTTCTGAGACAAACTGACTGGCTTATCCATTCATTGTGAGTCAAGCGCCAATAATGTCTTCACAGCCAATGTAAAAGTTAGGCACACATTAATTCACTGTGTATAAACCACCTAAGATCAGGTGGTCTCTTTCAGCGTTTGCCCACTGCCACTCATCCTGAAGTCCATGTTGACGATTTCAACAACCACCACGTCACAGGGTCATAATTCTGATGACGAACCAAGTAAACAACTGGTGGTCTGGGCCTCTCTGGCGATCGCTATCTCCTCCAAGCAAACAGGCACCTTCCATTCATATAGATGGAGGAAAGACTACAATCAGACCTTGGTTTTGTCTCCAGGGATGGGGTTGATGGGTCTTCTCTTCATGTATCTCTCACTTCCCACACAACCAACATCGATCAGCCTTATCCATATAGGAATAAAAGGTATCTCTGAACGTGTCCACTGCTGGAACTTCCATAAAGTCTACTAGGATGGATTCATGGCAGAAGTTGAGCAACAGTTTACTAGCCTCAATCCTATCCCTAAGAGCTACAATAAGTTCTACCAGACTATGAAAGGTGCAGACAAAAAAATACATTCAACATGGCTTTCCTAAGTGCTTCACATCTTGCTGGCTACCTGAAACTGACAAACTCCCCCTGAAACTGGCAAACTCCCCCTGAAACTGGCAAACTCCCCCTGAAACTGGCAAACTCCTCCAACAGTATTAAGCTTCTGGGATCCAGATGTTGTCACCGAGCTCTTGGCATCTCTGGATATGGCTCGATGACAAAGGTGGCAAAAGACCGTGGAGGAGGCTCAATTTCAATCACTCAGCTAGAAACCTTGGCACTGCTGCATCTGCTCAACATCAACATTCTGAAGTATCAGCAAAGGCCATTGTTTCAAGGCTGTTCCCCAACTCCAAGGTCATCTCAACTGAGGAAGCTCGCTGTGAAGTTCTGAAGGAATTCTCCAAGTCCATTTCATCATCTCACACATCCTCATTTTCTTTTCCCTACACCAGAACTGACACTGACAAGTCTTTCATTCTATAAAGCACGAAAAGCAGCAGCATCAATAGCATCTATCCTGAAATCCTAAAGCACTTGGGACCTAATAGATGTGACTGGTTGGCTTCTTTATTTACTGGCATCATTCCATCAATCTGGAGAGGGGCTAAAATCATTGCCATCCTCAAGGTGGGGAAACCCGCTGCTGACCCAGCTAGTTATTGGCCCATATACCTCTTACAAACGGAGTGTCTCCTCCTGGACAAGCTCTCTCCACTGTTGGAACCCAAACTCCCCAAGGACAAGTCGGTTCCAGACCTGGTAGGAGCCGTGTTAATCAAGTATTCACACTTACCACCCACAGTCAGGCTGGCTACCAACACACGATCAAGACAGGTGTTGCACGCATCAACGTTTCATAAGCATAGGTCGCTGTCTGGAGACATGGTCTTCTGTTGAAGGCTGCCAGTCTTCTCCAGTGCCAGGCTACAATACAGGATTTCTCTCAGAGACCAGACAAGCTCCATAAAACCCTGAATGATGGACTTCCCCAATGCTCTGTTTCAGCTCCAATCCTCTTCAACATCTACCTGAGTGACTGATCTCCCACCACCTCTAGGAAGTTTGCCTGTGCAGATGATCTGGCCCTTGCTGCCCAGGCAACCAACCTTGAGGATCTTAGCAGCACCCTACCCCAGGACTTAGAAGTAATGGAGCAATAATTCAACCACTGAGCTCTCCACCCAACTATGACCACAAGTCACTCACATAGGAACATAGGAAGTAAGAGCAGGATTAGGCCGTTCAGCCCCTCATGCCTGCTCTGCCATTCAACTAGACCATAGCTGATCTTCTACCTCAAAGCCATTTTCCCACACTTCCCCCATATCCCTTGATATCTTTACTATCCAGAAACCTATCAATCTCTGCCTTAAATATACTCATGACTGAGCCTCCACAGCCCTCTGGGGTAAAGAATGCAACCATCCTCATTTTTAACTCTCCTTCAGTGAAATGGTGAGCGGTAGTCAATTAGCACCTGGGAAGGCCATTTGCATTTTAAGTAACTTCCCAGAGATAGATGGGCATGTCATGTCTATCTCTGTCTGTCCAGAAGCCACAAAAAATGTAACCTCACTTTCCAGAGTCCATTTTGTGAAGGCATACTCATTTCATGCTACATCTAAGAAGTAAAATGTCCAGCTCCCAATAGGCTTTACGGACATATGACGTGATCTTAACATCACGTGGATATGTGATTGAAAGTTCATCTCGGGGTCAAATAGGACAGAAATTGCAAGCAGTCTGGTTCAGCATCAGACAGTTGCCAGGGAGAGGGATGAAGTCGATAGCTTAGGGGCAAAGTTTGGGAAGGATCCTGTTAGGACCTCCATAGAGACCAATACCGTTTAAAAAGAAATTCAAAATTCCAGTTAATAGCGGAAAGCATAACACAACAAGGATGTCACGTTTAAGACTTCTACTGTAACAAAAGACTAAGTAAAAGCACTATTGACTAAACACTATCTTTGTAGGCAACTTATACTTTAAATCACAAAACAGAATATTCCCCTTTTCCTTTTAGCATAACCGAAAATACCCTTCACAAATATTCTTTAAGTATGTCCTTCAAGTATGCATTCAATTCTCCCAGAACCAGTCCAAGGTGATTCTTAGCTGCCTAGGATTTACTTCTGTTCTTTTCCTTTCCCAACCTGGGAACATGTAAAAGCAGAATGTCTTTTACAGTGAGGTTTCTTCCCCAGCAATTCTTCCTGTTGGACAAACTAGGTAAACCTGCAAGCCTCATTTTAGCTCTTCATAAATTCAGCCTTTTCAATCTGACCATGAATTTCCACCTGTATTCCTGTATCGTGAACCATCGTGTCCAACTCCTTATAACTGCAATCCTTCTCCGGCATACTCGCAGACTAACACAGTCTATGAGGTTTCAGGGATACCCCTCTCCTCTCAAAGCCTATCTCCATGGCACCATGAATCACATGGGCCTTATATCCAGACAGGAGTGCTGATTAGATATCCATGAGACCCCAACTCTCTTATCTTGGAAGCAAATGGGCAGTTTAAATGGGCACAACTGTTTACAACCCAACATTCTCAATATTTTTCTGGGGCCTTGGAGACTCTTAGTGTGTTCACTGTTAGCACACAGGCTGCTGCCACTGTCACCAAGTGTAAATACCTTGCAACTTTTTCCCAACAAAACAATCTCAGCCCCCTTTAATCTCTAACAATCAAACCACCCAAGTTTGCTGTCAGGCAGACTTCGGAACAGGTCACATGACCCCCTACATTTTACCTTAAAGAAACAGTCCCTAAAAATAACAATAATTGCTTCATTTTTCCCAATATTTAATTGGAGGAATTTCTACTCATCCATTACTTAGAGACAGTGGAGGAGTCAAGAGAGGGTGTGATGCAGTAAAGCTAGGTGGAAACTGATGTGTTTTTTGATAATGTTGCCCGGGGGCAGCATGTAAATGAAGAATAGGAGGGAGGGGGGGGAGCAAGTATAGAGCTTTGAGGGACACCAGAGATAACGTGAGAAATGGAAGAGAAGCCATTGAGGCTATGATTAGATAGATCAGAATGGAACCAGGCTAGTGTAGTCCCAACCAGCTGGACGACAGTGGATGAGGACAGTGTGATAAACAAAAGCAAAGTCTGCAGACAGGTCTAGAAGGAAAAATAGGGATAGCTTCCCTTTGTCATAGTCACACAGGAAGCCACTTGTGACTCTGATAAGAGGCATTTTGGTACTGCGGTGGTGTAAAAACATGATTGGAGAGGTTGAAAACACAGTTCTAGGAACGACGGGAACAATTTTAGGAGATGACAACATAGTCAAGAATTTTGCAGAAGGGTTGTTGGAGATGGGGCAGTAGTTTGCAAGGACAGTGGGGGTCAAAGGCTGTTTTTTTGAGGATTGGTGATGACAACAGGTTTAAAGGAGGGAGGTACAGAACCTTGAGGGGACAGAACCATTAACAATGTCAACTAACATGGGAGCCAGGAAGGGAAATTGGGTGGTCAGCATTTTAGTGGGAATTGGATCGAGAGAGCAGTAAATGGATCAGCGAGGGCATGAGGGGAGATAGGAGAGATACCAGAGAAGGAGGAGACAAAGTTCAGGGTTAGGGGAGTGGGGAGGGAGGAATTTCGGCCTGCTGGACTAAGGGAAGGGAGGGAAGTGACAGAGACAGCTGATCAATTGGTCTCAATTTCAATGACCAAGAAATCCATGAGCTCCTTGCATCTTTTGTTGGAGGAGGCAGGAGAGAGAGGGGATTAACAAGAACACAAGAATGAGAAGGGGTAGGCTAACTGGCCCCTGGAGCCTGCTCCGCCATTTAATAAGATCACGGCTGATCTGATTGTGTCCTCAACTCCACTTGCCTGTCCAGCCCCCACATCAACTCCCTTATCAAAAATCTATCTGACTCACCCTTGAATATATTCAATGACCCAGCCTCCACTGCTTTCTGGGGAAGAGCATCCCACAGACTAATGACTCAGCGGAAAAAAATTCTCCTCATCTGAGTCTTAAATGGGAGAGTCCTCATTTTTAAACTGGTGTTTTCTAGATCTAAACTCCCCGACAAGGAGTAACACTTCTCAGCATCCACCCTGTCAGGTCCCCTCAGGATCGTGTATGTTTCAATATGTTTCACCTGCCATTCTTCTAAATTCCAATGGGTATAGGACCAACCTGCTCAACCTCTCCTAAACCCTTCAGCCCAGAAATCAGTCAGGTGAACCTTCATTGAACTGCTTCTAATGCTATTATATCCTTTCTCAAGTAAGGGGACCAAAACTGTGCCCAGTTCTTTAGATGCAGTTTACCAAGGCCCTGCACAACTGCAGCCACACCTCCCTAATTCTGTGTTCCACTCCCCTTGCAATAAACACCAACAATCCATTTGCCTTCCTAATCACTTGCTGTACCTGCACACTAACTGTTAGTGATTCATGTACCAGGACACCCAGATCCCTCTACCTCCAAGTTCTGCAATCTCTCTCCATTTAAATAGCATATTGCTTTTCTATTCTTCCTGCCAAAGTGCACAAGTTCATATTTTCCCACATTATACTCCATTTGCCAAAATTTTTGTCCACACACTTAGCCTATCAAAATCCTTTTGCAGGCTCTTTATGTCCTCAACAACTTATTTTCTTACCTATCTACAGTAGAGAAAAGAAACCTGGGCTACATTTGCATTCCAGGATGATTTTGGAATAGTGAGCAGTTTTCACAGACGAGAGTAGAGGCCAACAGTGTTTAATGTGGTCCGGCCAGATCCGGTGGTGAATGGCTAAGCCAGTTTTCTGCCACATCTGTTCAAGTCTGTATCCCTTGGACTTAAGGGAGTGGAGATGTGAGCCACACAGATGGATTGGCCCAGGTTGAGAGAGAGAAAGCAATGGTTTTAATGGAAATGAGGGTAAAGGTGGAAGTGAATTTGTGGTTGAGCACCAACTGCAGCAAAGTTACACAGATTGATTACCATCCACCCTATAGAGGGCATCAGGCACCTATCCATAATTACCCAAGCCAGCAGGTTCTCTTTGTGCATGTGCATATCCACCAGGGAGACACAGGGGTGGGTAGTAGGCTCCTCTGACTTTACCAAAGAGCAGGGACAAGTATGATGACCCCCTCTTGTCCTTTATGACCTGCTTGTATCAAAGGTTGGACAGTTGAGGAATATTGAGGAGAGGGAGAGGGAGAGGGAGAGGGAGAGGGAGAGGGAGAGGGAGAGGGAGAGGGAGAGGGAGAGGGAGAGGGAGAGGGAGAGGGAGAGCGCCTCTCCATTTGTGAACTTTGAATCAAGACAAGCTCTACAACTCTGTTGCCTTTCTTTGATTTTTCTTTCCCCCCAAAGGCTTGCTTTATGAACAGTGATCAGAATTGCATTATTCCAAGTGTAACAGATAATTGTTTTTGGGGAGTTAGAATCGCCACCTAGATTCTGCTACGTTAAGTACAAATACGCACGTTTTGTGGTAAAGGCAGGAAACATGGCTAAGCTTAAAATAGCGGTTTATCAACCGAAAGCAAGAACTGTCATACGCAAGTTGGAAACTGGATGCAAGTGTCACTCCAATTAAACTGAGCAGTGGTGAAATGAGGATAGAGGGAAGGGCAATCACTTAGGAACATCAGTTATCTCATCATCTTGGTCTGTTAATTTTCCTTCATTTTACAATCGAATAAAACTGAGCTTTGCCTTCAGCTTTTTGTCAATATGTAAACCCTGAAGAACAAAAAGAGAGAAACAATAAAAAAGGTAGTTCCAGTCAAATCAGGGAGAGCAGAGAAGGGTAAACTGGCTGAAAATTCTGTACATTCTTCCAAAGAATGAAATTGTATCAGTATAACCAATTTAATATTCCTCAACTCTCCAACCTTTGATACAAGCAGGTCATAAAGGGCAGGAGGGGTCATCATACTTGTCCCTGCTCTTTGATAGAGTTATCCAATTATTCCCACTCCCCCTGCTCTTTCCCCATATTCCTGTGATTCTTATCCTTCAAGTATTTATTCAATTCCCTTTTGAAAGTCACAATTGGATCTATTTCCACCACCTCTCAGACAGTACATTCCAGATCACAGCAAGGCACTACAACAACAAAAAAAATCCTCATGTTGCCTTGGGTTCTTTTGCCAATTGCCTTAAATCTGTGACCTTTGCTTCTTCCACTGAAAACAGTTGTTCCTTATTTATTGTATCCAACTGCTCATGATTTTGGACACCTCTATCAAATCTCCTCTTAACTTCTCTGCTTTAAAGGAGAACAACCCCAGCTTCGAGTCTCTGTACATAACTGAGGACGCTCATTTCCTGCTCCCACTCCAGTAAACCTATTTTGCACCCTCTCTGAGCTTTTGATATCCTTCCTAAATTGAGGTGTTCAGAATTGAACACAGTACCCAGCTGACCAAAGAAGTACAAGATGAGGGCCTTCTGCTTCAGGACAAACATCCTCTACTGCACCATCATTCACCAGCTCAGAAATCTACCCAGCAAAATAGAAAGTATTACCGGTTGATGCATGAGTGAACTGAAGAATGGAGAATTGAAGCAGAACCTCACAGTCCTGAGCAAAGGCTCACAAGATATCTATCCTTGGTTGAGATGTCTGTGAGCCCATACCTCACTTCTCTTGCTTTTAAAAGGATACCAGCAGAGCTCCTATCACCACTCAGTAGGTGCAGCAGTGTCAGAGGTAGTGGCATCCTAACTAAATGCACAGACTGTTGCATTAAGACCAAACAGATTAGAGGGAGAGCAAGGGAGAGCGAGGGAGAGCGAGGGAGAGCGCCTCTCCGTTTGTGAACTTTGAATCAAGACAAGCTTCTGTCAAGACTTCCAAGATCTGATGTCAAGCATATGACCAGCTCTCCACTGATCACTAGGTAACCAGAACACAGGCTCAGTCCCTGTGGCATACCAGGACTCCACTGCCCTGTCACTGCTGTCTCTGGAGAGTAATATATATATATAGCTTCCCAGACAGCAGCAGCAACTGATAATGTTTTTTCACAATGTCATCAACGGCATCTAGAATACTTTTGGCTATGAAATTTAAGGCTGTACCTTTTGACAGCCAATGGTAGTCAGCTCCAAATGTGGGAGATGAGCTAACAATCTGATTTCTGCAGATGGCAAAATCTGTCCTGAGCTTCCCCACAGGGAACAGAAGCTGAGAGCAGCACTCGGGGATGGGGAGGAAGGAGAATGCCAGCTTTAACAGTTGGAAAGTGGAAAGGAAGTGCATCAGAATGTGCTGGTGGAGAAAAGAGTGCTAATGTGTACCGAGAGTGAGGAGAATGTGTGTTAGCTGGAACCAGAAGAGGAAAAAAGCGCTGGTATGAACCAACTTCACTGCGTTGGGAGCAGGGAGTCAGTGGAGAGCAGCAAGGACTGAAATATGGGAAAGGGTAGTTCTTGGAATCAGACAGGATGCAAGTTGCAGAGCTCTGGATGAGTTGGCATTTGTGTGGGGCGGAGTTTGGGAGAATTGCTAGGAGGACACTGGTGCCTGGAAGCGAGAAAGGGATTCAGTTGAACAGCAGCGAGGGGTAAGGATGAAAAAAAAAGTGGATGCTGAGTTTTCGGCAAAAATTGAACAATAACTTGCTAAAGTTTAAATGAAAGAAGTTCTAGCTGATCTTTCTTGTTGTTGGACAGCCAGACCCTGCCTGCAAGAGTTATGGAATAGAAACAGAGGAGGAGTAGGCCATTTAGACACTCACGCCTATCCTGCCATTCCGTGAGATCAAGTCCAACCTGTGACCTAACTCCATACACTCACCATATCCCTTAACACCTTCAAATAACAAGTCTATCAACCTCAGATTTTAAAATTGTCACTGATCTAGCATCACCTGCTATTTGTGGAAGAGAGTTCCAAGCTTGTACTACCCTTTGAATGTAGAAGTATTTCTTAGCTTCACTGACTCTGGCCCTAGACTTAGGTTTTCTATACAACAGTGGTAGTTTCTAAAAACAAAAAAAAACTGCGGATGCTGGAAATTCAAAACAAAAACAGAATTACCTGGAAAAACTCAGCAGGTCTGGCAGCATCGGCGGAGAAGAAAAGAGTTGACGTTTCGAAACGTCAACTCTTTTCTTCTCTGCCGATGCTGCCAGACCTGCTGAGTTTTTTTTAGTGGTAGTTTCTCTCTATTCAACCTCCCAATCAAATCAACCCTTAACCTTCCAAATTCCAGGAAATAAAAATTTAGTTTGTGTGACCCCTCATAATTTATCCTCCTAGTAAATCTATGCTGCACTCCCAGCAAGGCCAGAATATCCTTCCTAAAGTGTAGTGCCCAGCGCTGCTCACAGTGCTCTAGCTGTGGTCTAACCAGGGCTTTATATAGCTGAAACACAAATTCTATCCCCTTCTATCATTTTTAGTGAATGACCTCACATTTGTCTAAATTGAAGTCCATTTGCCAATTTTTCCCCATTCACTTAATCTATCTCTAACTCTTAGTAATTTTATGTTTTCAGCTACACTGCCTAGAATGCCATCTATCTTTGTGTCATTGACAACATTAGAGATGTGGCTTTCTACCCCATCGTCTAAGCCATTTATAATTATGGTTAGTAGTTGAATCCCAACACAGATCCTTGTGGGACACATCCAGCCAATTACAGTGCCTGTCCGTTATTGCTACTTTTTCTTTCCTGCTATTCACCAAATGGGGTAGAAATAAAGGCATAAAACTGGGACTTGTTGGCAAACATGTAGAATCTAACTCCATACTTCTGGATAATGTTATCAAGAAACAGCATGTACACAAGGGAGCTGGAGGATAATCCGCTATGGTTACAGTCATATCCTTTCTAAAAATGGAGTATAATTTAACACACGTGGCTATGAAATCAACCTAATATTAACTCTTCAGCGTGGATATCACTACACAATTGCATGAAACATTCTGGAATAAGCACAGCTGTCAGATCTCAACTCTCTGAAATAAAAAAAAAACTAAGGAGCATAAACACCATAAAGTGGTTTTCCACTGACTCCACAATACAATATAACGGGTACATGGGAATGGTTTACAATTTTATGTTCTTTCATATCATCAAACCACCTGAGCCAGATTAATGCCATGCAATCTCTCCCAGTATCTATTAATCTCTCAATAACGTTATGGTAATTGGTTTGTGGTAATGGCAGTGCAACTGTTAATCCTTCAGCGAAACCATCATCAAGAGCAGCAGACAGGCTGTCAGCATCCACAATCAAAGCTGCTGATGGTGCAAAAACAGATCCCAAAACAATCCCAGAAAGCTTACAGTAGACATCATTTCTTGAAAAGAAAGCCTCAAGTGGCTTCAAGGCTGTAACCTAACACCTGATTTTATGGGGGCATTGCAAAGTGCTTTGATAAGCTCTCATTGTTTCTGATGTTATTCCTTCTTAATTTTACAGTCTTGCAATCATCACTCTGTATCTTCAAATTTAATTTACAGAATTATTAGGTTTTGCTATACCATAGCAGGGTTTTAAAAATGGTGTTTCCAGCCGGCGATACTGGAAGACAATCTAATTCTCAATCGAAGAAAAACAGATGTCAGACTAAAAATGCTGTGCACATGGAATCAAGCAGAATAGTTTTGAAGCTTTCACAGGGGAGATTACTGGAGGCCACATCTTTAATATTTTATAAGGTGAATAAAATAACAATCAATAACTAACTGATTTTATGTGACAACTAGTGGGTGCAGAATAATTACGTATTAAAAGTCCAGTGTGTAAACATAAAACAATGACAGTATGATCGGATTTACCTAGTGACTTTTTTGGGGGGGTTTTGTTCATTCGTGGGATGAGAGTGTAGCTGGCAATGTACCTTTATCACCCTTGCTGGTGAAGGGAACGGTAGTATCGCGGTAATGTTACTGGACTGGTAATCCAGAGGCCAGGACTACTGCTCTGGAGACACGAGTTCAAATCCTACCATAGCAGCGGGGGGGGGCGGAATTTAAATTCAATTAATTAATAAACATGGAATAAAAAGCTAGACTCAGTGATGATGATCATGAAAACACCAGATTGTTGTGAAAACCCATTTGTTAATGTCCTTCAAGGGAGGAAATCTACTGTCCTTACTCAGTCTGGCCTACACATGTCTCCAGACTCATAGCAATGTGTGAGTGACTGCTTGACTGCCTTTTAAAGTGGCCTATCAAGCCACTCAGTTGAATCAAAGTGCTACAAAGATTATCACATGGAGGTTTCATGTGCCAGTGTAACTATAGCACTGTCTGTACAAAGACTGCACATCCAGAAATCAATTCCTGTTATTAAAGTTCAGTACATGAAATGCAGCTTGCATCATTTCCTGACAGCAAAGCTTTGTGCACTGGGAAGAAATAATGCTGACAGTGCTGTGCAGTTAAATGGCAACATTAATGGACTGCTAAGGAGAGGGGTAATAGTTTGAAGGGAAAATATAGTCATTCTGTTCAGTCCGAATGAATTGGTACTGCACTGCATTTTTCTACAGTACTTGGTTGATCTGAAAATCCAGGCACAAAAATTAAACCAAAAAAATCAAATGATACTTTATGCGTCAACATACTAGTGCTTACTGGAAATGTTGTAAGTAAAAGACAACTAAACCCAACCAAAGCTTTTCTGAAGATAACTAATCCTGGTTGTAGCATATTTCTGTTCAAGGTTCTGTCCTCCGCCACCTCAGTTTGCGTCTCCCACCATACCTCCACTCCTAATCCCCACCCTCAACCTGACCTGCCTGACGGCAGACTGAGGTTGGTTTCTGTGCCCACCCTCCCCCAACTGTAGTATAAAGGGTTAACAGAATGGATATGCTCATGTATGACACAGGTGACGATGTATCGCTGACATCAGTCAGTCATGTGCTGGATTCAAAAGAGAGAGAGAGAGAGCGTGAGGTCAGAACAACATGCTCTGGTGCAACATGCCTTCCCTGTCACCTGATTGGATGTAGTACTAATAAACAAGTGTGAAGAAAATACAAGAATATGACTACATTCTGTCCAAGAACCACACCTAGAGTCCACAGAATAGAAGGACCATCCAAAACATGGTGGCAGCAGTGGAGACAAGTGAAACAAAATATATTGGTGCTGTCCACAGAATCACAGGGTGAAGAAAAACTTGATAGTGGTTGGTAGTTACAACTCCATGGACGGTGGAGGCAAACTGGAGAGATGTAACGATGACCATACCTAGTAAACAGTCCCTGCCCCTACCCTAGCCATTTGGCTATCATGAGGACCTGCAGAGAGACAAGAAGTGAGACTTGAGGAAATGCCATTTCCTTTGATATAGGAACATTAGAACAGGAGAAGGCCATTCAGCCCATCAGGCCTGCTCCAACATTCAATACAATCATGGCTGAGTGAAAACTTCAATGCCTTTTACCCACATATCCCCATAACCCTGTACGTTACTGATAATCAAAAATCTATCAATCTCTACATTAAACATACTTAATGACTGAGATTCCACAGCCTCTGGGGTAGAGAATTCCAAAGATTTACAACCCTCTTGAGTAAACAAATTTCTCCTCATCTCGGCTTCCCCCTTATTTTGAAATTGTGTCCCCTGGTGCTAGACTCCCCAACCAGGGGAAACATCTTACCTGCATCTACCCTGTCTATTCCTTTAAGTATTTTATAGGTTTCAATGAGATCGCCTCTTATTATTCGAAACTATAGAGAATACAGGCTCAGTTTCCCCAATCTCTCTTCATAAGACAGTCCCACCATCCCCGGAACAAGTCTGGTGAGCCTTCGTTGCACTCCCTCTATGGCAATAATATCCTTTCTGAGGTAAGGGGACCAAAACTGCACACAGTACTCCAGATGCGGTCTAACAAGCTTCTATATAATTGAAGCAAGACTTCACTACTCCTGTACTCAAATCCTCTTGTGATAAAGGCTAACATTCCATTGGCTTCCTAATTGCCTGTTGTACCTGCATGTTAGCTTTCAGTGACTTAAGGACAAGAACAACCAGGTCCCTTTGTACATCTACACTTTCTAATCTCTTACCATTTAGGAAATACTCTGCACATCTATTCCTTCTACCAAAGTGGATAACCTCACATTTTCCACATTATATTCCATCTGCGGTGTCCTTGCCCACTCACTAAGTTTGTCCAAGTCCTGCTGTAGCTGCTTCATATCTTCCTCACAACCCACATCCCCGCCTGGCTTTGTATCATCTGCGAACTTAGAAATATTATATTTGGTCCCCACATCCAAATTATTGATATATACTGTGAGCAGCTGCGACCAAGTACTGATCCTTGCAGTACCCCACTAGTCACAGCCTGCCAACGTGAGAATGACCCATTTTTTCCTACTCTCTGTTTTCTGCCTATTAGCCAATCCTTAGCCTATGCCAGTATATTACCTCCTATCCCATGTGCTTTTGTTTTGCTAATCAACCTCCTTAATCAAAAGCCTTCTGAAAATCCAAGCATACCACATCCATTGACCCTCCTTTATCAATTTTGTTAGTAACATCCTCAAAAAAACTCCAACAAGCTCATCAAACATGATTTCCCATTTGTAAATCCATGCTGACTATGTCCAATCAGATCATGATTATCCAAATATCTATTTATCACATCCTTTATTCGAGCATTTTCCTTACCACTGATGTAAGGCTAACAGGTCTGTAGTTCCCTGTTTCTCTCTCCCTCCCTTCTTAAATAATGGGGTGACATTTGCTACCTTCCAATCTTCAGGAACCATTCCAGAATCTACAGAGTTTTGGAAAATGATCACCAATGCATCCACTATAGCCACTCTATAGCAACCTTTTTCAACACTCAGATGCAGAATATCAGATCCCGGGAACTTAGCAACTTTCAGTTCCATTAATTTGTCCAATACAACCTTCTTATTTATACTAATTTCCTTTAACTCCTCATTCTCCCTAGTCACTCGGATCTCTAAATCTGGGAGATTTCCTGTATCTTCCTCAGTGAAAACAGACACAAACTAATCATTTATCTTCTCTACCGTTTCTCTATTCCCCATCAGGAATTCTCCCCACTCTGCCTGTAATGGACCCACATTTGTCTTAGCCAAACGCTTCCTTTTTACAAGCTTTTACAGTCCCTTTTTGTTTTTTGCTAGATTGCATTCATATTCTATTCTCCCTTTCTTTACCAGTTTCTTGGTCTTCCTTTGCTGTA
The DNA here is from genome assembly GCF_017639515.1 of Carcharodon carcharias. NCBI lineage: Eukaryota > Metazoa > Chordata > Chondrichthyes > Lamniformes > Lamnidae > Carcharodon > Carcharodon carcharias. The sequence continues at coordinate 197,645,009 of NC_054471.1, forward strand.
TTCCAAAAACCTCCCAATCCTCAGGTTTACTGCTACTACTGGCAAGTTTATAGGCCTTTTCTTTTAATTTTATACAATCCTTAACTTCTTTTGTCAACCATGGTTGACTGACTTTTTGGGGTTTTTGCAACCTGAAGGAATGTATAGGTGCTGTGAGCTATGTAATAGTTCTTTGAAGACTATCCATTGCCTATATACAGTCATACCATTTAATGTATTTTCCCAACCCACCTCAGCCAGTTTGTCCCTCATGCCTTCATAATTTCCTTTATTCAACTTTAACACCCTTGCTTCACAGTGAACTACCCCACACTTTCAAATATAATGTAAAATTCTGTCATATTGTGGTCACTCATTCCTAAAGGTTCTTTTACAACAAGATTATTAATTAGTCCTTTTACATTACAAAATACTAGCTCTAAAATAGCCTGTCCTCTAGTTGGATCCTCAACATACTGCTCTAGAAAACATCACTAACACACTCCAGAAACTAGTCTTCCACAGTGTTAGTGCTCAGTTGGTTTACCCAGTCTATATGCAGATTGAAGTCAGCCATGATTTCTGTATTGCCCATGCTATATGCTTTTCTCATCTCCTGATTAATACCACACCCCACATTACCACTACTGTTTGGAGGCCTATATACAACACCAACCAACCTCTGCTGCCCTTTGCTGTTTCTTAGCTCCACCCAAACAGATTCCACACACTGTTCTCCTGATCTGAGATCCTCCCTTACTAATGCACTGATCCCATCCCTTATTATCAGTGCAACTCCACCTCCTTCTTGTCTGTCCTTCCTAAATGTCGAATATCCTTGAATATTCAGTTCCCAGTCTTGGTCACCATGCAGCCCTGTTTCCATAATGGCAATTATATCACACCCATTTACCTCGATTTGTGCCTTAAGGTCATTTACCTTATTCTGAATGCTGCATGTATTCAGGTAGAGTGCCCTCAACTTTGTCTTTTTGACATCATTCCACATTCGAAGCATACTCAATGCTCGGTTTCTCCTGCCTCCTGGTCTCACTACAGCTTCCTGTTACCAACTTTACTTCCTTCCAATTTGGGCCACCCCTCGGGTTCCCACCCCACTGACAGGCTAGTTTAAACCCACCCCAACAGCACTAGCGAATCCCCCTGTGAGCATATCAGTCCCAGTCCTGTTAAGGTGTAACCAGTCCAGCTTGTACAGGTCCCACCTGCCCCAGATCCGGTCCCAATGCCTCAGAAATCTGATGCCCGCCCTCCTACACCAGCTCTCCAGCCACGTATTTAATCGATCAATCCTCCTACTCCTATGCTCACTAGCACGTGGCACTGGGAATAATCCTGAGATTACTGCTCTTGAAGTCCTGCTTTTTAACTCCCTGAAATCTGCTTTCAGGACCTCATCCCTCTTCCTACCTATGTCGTTGGTACCAATGTGGACCAGGACTTCTGGCTGATCCCTCTCCCCCACAAAGGATGTCCTGTAGCTGCTCCATGACATTCTTGACCCTGGCCCCAGGGAGGCAACATACCATCCTGAAGTCACATTTACGGCCACAGAAATGCCTGTCTGATCCCCTGACTATGGAATCCCCTATCACTATTGCCCTTCCATTCTTCCTCCTCCCACCCCCCCTGTACCCGTGGTGCTACAGGCTTGGCTCTGGCTGCACTTCCCTGAGGAGCCATCACCCTCATCAGCATCCAAAATGGAAAGCCGATTAGCAAGCACGATAGACTCAGGGGGCTCCTACACTACATGCCTGGCCGTCACCCATTCCCTCTCTGGCTGTATGCTTCTGGCCTGCAGTGTGACCACCTCCCTAAACATGCTGTCCACATAGTCCTCTGCCTCGTGGATGCACAACAGTGACTCCAGCCGCCACCCAAGTTCCAAAACCCAGAACTCAAGTTGTGCAGGCGGTGACACTTCCTACAGACGTGTTTGTCTGGGACACATGGTGCATCCACGACTTCACACGTACCGCAGGATGCACACTCCACTTGGCTGAGCTGACCTGCTATCCTGTAACTCTAAAAACTATTTATTACGCTTAAAGTAGAATGAGTAGAATAAATTACTCTTAACTTAACTTTACTACACTTAGGCTGACTTTATCTTACTTTGGTTTACTTTATGACTTTATTTGACTTTGACTTGATTTAAAATTACTTCCCTATTGCTGGTGTTCCTTACTGAAGTCCAAGTAACTACTACTTTATAAATGATATGTTTTCTAGTTTTAAGCTATTTAAACACACTCCCTTACAGCAGCTTCTCACCAATCAATGGACTTAGTTTTCCTGTGATGTCTCTCCCCAATTTTTTTCCCCTGAACTCAGCCCGCTGCCCGTGTAGAGGCACCCCTCGCAGGTCCAGCTGTCTCCACTCCCGGAAGCAGAGTTGGGCTTTCACACCAAAGAGCAAAAGCTTCAAGTCAGTACCTTTCTTTATGCTGTAGGTCCAGTAGCAGATGACATTCTCCTGAGGGAGGGGGTGGAAAAGTCCACCGTGGATTTTGAGACCGTTCTCAAAGCCTTTGACGCTTATTTTAGCCGGAAGAGAAGCTTAGTAATGGAACGAGCATGTTTTAACCAAAGATTCCAACAACCTGGGGAATCGACTGAATTCTTTCCAACTGACTTATATTGCGTAGCTAATTCTTGCAGATGCGGGACGCTGAAGATTGAGCTAATCTATGATCGCACAGTTTTGGGTGTCCAAGACTGTCTGCAGGCCAAAAATAACCTTATTTCAGATCAAGCAGTCCAGTATGTGAGGCAGGCCGAGCTTAGAGAATTTAACTAGGCTATAAATTAAGCACTACGCTGAGGTTTCATGGGTGGTGGCCCTACACATAAGAAAGCCTGCCAAACCAGGTGAAAGGGTGGGAAGCTCCATACCAGCAGCCATTTTGAGATGCTTACGTTGTGGTGTGAAGAACCAACAGAGACACCAGGACTGCCCAGCAGGGGGCGCAGAATGCTTCCAGTGCAGGAAATACTGGACATTTCAAGCATTTCTGCAAATTCAGCAACTTTAAATCAAGGTAGAAGTAAAGAAAATATTTATGAAGCACACTCCATCCAAGAAATAGGAAATCAAGACAAAGGCAGAGTTTCTAAGGCAAGTTAATAGCCTTAATCAAGGCTATTCGTCAGTTACAGTGCAAGGCTTCAATACCACCTTTAAAATTGATGCTGGAGCTGGTGTTAACATACCAGCAGATGATCTAGACTGGCTTCAGTCAATACCCCTTCACCCATCAGACATCAAATTGCAAAGTCCAGGCAGCACAAGCCTTCCAATCAAAGGCAGGATAATTGCTGCTCTTCGTTACAAGGGGTGACAGACCATTGATTCTCTCTATGTTGTCCACAATCAACACACATCCTTACTAAGCGGAGACATTGGCGTAGTTCTAGGAATTGTGGAAAAGCCACATGATGTCCAGCATTTGAACAACCCAATGTCACTCTTGGAACAATCTTCATTTAGAACCAGTGGAACTTCAGCCTATAGCTGCTGAGGAGGTTTGTTCAAATCAGAAGTGGGTGACAGAGACACTATCCACTAGACCCCAGGCAGAGATTGAAGTTATGAATCTCTCAGTTCTTCATGAAGTTAGGCCAGAGGTGGCGAATACAGAAGACACTGCAGCAGATGGTGACCATCCTCATGAAGACCTGTTGTACCCGAATTGGGTCTTTCCAAGTTACGAGGAAGGGGCCATTGCAGCATCGAGCAATCTGTTAGAGGATGAGGTCCTAAAGTTTGGCCTGTCTTTTAAATTGTTAGGTGTACCTTATGAAGTCTCTGATGCCTTTTTTGAGGAGCCAGCTGTGCTTTTAGCAGATGAGCAGCATTCAGATCTTTATTCCACTGCATCTACCAATGCAATACTTACTCTATCACTGGGTGTCCATGAAGAATCTTCCAGAGAGGATGCGTTGCTTGATTCCAAGTCAGAATCCATGGAGGATCACGCTGCCAAAGAGATCAGAGTTTCCAGGGGTGAAAGTCAATTGAAACTGGTACTTCAGTCCCAGCTGAAAGTTTTCTTCCCTCTAGAGCTATATGTCATCTTAGGAGCTGCAGCAGAATCTGCAGAACTTCTAAAGCGTTACAATCCTGCACACCAAACCTGTCCACGAGTTATTCATCTACAGGAAATTCATCTTCATTCTGTTGTTGAAATTCGTCCCATTGTAGAAGATGGTGTTGTCTTGTCTCCATAACCTTAGCAATTCTTCCCATTGCCCAGAGTGGAGCTGCCTCACACAGAGCAAAGTGTGGCTCTCTTACCACTGCCTATAGAAAGTAGATACTCCTTTCAAAGAACCATTGGGAAATCATCTCTTTTACTGAAAGGTTTACTGGAATTTTGTCTTCTTTTTCCTTCATCGTCCAGATTCTTTGGAATCTCAGCTCTTCAATGCCCTATCCATCCTCGATGCAGCAATGAATGACACAACTGTGAGATTCTTCCCGGGAGTTGAAGGTCATTCATTGTTTTCTGAAGGTCTTCCCCTGTGCACTTCGAGGGTGCAATAAGTTCCTCAGAGAGTCCTGATTTCTTCTCTCTTGGTCCCAAAGAGTCCAAAGGTTGATGCCCTTTAGTCTTCTCTCTTGGCTCAGTCTTTTGTTACAAAAGACTGGTTGTCCTTGCAGTTCAGTAGCTTTGAAACCTACACTCTGCTTACTAACAATGCTGCAAAATTGCAGCTCCATTCTGCTGATGCCCTCCAAGTTGAAGAAGAAAGTCCACAGATGTCTTCCCCAAGGGCTGAGGATACTGTGTAAGACTGAATCCCTCACAACTGTGACTTGAGGAGGGGGAAAGAGTGGGAGTTGGGTAGAATCTGTACTTATAGAAAGGGAGTTACAGAAATGCAGTGTAAATATCTGAAGATAGTTTCATATTGTTGTTGAAAAGTAGATAGCGTACTTGTGGGGAGGTGTAGTATAAAGGGTTAACAGAATGGATATGTTAACATATAGTGTAGATGATAACATATCACTGACATCAGTCAGTCATGTGTTTATTCTGTCTAAAGAGACAGAGAGAGGGAGGGGTTAAAACACCATGCTCAGGAGCAACATACCTACTCTGTAATAAAAACAAAAAACTGCGGATGCTGGAAATCCAAAACAAAAACAGAATTACCTGGAAAAACTCAGCAGGTCTGGCAGCATTGGAGGAGAAGAAAAGAGTTAACATTTCAAGTCCTCACGATCCTTCAACAGAACTAGGTGAATCCAAGGAGAGGGGTGAAATATAAGCTGGTTTAAGGTGTGGGGGGAGGGGGTGGTGTTGGGTGGGGGGAGAGAAGTGGAGGGGGGGTGTGGTTGTAGGGACAAGCAAGCAGTGATAGGAGCAGATCATCAAAAGATGTCACAGACAAAAGAACACAGAGGGTTGAAGTTGGTGATATTATCTAAACGAATGTGCTAATTAAGAATGGATGATAGGGCACTCAAGGTATAGCTCTAGTGGGGGTGGGGGAGCATAAAAGATTTAAAAATAATGGAAATAGGTGGGAAAAGAAAAATTTACAAATTATTGGAAAAAAACAAAAGGAAGGGGGAAGAAACAGAAAGGGGGTGGGGATGGGGGAGGGAGCTCACGACCTAAAGTTGTTGAATTCAATATTCAGTCCGGAAGGCTGTAAAGTGCCTAGTCGGAAGATGAGGTGTTGTTCCTCCAGTTTGCGTTGGGCTTCACTGGAACAATGCAGCAAGCCAAGGACAGACATGTGGGCAAGAGAGCAGGGTGGAGTGTTAAAATGGCAAGCGACAGGGAGGTTTGGGTCATTCTGGTAGACATACCTACTCTGTAACCTGTTTAGATGTAGTACTAATAAACAAGTGTTGAGCGAGTACCAGAGTATGACTACAGTCTATCCAATAACCGGGAACCCATGCCTACGGTCCACAGATCAGAGGGACCATCCAAAACACCCACCCCCAGCCCAACCTGAACTTCCCAGCTGGCTCGGCATTGGAAATCACCAGACTTCTGTCCTCTGGCTCCCGATAAGCAATAACAGAGCATTCAGAGCACCCACCCTGTCATTTTTGGTTTTCCAGCTACATTGAAATGAGGCTCAAACCTAAAATGGTTCATGTGTTCTGACATGGCTTCTAGTGCATCACAGTTACCGAGACAACTTCACATCTGTTTCAGATGCAAGTTGAGGGTTCCCCTTCCGCACTCTGCCAGTTGGTTGTTCCTAACACAATCATCCAGTGGGCCAGGTCAGGTTTTCTTGGTGCCTTGCTCTTGGCTATGACTTGCCTTGTGCAGGTTGAAAAATCAGGCTTCAAAGAATGGTTAGAGGAATGAAATGTTTCACGAAAATCCTCCGGACTGAGATAGCAGACACCAAATCAGCATGCGATTCTGGTCTTCAGATACCTGCTTGGTTCACTGAACCCTCCTATTCAGGCTGTAGCAATCACTGAGCAGATGCTGCAGTCTTATATTTGGAATTGTTACAGAGTCTACGCTTTTTATCCTGATGAAGAAGGGAAGGTAAATGATGATATTTGCCAGATACCATAGCCCCAATTTTACCGCTGAGTAATAGTCATCTGGACAGGGGGTCAGAGATGCACAGCAAACTGCTTGGTCCATTGCAGCATAAGGTCCTGGAAATTTTAACTTCCAGGTCTCACTGGAACCAGTGGAAAACGGTGGAAATGGTAATGCTGACAGCTAGCTCTGGAAACCTGACGGAACAGTCTAGAACCCGGACTCTAGGCACACATCTTAGTAGCTGGGTGGGGTGGGGGGCGGGGGGGGGGGTGTAGGGGCAGGATAGGTGTAGCTTGCTGCTCCTGACCCATAAGAAAACTGGAAAAAGAAACACATTCTTTAAAACAAAGCATCTTTCTGATTCTACTGTGGCTTCAGCTTCTCTCACCACCAGGCTGACCTGCTGGAGAAGGCACATTGGCTGCCCTGTGTAGGCCTTTAGTTAGAACTGCACCAACTCTCATCACTGAAGCCCAATTGCAGAATTTAAAAAGGGTGGGTGTCCCTCTTGTCTGCTCAGAAGACCTAGTTAAGATTGCAACTTGCAGGAACACAGCGGCATCAGTATGGATAACCTAACACTCAAACTCCCAGTTTCTGTTGGACAAGCAGGGCCCTCATATTTCTCACATTTTCTACCACTTTCCTCACCTTACTCCTTCGCTGAAACTCATAAATAAACATAACACTATTTTATGCAAGTACATTAACTGTCATTTAAAGACATCTTGTCCACCCAGCACAACTTTACATGTACAACTGTAAAGAAGAAGGATGTCGTCGGCAAGTAATCCAGTGAAGTTCTTCTGTACAATGGAGTGGTATCCAGGGGGTTGATGATTGTTCTTGTGCCACCTCAACTTGCAGCCTATCCCAGAGAAGATCCTTGTTATGATGTGTCCTCCTAGAGTTTGTAAGATGAGAGGAGCCAAATTTCCTAAACTATTCCTCTGATTACAAGCTGCAACTCAAGTCTAAGTGGTTCAGAAACTGGCAGGGATCCAATCCATGATACAGAATTGTTATGACCCAATTCTGGATTTCCTGCTTGGCTATATAAGGAGCTTGGCCCCTTCCTGTCACAAAGCTACGTTTTTGCATTAATTCAGTGATTTTTTTTTAAATTATGCATTTTTTACATTGCAATTTAATAAATAGGGAACATGGTGTGGCTGGAAAGGGGTATGGAACCGAGCTGATTGGATACTTTTGAGAGATTCTTGCTTTTGGACTTCTAGCAATAATTTTGTCTAATTGTTCAGTGGCAAGTGCATTTCTCACCAAATCAGTGTGGTCAACCTAAGGCGTAGTGGTTATTTAAACCAATAGGAATGAAATTACATCCACATTTTTAAATGCTGGGCTCTGAATTAGATGCCTCCTTTCTGATATATGATGCACACTTTTAAAATTGATGAAACACACTGGGTGTAAGGCTCATACAATAATGACGGATAATTGCTTTACTTACATTTAAGTTCAATTTTCATCACAAAAGGTAATTTCCATTTATTCTTCATATGCTGGGAGTGAAGGTGGATTGCTTCAACGATGTCAATTCATATTCATTTCAACATAGTTCCAGTGAACCAGGGCACACACAAGTCTCTTTCCAGATAAATTTAAAAAAAGACTTGTTCCAGGAAGGTCTCCAATATTGTGTTGAGTTTATTTAAAAAAAACTAAAACGCCTGGTGAACAATGCTAGAAAAATGTCTTCATGACTAAACTATTTGCCCACCAAATATATTGAAATCGTGATGAGTTTATACTTCAACTGAAAAGAATTTTGTCTCTTTAGAAAATAAGTATCACCATGCAGTAGCTTAATCCTTGGAACTGAAGATTTAAATTAAGTTTAATTTGTATTAGTAATTTATTCATGAAGGCAACATTTTAATATCTATCTACAATAGCTTTGGCAGACTACAAGATTATGCAGTATTTACAAAGATAATTCTAGAATATTATGACATGACTCAGTGGTAATCTGTTCCACATATTAATGTGGGAGAACTCAGATCCTTTATACGATTCTTTTTATGATGAAGCTTGTGATGACCTATTTTTATTCGGTTAAGTCTGCAATCATTTTTTTAAATCTTAGATCACTTCATAAAGGATTTACTTCAGTTAAAAAAAATCAAACTTAATCAAATAGAGCTGGATTAGTTTTTTTTTTTAAAAGTTATTGAAAATTTGGTTAGCATATTCAAACTTCTGAAATTGCCAAAAAGCTATGTATGAATAAACTATACTGAAGATATTGATAGACCTCTCAAAAACCCTTGAGAGAACTGAAAGTCTCCTTTCGCGCTACAATGATGACAGCCCTTTATTTTTGGCATCTTTTTTTCATGGAGACAAGAATAGACAAGCACAACCCGTTGTGACCAGAGATTTCCAAAGCTACACCTGTGGCATCGCCGCTTCCTGTTCTAATTTTTCTCTGCATTTTTGCAACTTTAGGGCATCTGCTCCAATCTAGATTCTCTTCATTTCCAGCTCCAGTCACCCTACGCTGATCTACTGATGATGCTCCCTGAAACTCAAATTTCAGCTTTCTGGCCATTTCAATTTCCCTCGAACTTCCAGTACAAACAACCACAACAAAGATATCAGCAATCTAGGGGTATAAGGAAAAGCAGGCATCAAGCTAAAGGGAAAGATTAAAATGAAGCTGGGGTTTTCTCTGCCACCTAGGATGATCTGAAAGTAATGGGTGAGGTCGGCTAGAGTTGCCAACTCTTTTTTGGACATGTTCTTGGAGACTTCATCACGAACTCTCGCCTTCAACTACCCCACCCATTTGAACAGTCCGTTATCCACACCAACCAGCACCTCCCACAAAAATTCTTCAATACTTTCATATCTAATGAATCAGTGTGCAAAGAAGATGAGAAGTAGTTTTATTTAATGCCTCGAGGATTTTTTCTCCTGGGCTGCTCACAGCAGTATCCAGGAAGTTAATCTCCAGACCAATCTTGGAGAGTTGGCAACCCTAGACCATCAGCAGTGCCGTAGGCCTGGTAGAATTTGATACAGTCGAGCTAAAGGAGGTAATTAACCTTTTGTTCAGTCTGTTGTCACACCGCCTCATTTAAAATTATTGGACTGCAGTCTGCTGTGGGTAAAAGAATATATACATCTCTCTCAATTTACCATTTCCATTGCACTGCTAACCTTGAAAACTCCATGGAACATTTCAACTTTTATCAAGCAAAATGGAATCCATCAGCTCCAACATTCCTTGCATTGAAAGTAAGCCTTAAATCAGATTTGTACTGCAGAAAGAGTTATCAATTTAATTTCTCAATGATTGTTTTCCTAAACAATGAGGTTCATGTCGTGTTAGAAATGATTAATAACCACGCTTTGTTCCTGAACAAAATTCAGGACAGAAACACTGGCTTATTGAATAAGATGATTTATATCAGCGATTATAGTAAATATTCTTTCTCCATTTCTACCTGTATAAATAGAAATAGCATTGAAAATCACAAAATTATAGACTAGCTTAAGGGATTAGATACAAAAAGGTTAATTTAAATGAATTTAAAATCCAGTGGAAGGAAACATTGTGCAAATACATTCACCTCATAGTAGTCTCTGCAATGCTATAACCTCACGATTTAACAGTTATCCTACTTTGGAAGGTTTTCCTCTTCCCTCTCAATTACATTCCTCATCACAGAACATTCTCTAATTATGAAAGCCAGCAAACAAATTGCTCCCATGCAGATGATGCTATGGTGCTCACTGCTACGACATGCACAATAGCGCTGGTGACATTATGCCCTTCAATATATTACTCAACTTCCAGAGGTGAGCCACTTAACCATCCTACTCCCTCAACTGATAGGAAAAAAAAAGCAAGAGCGAATACATATTAGGCTGCGGGTAATTTCGTTTTATCCCAGAAAGATACCGGCAGTGGGCATTCAGAGGATTCAGACCAGCAGCCTAAGCCTCCTACAATACACCTGGTGCTTCATTTTCAGTGCACCCAATATCAAGCAGTTAGACCTGGGGCAAGTTTCTTGTAAGTATCCAACATCTCACATTGAAGTCTAACAAACTGCCGTCTTTCTGATTTATTTCCTCTACACCAGACCCCAAGTCAGTTTAAAGACCTTGGCCAGGGTTTTTCCAACGGCTCAGTTTCCCTTCCCACCATCCAAGGAGCCAGAGGCAGGCACATTGCTTTTCACGGTCCAACGAGCGTCAGTTGTTGAAGGCGGGACTTTCGCCCCTCACTCAGGAGGAAGTCCTGCCTCACAGAGCTGCAGCACCAGAGGCTGTAGCGGACAGGACTATGGCCACAAATCAGTCACCAGAGTCTGAGTCCCAGGAGTTCTTGATCAGATAAGTTTTGGGAGTCTCAGTATAGGGAGAGGTGGTGAGGCCTGGGGGATTGGGCAGAGGGGATCTGGGAATGTTCACGGAGAGGCCAGGGTGGGTAGTGGGGAGGGTGAGGGAAGCACCTGCAGGGACCAGACATTTTGGGAAGCACCCAAATGTTAAAAAGGAGGCCGTTGATGGAGGCATCGCCCTCCACCACCCTTTTCCTACCCGGGGTTTGAGCAGGGGCACTTTCCGGGCCACCCTAGCCCCTACCCCTGCCCCTGAACTGCTTCCGCCAGCCTGAAAATTGAGGCTGGGCAGGAAAGTGCCTTTAAGGGGACATTAATTGGCCCTTAAGGGCCTCAGCTTGGGCAAGGGCAGGGGGCTGGCCTAGGCCTCACCATCATAAAATTGTGGAGAGGTTGGGGCGGCAAGAGCCCAGTGTGAAAGCCATCCCAAGAACTTTATTGTTCCCCCGCCTGCAAAGCCACCAGCAGGAAACATTAAATTGTACCCCTGATTTCTATTTGACCTCCTTCAGTACTATAGATGTCTACAGTTATACAGCGGAATGTCACTATGTGTACTGGCCCATTACTTTTCAACGTGTTTTATGTCCTCTATGATTTTTAAAATGTGAAACAAAGAACCTCAAGATGACAAGGAATGAAGCAACATTTTGGATGTGGTTTTATCATCCTCCTTTCTAGAATCTCTGTTCCACATGAGAATGATGGAAGGGGAAACAATGGATGACCGAGGCTATCTTCAGCTATTTTACTTTCACAATCTCTGGCTTCTCAAGCTAAATGCAGATGTATCTAACCATAGATGTAAACAGGTAATCAAATTCAGAGTACTGGAGCTGAACTTGGGCAATATGCAATGAGCCCATTTTCACTATGGGCGTAAATCAATCCCATGTTTCCCCGTGTTTTATTGTGCACTTTTAGGTGTGTGTCTCTCTTTATAGGACCCTGTTTTAAAGCTCACACACATGAAATTGCCTCCCAAGTGCACTTCAAGCTAGTCATATGCAAGGTTCATGAAATAACATGTTGGTGATATCCAGCAGGTTAGCAGCAAAAATGCAATTAATTATGAGGTTGATACACTTAAGAAAATTGTAAATTGAAAATTGTAAACATTATATGGAGTATAATATGGGTAAATGTGAAATCGTTTATTTTGGCAGGACAAATAATTTGGAAGCTTATTATCCAAACGGTGAGAGGTTGCAGAGCTCTGAGGTTCAGAGGGATCTGGGTGTCCTAGTGCATGAATCACAAAGGGTTACTATGCAGGTACAGCAGGTAATTAGGAAAGCTAATAGAATGTTATCATTTATTGCGAGGGGAATTGAATACAAAATTAGGGAGGTTATGCTTCAGTTATACAGAGCATTGGTGAGACCACAGCCGGAATACTGAGTACTGTACTGGTTTCCTTATTTAAAGATATAAATACGTTAGAAGCAGTTCAGGGAAGGATTATTAGATGAATACTAGAAATGGGCAGGTTGTCTCATGAGGAAAGGCTTGTATCCACTGGAATTTAGAAGATTAAGAGGCGACTTGATTGAAACTTAAGGTCCTGAGGGGCCTTGACATGGTGGATGTGGAAAGGATGTTTCCTATTATGGGAGAATTTAGAACTAGGGGTCACTGTTTAAAAATAAGGGGTTGCTCATTTAAGACAGAAATGAGGAGAATTTTTTTCTCTCAGAGAGTAGTGAGTCTTTGGAACTCTCTTCCTCAAATGACAGTGGAAGTACAGTCTTTGAATATTTTTAAGGCAGAGCTAGATATGTTCTTGATTAACAAGGGGGTGAAAGGTTATCAGGGGTTGGCAGGAATGTGGAGTTGTAGATACATTCAGATCAGCAATGATCTTATTGAATTGTAGAGCAGGCTCGAGGAACCAAGGGACCGACTCCTGCTCCTAATTCATATGTTTGTATAGAAACTCAACCATGAATATCTACTGTTGAAAACCTATCTCCTACCACTCTATAATTAATATGTTGGGGTTGTACTTTTCATACTTGAGTGCCGCATTCCTGAGGCAGGATTTTGGGTTCTTGGGAGAGGGCAGATTCATGGGTGGGTGATCGCTTAAAGGTTTTCTGAGACAGGACCAGCTCACTCAGATTTCAGAGTGCATTGTCCAAAGCTAGAAAAGGGAACCCACCCGAACTCCTAAATAGGAGTTAAGGCCATTAACCAGCATATCGTCAGCTCATTCAGGGGTCAGATCTGGATTTCCGTTTTATGGGTCAAGTTCGATGCACCATCAGGACCAATGACATGGAGGAGGAGGCAGCAACACAGCAGGGAGCGATCAACATTAGCATGACAAAAGCAAAAGGCAGCATTGAGGATAGAAGAATGTGAAAAGGCCCTCACAGTGTTGACAGGAGAAATGATGCCGGGTTCCTAGCAACAGCAAATTGCCATGGTGCACTAGAGAGATAGGATTCAATACAGGCTGAAATAAATACAGAACATTCAGGTAACATGCTGGCAAGTATATCAGGATTTGAAAAAAGGGCAGACCAACATTTAAATGCAGACCCATTTTATGGTCACCTGTCCTTATCTCTCCTTCTTTGGTTTAGTGTTTAATTTTCCTCATGTTTCTGGTTAGGAAGGTTCTCTTTTTTTTAATTCATTCACAGGATGTAGGCTTCGCTGGCTGGGCCAGCATTTATTGCCCATCCCTAGTTGCCCTTGAGAAGGTGGTGGTGAGCTGCCTTCTTGCTTCTTGAACCGCTGCAGTCCATTTGGTGTAGGTACACCCACAGTGCTGTTAGGGAGGGAGTTCCAGGATTTTGACCCAGCAACAATGAAGGAACGGTGATATATTCCCAAGTCAGGATGGTGAGTGACTTGGAGGGGAACTTCCAGGTGGTGGTGTTCCCATCTATCTTCTGCCCTTGTCCTTCTAGGTGGCTGTGGTCAAGGGTTTGGAAGGCGCTGTCTCAGGAGCCTTGGTGAATTCCTGCAGTGCATCCTGTAGATGGTACACACTGTTGCTAATGTGCATCGGTGGTGGAGGGAGTGAATGTTTGTGGATGTGGTGCCAAAGAGGCCGCTTTGTCCTGGATGGTGTCAAGCTTCTTGAGTGTTGTGGGAGCTGCGCTCATCCAGGCAAGTGGGGAGTATTCCATCACACACCTGGTTTGTGCCTTGTAGATGGTGGACAGGCTTTGGGGAGTCAGGAGGTGAGTTACTCACTGCAGGATTCCCAGCCTCTGACCTGCTCTTGTAGCCACAGTATTTATATGGCTAGTCCAGTTCAGTTTCTGGTCAATGGTAACCCCCAGGGTTTTGATAGTGGGAGACTCAGTGATAGTAATGCCATTGAACATCAAGAGGCTATGGTTAGATTCTCTCTTGGTCAAATGCTACCTTGATGGTCATTGCCTGTCACTTGTGTAGCACGAATGTTACTTGCCACTTGTCAGCCCAAGCCTGGATATTGTCCAGGTCTTGCTGCATTTGGACACGGACTGCTTCAGTATCCAAGGAGTCGCGAATGATGCTGAACATTGTGCAATCATCAGCGAACATCCCCACTTCTGTTCTTATGATGGAAGGAAGGTCATTGGTGAAGCAGCTGAATATGGTTGGGCCAAGGGCACTACCCTGAGGAACTCATGCAGTGATGTCCTGGAGCTGAGATGACTGACCTCCAACAATCACAACCATCTTCCTTTGTGCTAGATATGACTCCAACCAGTGGAGAGTTTTCCTCCTGATTCCCATTGACTCCAGTTTTGCAAGGGCTCCTTGATGCCACACTCAGTCAAATGCTGCCTTGATGTCAAGGGCAGTCACTCTCACCTCACCTCGGGAGATCAACGCTTTTATCCATGTTTGCACCAAGGCTGTAATGAAGTCAGGGGCTGAGTGGCCCTGGCAGAACCCAAACTGGGTGTCAGCGAGCAGGTTATTGCTAAGCAAGAGCCACTTGGCATTATATAAATGGAAGCTTTTGTTACTGGCAGAACTAGACCTACACCCAAGATGTTAATCTGTTTTTTCACACTGGAAAGTGGGATTAAAAATGAACAGCTAGCTCCTTTTTTCCTTTTTATGGCCGGCACAGACATGATGGGTTGAATGTCCTCTTTCTGTGCCATAACTTTTCCATGGTTTTCCCTTCGGGGTGGTTTCTGGACTTACTCCCTATCTATAGCACAAGACTCTCGGTGTCCACGCACTGCCCTCTGCACAGGTTGTGATTCCAGTTTGAGCACAAATGGCAGCCTCAGCAATGGCGCTACTTGCCTTTCAAATTGGGCCCGATTCTGCCTTGTTCCCACATTCTTCCCGCCTCCGCTGCTGCTCATTGGGTGGAGAACAAGAAGGTGGGGATGAGAAAAATTTTTTTTGCGCAGAATCATGAACGTTTGGCATTGTCTACCCCAGAGAGCAGTAGGGGCTGGGTCATTATATATATTCAACGCAGAGTTAGATAGGTTTTTGATTGACAAGGGTGTCAAAAGAGTATGGGGGGGCAGACAGGCAAGTGGAGTTGGGGCCACAATCAGATCAGCCATGGTCTTATTGAATGGCAGAGCAGGTTTAAAAGGGGCTGATTGGCCTACTCCTGATCCTACATCTAGTGTTCTTGTGTGTACGCGAATCCTGGCCAATTAAGCACTTTGCGTTACAAAATTGTGTCACATCTGCATTCCCACATTGGCACGGAGTTAGGACCCGGAAGTCATCAGGGTATCGGGGCTCTGACCGAGAACTGAAATCCCACCTTTGCTGCTCATTATTTTTTTTAAGTTGTGGACTCTGTCTTCTTTCTTCTGTATGGAATTTCTTATATTAATTTAAACTTATGTTAGGGTTACCAGCTCAAGAATGCAAAGAGGAAATTATTTACAAGCCCTTATTCGTATTTTAGTCCCATGATAGTGCTGGGATCACAGCAAATAAATTTTTGATTTAATTTTCCCATCAGGTCAGTGAATTAGATTTTTCCACAACTTCTTCAACAGCCTTATGTAAAATAGTAATGATGTGAATAATGTTCATACTTATCCTCATCATCAAATTTCTATTTTTTCCCCACAAATACTAGGCACACGCTTTTGTTAATACATTCCTGGAATGAGCACAAGGCTTCTGAAAATAGCTATTTTAGGGGAGATGTAGAAAATCTGTGACACGCGCACATCTGAAGAAGGGATCTTGCCAAAGCTGGGAAATGACCGCTTTGTCTCTAATTCTGCAACAGTTATCTAATTGAAATGTACAGTACCTTAAATTTGCATTCAAGAATAACTTACCAAACATCACCATCTGTAGTCCTTCAGGGAATGGGTCGACTGTCCTATTTCCATTGACATGATGTCTTGCTGAAAAATACAAGCAGCAATACTTTTAGAGCAAGGACAAAGAAGTACAAGCTGCCTAATTTAATTACAGAAATGTCAAGCCAACAATGTTCTGGGGAGAGGTGTTTTAATTTACTGTACCAAGGGAAAATGTTATGTAGATTTAACTGAACTCTGTTACCTTGTAAATGTGAAGTTACAATAAAACGATTGCCAAAAAAAAGTATAGTACGAGGTTTGAACAAATACAGGTTTGAACATTCTAACATTATAATGGCCACAGTCAACCCATTACACTATAACATTAATGTTATAGGGCTTAACACAACAGTAATAAAAATATTTCCTAATAATATTACAAAATTTTAAGTTCTTGAACTAGCATTAACTTTGACTCCTGTGCCTACCACCTCCAACAATTCAGCAAAAGTAAAAATCAGACTCGCAAGTTGAAAAATATTAGAGAAACGACCCCATGACAGAAAAACATGGCAACAGTGGGTAAGTGACAAAGGCAGCACCAAAAGAAAACAATTCCAATCTTTGTGTCAAATTTATCCACCTCTCCTATATATACACACACACACACATTTTGAAGCATATAAAAAAGAACCCACCACAGAGATGGTTCCATGAAAGCCATTTTTGGGTTAGCCAGACTAAGAATATTCAGTGGACTAAAGACTGGCAAGTTTGTTGAGTTCTGCACAGCGTCAGTTTCCACATGCATCCAGATGACACCCAGCTTTACCACGCCACTTGGTCTCGAGAAAGCAGTCAGATAATTTAGAGACAGTGGAGGAGGAAAGTACCCTGCAGAAATGTCCTCCAATTAGATACTGCCGAAAAAAAGAGGCATTTTTTGTTGAAGATTTTTGTCTTGCACTCATCAGGACAATTCACAAGAACACCAACTGTAAAGGGAACAACATGTACTGTATGGTTGGCAAGTGGACTCTGATTGGTAGAGGTATTGCCATGGAGAATGCACCAGTTGATAGTGACTGACTGCGTTAACTGCCAAGCATTGTTTGAAATTCAAATCAGACAACTTGACCCTGATTGGTCAAGGCATTTTCCTGAGGAATGAACCAGCGAATGACTGTCACTTATTTTGTTTCGCTGAAACAGTCACAATGTGTGCGCATGTTCTTTCTGTCTGCAAAAAAAACAGGGCCCTGTGTATCAATATACGTAGCTTCCAAAACACACAAATGTGCCACACTGCAAGCCTGGCTGAATCTTAAATTGTTTGTCAGCGTAATTGTTAGCACAGAGGATTATTTAGCAAATGTTGTCCAATCGCAGTATCACATCAAATGTTGGACACTGTTTTGAGTTTTGCAAGCACGGGCTGCCTGGGTCCACAGTCTGTACCTTGTCCATTGCGAACAGCGGAAGGGACATGCTATTTGATACAATCCATCAGTTTTTGGGACATACATACCTAGCACCACATGTGCTATATGAAGTTCAGTACCAATTATTCATTTGTGCGATCAGCAGAATGACTTTTTGGCTCAATGGCAGCATCCTGTTAGTGCAAATATTACCCGTGTTGCTGCTGCATAGTAGCAGCATGAAACAGCTAGCTTCAATTGTTGCTCAGATTTTTGAGATACCTTACCCTTCCCAGTGTAACCTGAGATAGACTGGGCACTTTCCAGGGCTGAAAGTGATAGTCTTCGGCCCATTGATGAGTTTGGGCAATATACAGCGCAAAATGATCCGATTAGGATAGCCATTATCCCACAGGATGCCTTTGATGTGCCTTATTTCGGCATCAAGCTTGCATGGTGAGAAAATGTTGCAGGTCCCATTTATGTGCTTGCTAATTGACCAATCATATAGCACTTGGAACTGTAAGAATCCCAATGCGTATATTGACTAGTGAAGGTAGACTTGCAATAGACCGTGGTAGAGTGCCCCTTGGAAGATTTCTCAACTGGTACATCAAGGAAAGGGTGTCCATTTTGTAGGTGAGTTCAAAGGTGAACTGGAACGTGGTGAGCTGCCTTATTGAATTGCTGCTGTCTGTCTGTGTGGTGATGGTACATCCACAGTGCTTTTAGGGAGGGAGCTCCAGGATTTTGACCCAGCGACAGAATGGTGTGTGACTTAGAAGGGAACTTGCAGGTGGTGGTGTTCCCATGTATCTGCTGCCCATGTCCTTCAAGGTGGTAGAGGTATTGGGCTTTGGAAGGTGCTGCCGAAGAAGCCCTGGTGAGTTGCTGCAGTGAATCTTGTAGATCGTACACACCGCTGCCACAGTGGTGGAGGGAGTGAATGTTGAAGGTATTGGACGGATGTCAATCAAGCGGGCTGCTTTGTCCTGGATGGTGTCAAGCTTCTTGAGTGTTGTGTGAGCTGCACTTATCCAGGCAAGTGGAGAGTATTCCATCACATTCATAACTTGTGCTTTGTAGATGGTGAACAGGCTCTGGGGAGACACTCTCTGCAGAATTTCCAGCCTCTGAACTGCTCTTGTAGCCACTGCATTTAAATGACTGGTCCAGTTCAGTTTCTTGACACTGGTAACCCCCAGGATGTTGATAGTGGGGGATTCAGTGATGGTAATGCCATCGAATGTCAAGTGGAGATGGTTAGATCCTCTTTTGTTTGAGATGATCATTGTCTGGCACTTAGGTGGTGCGACTGTTACTTGCCACTTATCAGCCCAAGCCCAAATGTTGTCCAGGTCTTGCTGCATATGGGCACAGACTGCTTTAGTGTCTGAGGAGTTGCGAATGGTGCTGAACATTGCACAATCATCAGTGAACATCCCCACTTCTGACGTTATGATGGAGGGAAGGTCATTGATAAAGCAGCTGAAGATAGTCGGGCCTCAGGCACTATCCTGAGGAACTCCTGCAGTGATATCCTAGGACTGAGATGATCAACACCAACAACCACAATATCTTCCTTAGCTAGCTAAGACTCCAACCAGTGGGGAGTTTTCCCTCCCATTCCAATCGACTCCAGTTTTGACTCCACTATTGGTGGTTGTGCTTTCAGCTGCCTTTGGTCTCCAAGCTCTGGAATTCCCTCCCTAAAAACTTCTCGATCCCTCTTTCCTCCTTTGAGTTTCCCCTTCAAACCTACCTACTTGACTAAGCCCTATCTCCTTATGTGGCTCAGTTTCAAATTTTGGTTGATAACGCTCATGAAGCACCTTCAGACATTTTGTTATGTTAAGGGTACCATATAAATGCAAGTTGTTATTATTTCAATGGCTAAAAAATTTGTGCCACGATATTTAGAGGCAGGGAATCAGCAACAAGCTTATCTTGCTGCATCATAGCTAGACCAGTAGAGGAAGAACAAGGCCTTCCTCTAGGCACATGCTCCCTCATTTATTCCACGTGTCATGTACAATCTCCCATGTTTTCATCACGGCCTGCACATTCCTCCTGAAACTTGCAACATACACGTCCAATCTCACCCCAAATCTGGAGCCTTGCTATCAGCCTTTGTATAAGCTGCCACTCGTTAATCAGTATTACACCTCTTATTATTGTCCCCCTGAATTTAAACCGACAAAGGCAGTTGTAAAACCCATGGGGCAGACATTTTATCACTTTCCAGTAGTAGAAGCTGGTTAATGAGGAGAATGAGCTGAGACATTTTTGCGTAATGAAATTATGAGCATCACAATATATGTAACTGTGAGGCGTGACCGAAAAAACATTCTATTTGATTTCAATGAGGTAGAACAACGTGAGGGGGGAAAAAACCCCACATGCTAATTAGACGCAAAAGACCATTTTCATTGGAGACCAGGTAGCAGATGGAAGGAATGATTATATCTGGAAAAGCCTTGCCGAAATGCTATGCTACCCTTAAAACTGAAAAACATTTACATTACCTTTACCAACACAAATTTTAGACATTTTCCTGAAATTTTTTTGCTTTTAAAAAAAAAATCATACTTTATTGTTATGAATCCTGTCAAAGGTAAATGCCACTCTTACACAACAGAGCAACTACAAAACCATTGGACAAAGGAATGGAACCTTCTGTTGCAAACTTCTCCACATAAATGAGACAATCTCAGTCAGAAACTATCCAAATTGGTTGAAATTCAAGTATTTGCAAATTAGTTTGAAATCTCATTTTAATTTTGTGTCTACATATATCAACCAGTTTGGTCTGAAAAACTAGGTAAAGCTCTTCCAACCATTTCAGTGTTGGTCACTAGTTCTTTTTAAAAAAAATTTTTACATTTGTGAAAGAATTTAAATTGCATTTTATTATGGACTCATATTAACTGCTCTTACATGAAAATAATACATGAAAGGGAATTATAAACACACTCAAAAGCTCAGTCACTAGAAATAGTGCCGGTCCACTTTAAAAAAGATGTTTTGAACAGTCTCCAATTTCTACCAGACCCTTGGGAGCAGGATAACAACTTGCAAGTGACAAAAGCCTGCATTTGAAGTGATTGTGCGACTCACTCCCTGCTCAATCTTGAGCTGTTCAGATCTTTACATGTTCAGGACTGAACGAGTGGGAAGGGACTTTCAACTGAGGAAAGATGAAACTCGCCTGTTTGAAATGTTTTTTGGCAACATTTGGGATATTGAAATAATTGCAGGAGTAAGCTTTAGATAAAAGTTTACTCATTTAAACTGAATTAAGCCTTTGAACCCCCAATGCTTTTTGCTTTAATAATTGTACCCTTCATTTTAAGCTCAGCCAGTGCATTCTAAAGAAATCAACTTGTTTCACAAGATTCTAAGGATTTCAAAGTGCTTTGCACGGCATTTGAATCATTTTTAAAGTGTAGTTATATTATTTTATAAGAAACGTAGCAAAGTCTCGCAAACAGCAATGAATCAAATGCAGCTTATTCGTTTTCAATATTGTTAGCTGAAGGATAAAGGATGGTCAGGACACTGAGTGGATTCCCTGAACTTCAAAAAAGTACCATGGAATTTATTAACGACAGATATGGCCTCCAATTACCATCTTGTCTGAAAGACAGTGACCTAAGAATTTGACTGCACCCAAAAATGTTGAGAGCGCAAACTACCAAAGGCGGCCGATAGACATATACCAAGAAATGCTAAGTGTGCTGGGCAGCCTTTCAATGAGCTTGCAACCAATGGCTGAGAGCATGGTAGAATCTAGCTCCAAGTTGTATTTGAGAGTTTTCACATGGCATCAAGTTAGTGCAGTGACATTTTGTAGTACACAATCTCAAATCTGGAAACACGCAATCATAACATACTGCAGAGTTCAACTTGAACGGTACTGCGTGTTAATAGCCTGAATAGCTGTATTACTGGTGGTGACATAGCTCTAATTGTAGGAACACTGCATTTATGCCTCAGTTCCTGACGGGGATCATGAACCATGACCAGAAGGGATTTTCCAGGTCTGGAACCTGACAGCAAAGTCAAAATAAGGGTGGTACAGAGGATGTGTGAATCAAGACTGTCACCAGGAAATGAGGCACGAACCTCCATGATGTATTATTTGTGATCACAAACATGCTGCACATTCTAGGAGTGGTATTCCTTCCTTTTCGGAAAGGTGCCAGGCTAAAGATAAGGAACACCGCAAGAGCATGTAGACACAGTCTATGACATCTTGAAACCTACAATGTGGGTTAAACCTAATGCATTCGCATCCTGCTTCGTTAAATCCATAGGAAATATGATGCATGTGATCCTCCTGATATGGAGAGCCTCCATCACCTCCCTGGCACACTGGTACACAGGAAACATCTGCTGCAGCCTGGAACCACTCCCTGGCATAAAGGCTAAGGGACACAGAAATTGCTGCCGAAGCCCTGATAGGAAACACCAGCAGGTGCTGTAGCCCCTCGATGAAGTGCAGACACCTCACACACTGCTCCCCAGTGAAGCTGGGGTATGGGAAGTTCTCCCCGAAGACTCACAGAGAGGATGGCCTCCTGGCACAGTCCCTCTTCTCCCCGCTGCTCCCACTCTCTTCTGTCTTCCTCCCTACTCCCTGTCCTCCTCTAGCCCCAAAGGCAGACCTACCATACAAATAAACCCTGCTAAACAGATCACGGAAATCCAGCACCAGCACCAGGTCAGAACGTGCAGAAAATAGGCAACCAAAAAATTCCCAGTGTTAAGATGTCAAGAGGCCAAGTCAGCAACTAACCTGTATGAGGGGCACTGTTAAAACCTGGATAACCAGCAAGTGAAGAATGGAGCCGAGAGGTTATTCACTTACAGGTTTTTATTTACAGAGACATATATTGCATACTTTGTACCTCGAACAAAAATAACCCTCTTTCAGCCTGCTGCTATATTTATGCACAAGCACAGGTTGAATTCCCAATTAATACCCACCATTTGAATACAATTATCACCCACAATTAACAGGGCTGGCCTTTTTAAAAAAAAGAGAAAGTGCTTGCCAGGTCCTTCTCGATTGTTGGAGCCAGAATTTACTGAGCAACTTTATCATATGGCAAGTCAACCACTGATGTAGACCAATTTCACTAAAAGATCTAACCACCCCATCAGACCCTCAGTTTGATATAAAGAGATTTCTGCATGGCTCTCATGCATAATGGATCCCAATCAATTATGGCAGATGACACACTATAAATGTACCTCTGGCACCCATTATATAGCTGGAACACAGGTGCGGCACTATGCAATTACTAGATCAGTACGTCTAACAATGCAGCACTCCCTCAGTATCACACTGAAGCTCAGCCTAATTTATATATACAAATCCTCAAATTGTGCTTGGATCAACAAACTTCTCAGTCAGAAGTGAGAGTCCCAACAATCAAGTCAAGCTGACACCAAAAGCTGAAGCAAGATACAGCAAAATATCTCGATATTTACAGTATACACATTTCAAAGCATTTTTAGATTTGCCCAAAATTCTCCTCATAAAACAGTAAAACAGCTAATGCATCAGAAAACTAACATTTGATGAGTATACGTTTTTACTACACTCACAACCCTGCATCATCACCATTTGTCTGTCCATGACCATCCATTGTTGAGGTTGACATTGTACCTACATACAGATAGTTACTTGTTTAAGTGAAGACACAGATGAAGAGCTGGTCCTAGCCACTGCAGACTACAGTATCCCAGTTTAGGTCAGAGCACTTAATTTTCTTTGAAATATGCCTTCTGAATTCTGAAATGGCTGTCAACAACCTTTCACAAGCTGCTGCTCCAGTATGTTTACATAATGAATCATCCTGAAAAACCTGGTCAGGAAGTAGCTTCCTTCATTTAAAAATTTTAAGGAGGATTAAATCAGTTCATCATTCCGAATTCTTACTTGCACATAGGAAGGGGATACATGTGGAGATATGCTTTGGGAACAGTAAAACAAATCCTTTATGGAAGCTATTTTCTGTATTGTATGGCTAAGCTTTATGTCTAATATCAGATTGAAGTATTAATGCACAAACTCCACAGGGGGCTGCAATAAACTAATCTAGAACTCAGATCAAACTGACTTGTGACCAATTACAACACTGGGCCAGAACCGAGTTTTTGGATCGTGAGGTATTCTTCTGCCACTTTACCTAATATAAATAGCAAAAGGTAGAGGAGTGATCATTTCCAACCATTAAAAAAGGTTGACAACTCCATGCGATCCTAAAATAACTCATGATCCAAATCTTCTGTGGTGTGGCAATCAGAGTCAGATTGTCACTCTGCTCCTAGTTACTCACCCTGAAATGCAGCCGTACCTTTCTCACCCAACCTTCCAACTCAGGCCAGGGGAGGACAGTGCAGTCCAGCCGATTCCTGAGGCCTTCAGTTGAGTGCAGGGGGGAGGGGGGGGTCGAGGGTCAGGAAGACACGCTCCCTCGTTAGCTGCTGTAAAGCAGGTGTGTTTGAAGGCCCACCCACTTTAAGAAGCCAGGGAGAAGGTAAGTGTGTAAAATAAGCTGGGGGGGTGGGTTGGTGGGTTGAGTGTCCAATGGAGGGTCGGGGCCAGGTGGTCAGTGGGATGGGATGGTCAGCGAGGGGTGTCAGGCGGTCAGTGCGATGTGGGGGCTGTGGGTGTGCAGGTGACATGTGGGGGATGGTCAGTGGGGGGTGTTGATCAATATGGGAGTGGTCAGTGGGGATGGTGGTTGGTGAGGGTAGTTGGGGGGGAGGTTAGTTGGGAGTGGGGAATTGAGGGGCAGTATTATTGCTACCCAGAAGTTAGAAGTGGTTTTAATTCTTCAAACTTTTCCTGGGTAACTATTCCTGTAAGACAATCGGAACCATCTGAAGACTGTAATTTAAATCAGAGTATCGGATGGTTCCCAGTGCAGGGTAATTGCCCAACGGAAGTTTGATTTTCCTGGGCTATTGACATGCAATCCTTATGTGGGGGCTTCCGGTGGGGGTGGGTGGGGGGGGGTGTTTAACCAATGCATCTTTGGGGCACGCCCCAGGTACGACGCCCTGAAGATCAGAAGTTATGGACCTATATTTATTCTTAGAAGAATACTTCCCACCCCTGGTTCTTTTAGCTAGCACTATGAGCCAGACATGAAGTTATCCATAGAGATAAAAACAAAAAAACTGCGGATGCTGGAAATCCAAAACAAAAACAGAATTACCTGGAAAAACTCAGCAGGTCTGGCAGCATCGGCGGAGAAGAAAAGAGTTGACGTTTCGAGTCCTCATGACCCTTCGACAGAACTTGAGTTCGAGTCCAGGAAAGAGCTGAAATATAAGCTGGTTTAAGGTGTGTGTGTGGGGGGCGGAGAGATAGAGAGACAGAGAGGTGGAGGGGGTTGGTGTGGTTGTAGCGACAAACAAGCAGTGATAGAAGCAGATCATCAAAAGATGTCAACAACAATAGTACAATAGAACACATAGGTGTTAAAGATAAAGTTGGTGATATTATCTAAACGAATGTGCTAATTAAGAATGGATGGTAGGGCACTCAAGGTATAGCTCTAGTGGGTTTTTTTTTATTTTATTTTATATAATGGAAATAGGTGGGAAAAGGAAAATCTTTATAATTTATTGGGAAAAAAAAAAGAGAAGGGGGAAACAGAAAGGGGGTGGGGATGGGGGAGGGGACTCACGACCTAAAGTTGTTGAATTCAATATTCAGTCCGGAAGGCTGTAAAGTCCCTAGTCGGAAGATGAGGTGTTGTTCCTCCAGTTTGCGTTGGGCTTCACTGGAACAATGCAGCAAGCCAAGGACAGACATGTGGGCAAGAGAGCAGGGTGGAGTGTTAAAATGGCAAGCGACAGGGAGGTTTGGGTCATTCTTGCGGACAGACCGCAGGTGTTCTGCAAAGCGGTCGCCCAGTTTACGTTTGGTCTCTCCAATGTAGTGGAGACCACATTGGGAGCAACGAATGCAGTAGACTAAGTTGGGGGAAATGCAAGTGAAATGCTGCTTCACTTGAAAGGAGTGTTTGGGTCCTTGGACGGTGAGGAGAGAGGAAGTGAAGGGGCAGGTGTTGCATCTTTTGCGTGGGCAAGGGGTTGTGCCATAGGAGGGGGTTGAGGAGTAGGGGGTGATGGGGGAGTGGACCAGGGTGTCCCGGAGGGAGCGATCCCTACGGAATGCCGATAAGGGGGGTGAAGGGAAGATGTGTTTGGTAGTGGCATCATGCTGGAGTTGGCGGAAATGGCGGAGGATGATCCTTTGAATGCGGAGGCTGGTGGGGTGATAAGTGAGGACAAGGGGGACCCTATCATGTTTCTGGGAGGGAGGAGAAGGAGTGAGGGCGGATGCGCGGGAGATGGGCCGGACACGGTTGAGGGCCCTGTCAACGACCGTGGGTGGAAAACCTCGGTTAAGGAAGAAGGAGGACATGTCAGAGGAACTGTTTTTGAATGTAGCATCATCGGAACAGATGCGACTGAGGCGAAGGAACTGAGAGAATGGGATGGAGTCCTTACAGGAAGTGGGGTGTGAGGAGCTGTAGTCGAGATAGCTGTGGGTGTCGGTGGGTTTGTAATGGATATTGGTGGACAGTCTATCACCAGAGATTGAGACAGAGAGGTCAAGGAAGGGAAGGGAAGTGTCAGAGATGGACCACGTGAAAATGATGGAGGGGTGGAGATTGGAAGCAAAATTAATAAATTTTTCCAAGTCCTGACGAGAGCATGAAGCAGCACCGAAATAATCATCGATGTACCGGAGAAAGAGTTGTGGAAGGGGGCCGGAGTAGGACTGCAACAAGGAATGTTCCACATACCCCATAAAGAGACAGGCATAGCTGGGGCCCATGCGGGTACCCATAGCCACACCTTTTATTTGGAGGAAGTGAGAGGAGTTGAAGGAGAAATTGTTCAGCGTGAGAACAAGTTCAGCCAGACGGAGGAGAGTAGTGGTGGATGGGGATTGTTCGGGCCTCTGTTCGAGGAAGAAGCTAAGGGCCCTCAGACCATCCTGGTGGGGGATGGAGGTGTAGAGGGATTGGACGTCCATGGTGAAGAGGAAGCGGTAGGGGCCAGGGAACTGGAAATTGTTGATGTGACGTAAGGTGTCAGAGGAATCACGGATGTAGGTGGGAAGGGACTGGACAAGGGGAGAGAGAAGGGAGTCAAGATAACGAGAAATGAGTTCTGTGGGGCAGGAGCAAGCTGAGACGATCGGTCTACCGGGGCAGTTCTGTTTGTGGATTTTGGGTAGGAGATAGA
Organism: Carcharodon carcharias; assembly: GCF_017639515.1. Lineage (NCBI taxonomy): Eukaryota > Metazoa > Chordata > Chondrichthyes > Lamniformes > Lamnidae > Carcharodon > Carcharodon carcharias. The sequence continues at coordinate 197,671,858 of NC_054471.1, forward strand.
AGCGGGCTGTCCGAGGTTGGGCAACTATCAGGTTGGAAGCTGTGGGAGGGAGATCCCCAGAGGAGATGAGGTCAGTGACAGTCCTGGAAACAATGGCTTGATGTTCAGTGGTGGGGTCATGGTCCAGGGAGAGGTAGGAGGAAGTGTCTGCGAGTGTCGCAGACACTTCCTCCTACCTCTCCCTGGACCATGACCCCACCACTGAACATCAAGCCATTGTTTCCAGGACTGTCACTGACCTCATCTCCTCTGGGGATCTCCCTCCCACAGCTTCCAACCTGATAGTTGCCCAACCTCGGACGGCCCGCTTCTATCTCCTACCCAAAATCCACAAACAGAACTGCCCCGGTAGACCGATCGTCTCAGCTTGCTCCTGCCCCACAGAACTCATTTCTCGTTATCTTGACTCCCTTCTCTCTCCCCTTGTCCAGTCCCTTCCCACCTACATCCTTGATTCCTCTGACACCTTACGTCACATCAACAATTTCCAGTTCCCTGGCCCCTACCGCTTCCTCTTCACCATGGACGTCCAATCCCTCTACACCTCCATCCCCCACCAGGATGGTCTGAGGGCCCTTAGCTTCTTCCTCGAACAGAGGCCCGAACAATCCCCATCCACCACTACTCTCCTCCGTCTGGCTGAACTTGTTCTCACGCTGAACAATTTCTCCTTCAACTCCTCTCACTTCCTCCAAATAAAAGGTGTGGCTATGGGTACCCGCATGGGCCCCAGCTATGCCTGTCTCTTTATGGGGTATGTGGAACATTCCTTGTTGCAGTCCTACTCCGGCCCCCTTCCACAACTCTTTCTCCGGTACATCGATGATTATTTCGGTGCTGCTTCATGCTCTCGTCAGGACTTGGAAAAATTTATTAATTTTGCTTCCAATCTCCACCCCTCCATCATTTTCACGTGGTCCATCTCTGACACTTCCCTTCCCTTCCTTGACCTCTCTGTCTCAATCTCTGGTGATAGACTGTCCACCAATATCCATTACAAACCCACCGACACCCACAGCTATCTCGACTACAGCTCCTCACACCCCACTTCCTGTAAGGACTCCATCCCATTCTCTCAGTTCCTTCGCCTCCGTCGCATCTGTTCCGATGATGCTACATTCAAAAACAGTTCCTCTGACATGTCCTCCTTCTTCCTTAACCGAGGTTTTCCACCCACGGTCGTTGACAGGGCCCTCAACCGTGTCCGGCCCATCTCCCGCGCATCCGCCCTCACTCCTTCTCCTCCCTCCCAGAAACATGATAGGGTCCCCCTTGTCCTCACTTATCACCCCACCAGCCTCCGCATTCAAAGGATCATCCTCCGCCATTTCCGCCAACTCCAGCATGATGCCACTACCAAACACATCTTCCCTTCACCCCCCTTATCGGCATTCCGTAGGGATCGCTCCCTCCGGGACACCCTGGTCCACTCCTCCATCACCCCCTACTCCTCAACCCCCTCCTATGGCACAACCCCTTGCCCACGCAAAAGATGCAACACCTGCCCCTTCACTTCCTCTCTCCTCACCGTCCAAGGACCCAAACACTCCTTTCAAGTGAAGCAGCATTTCACTTGCATTTCCCCCAACTTAGTCTACTGCATTCGTTGCTCCCAATGTGGTCTCCTCTACATTGGAGAGACCAAACGTAAACTGGGCGACCGCTTTGCAGAACACCTGCGGTCTGTCCGCAAGAATGACCCAAACCTCCCTGTCGCTTGCCATTTTAACACTCCACCCTGCTCTCTTGCCCACATGTCTGTCCTTGGCTTGCTGCATTGTTCCAGTGAAGCCCAACGCAAACTGGAGGAACAACACCTCATCTTCCGACTAGGGACTTTACAGCCTTCCGGACTGAATATTGAATTCAACAACTTTAGGTCGTGAGTCCCCTCCCCCATCCCCACCCCCTTTCTGTTTCCCCCTTCTCTTTTTTTTTTTCCCAATAAATTATAAAGATTTTCCTTTTCCCACCTATTTCCATTATATAAAATAAAATAAAAAAAAAACCCACTAGAGCTATACCTTGAGTGCCCTACCATCCATTCTTAATTAGCACATTCGTTTAGATAATATCACCAACTTTATCTTTAACACCTATGTGTTCTATTGTACTATTGTTGTTGACATCTTTTGATGATCTGCTTCTATCACTGCTTGTTTGTCGCTACAACCACACCAACCCCCTCCACCTCTCTGTCTCTCTATCTCTCCGCCCCCCACACACACACCTTAAACCAGCTTATATTTCAGCTCTTTCCTGGACTCGAACTCAAGTTCTGTCGAAGGGTCATGAGGACTCGAAACGTCAACTCTTTTCTTCTCCGCCGATGCTGCCAGACCTGCTGAGTTTTTCCAGGTAATTCTGTTTTTGTTATGAAGTTATCCATATTCGTCTCCTGGGAGAGGGGCAATATCTTCTACATCAATAAGTTTTAGGTCATCATAGATTATTTGGGTAAGTATTGACAATGCCACTAAGATATCGTTGTGTTATATACAAGGAAGCTACAACATCCTGAAGTGTTTGCCTAAGCCTCTTGGTTTTGCTATCTCTCCCTCATCCCTCACTCATACTCTTAGAATCAGCTGGGACTAATTATCTTTTTTCTCACCCTTTGTGAACATGACCATGATAAACAATCCCTCCTCATCCTTCACAACCTGTTTGCAACCTTCAACACAGTTGACCATGCCGCTCATCTGTCATCCAGCTGGGTAGAGCTGCTCTTGACCTGCTTCCACTCTGACGTAGTCTTTGCCAGAGAATCACCTACAATGGGTTCTCTTGCCACTCTGGTGCCACTGGAGTCCTGGAATATCCATTCTTGGACCTCTCCTATTTCTCAACTACATGCTGCCCCTAGGCATCACCATCCAAAAGCACATCAGTTTCCACATATGCTGTTACAATCCCCGTGGAGACCGGTAACTCTAAAAAGAGAGATTTGAATTCCCAGTGACCAATTCAGAGGATCACACAATGGGATTTTGCATTTTAAGACTTTTATGGCAACAAACTAAAATCAACATTGATTAAACGTTAACTAGTCAGCAACTAATGTACTAAATTACAGAAAAGATATCTCCCCTCAACTTCCTAACACAGGTGAAAGTCCCAGCTGCATTTATATATACACTGTACTCTCCACAGAAGTGTAGCCTTTACAGGAACCAACCCGAAGTTACTCTCAGCTTCCACAGGCTTGCTTCTCCTTATTTCACTGGTAACATCCAGTGTCCAACAGAAGTCATTTCCCTGAATCCTCAAACTGACTTCCAGCAGCAAGGCCCACTCTGGCAATTCTTCCTTGCAACCAAGCCAGGGCCTATCTTCCAGTGTCCTGAAAATCTCCATAGGTCTCATCTCTTTGACCAGAGAATGAGCTCCCACCCTCATTCTGCCTGCTCTGTCTCTGAATCAGAGATCAGATTGTCTGTAAACCTGCACAAAGCCTGGCCAGCTAGTTTTGCCCTTATGTCCAGGTGTGAAATCTGGCATTTAGCATTCAATAGGACATAATCTGGGCTTCCTGTCCCCATGGCAACCAGGTCACATAGGTTTATCATCAGGCAGAATTAGTAGGAGGTCATATGTTCCTCTTCACTTCTCTATTTTATCTTGAATTAAAGGAGACAGTTTAAAACCTTACAAAACCTAGCACTCATAACAGTCTGCTGACAGCACCCAGCTCCATCTCAAAAACAGAATTACCTGGGAAAAACTCAGCAGGTCTGGCAGCATCAGCGGAAAAGAAAAGAGTTGACGTTTCGAGTCCTCATGACCCTTCAACAGAACTGGGTGAATCCAAGGAGAGGGGTGAAATATAAGCTGGTTTAAGGTCGGGGGGTGGGGGGGGGGGTGCGCTTTGGGTGGAGGGAGAGAAGTGGAGGTGGGGGGTGTGGTTGTAGGGACAAACAAGCAGTGATAGGAGCAGATATTCAAAAGATGTCACAGACAAAAGAACAAAAGAACACAGAGGTGTTGAAGTTGGTGATATTATCTAAACGAATGTGCTAATTAAGAATGGATGGTAGAGCACTCAAGGTATAGCTCTAGTGGGGGTGGGGGGCATAAAAGATTTAAAAATAATGGAAATAGGTGGGAAAAGAAAAATCTATATAAATTATTGGAAAAAAACAAAAGGAAGGGGGAAGAAACAGAAAAGGGGTGGGGATGGAGGAGGGAGTTCAAGACCTAAAATTGTTGAATTCAATATTCAGTCCGGAAGGCTGTAAAGTGCCTAGTCGGAAGATGAGGTGCTGTTCCTCCAGTTTGCGTTGGGCTTCACTGGAACAATGCAGCAAGCCAAGGACAGACATGTGGGCAAGAGAGCAGGGTGGAGTGTTAAAATGGCAAGCGACAGGGAGGTTTGGGTCATTCTTGCGGACAGACCGCAGGTGTTCTGCAAAGCGGTCGCCCAATTTACGTCTGGTCTCTCCAATGTAGAGGAGACCGCATTGGGAGCAACGAATGCAGTAGACTAAGTTGGGGGAAATGCAAGTGAAATGCTGCTTCACTTGAAAGGAGTGTTTGGGTCCTTGGACGGTGAGGAGAGAGGAAGTGAAGGGGCAGGTGTTGCATCTTTTGCATGGGAATGGGGAGGTGCCAAAGATGGGGGTTGAGGAGTAGGGGGCGATGGAGGAGTGGACCAGGGTGTCCCGGAGGGAACGATCCCTATGGAATGCCGCCGGGGGGGTGAAGGGAAGATATGTTTGGTGGTGGCATCATGCTGGAGTTGGCGGAAATGGCGGAGGATGATCCTTTGAAAGCGGAGGCTGGTGGGGTGATAAGTGAGGACAAGGGGGACCCTATCATGTTTCTGGGAGGGAGGAGAAGGCGTGAAGGCGGATGCGCGGGAGATGGGCCGGACACGGTTGAGGGCCCTGTCAACGACCGTGAGTGAAAAACCTCGGTTAAGGAAGAAGGAGGACATGTCAGAGGAACTGTTTTTGAAGGTAGCATCATCAGAACAGACACGACGGAGGCGAAGGAACTGAGAGAACGGGGTGGAGTCCTTACAGGAAGCGGGGTGTGAGGAGCTGTAGTCGAGGTAGCTGTGGGAGTCGGTAGGCTTGTAATGGATATTGGTGGACAGTCTATCACCAGAGATTGAGACAGAGAGGTCAAGGAAGGGAAGCGAAATGTCAGAGATGGACCACGTGAAAATGATGGAGGGGTAGAGATTGGAAGCAAAATTAATAAACTCCAGCTCCATCTCACCACCACCTCTCTCAACCACTCCGCTCTCAAAATTGTCTGCTTGTCCAACATCCAGACTGGATGAGCAGAAATTTCCTCCAACTAAATATTGGGAACTAACCACAGACTCCATCCTCATCCCTGGCTGCTGTGTGAAACTGAACCAGACTATTCACAACCTGTGTGTCTGACTTGATAAAATTCCAACCATATATCCACTCCATCATAAGACTGCCTATTTCCACCTCTGTAATATCATACAACTCTGCTTGTGCCTCAACTCATTTGCTGGTGAAACCTGGATCCATTCCTATTTTATCTCTAGACTTGACTATTCCAACGCTCCCTTAGCCCCACTTTCCTCCCTACATAAACTTGAGCTCATCTAAAACTCTATTACCCATATCCAAACCTGCTCCAGGTTCCATTCACCCATCAACCCTGTGCTTGCTGACCTACAATGGCTGCCACCTTGATTTTAAAATTCCCATCTTCTTTTCAAATCCCTCAATGGCCTCACAGCTCCCTACCTCTGAAACCTTCTCAAGGGCAATTAGGGATGGGCAATAAATGCTGGCCTAGCCAACTACGCCCACATCCCATAGATGAATAGAAAAATAAACCTCCTCAAACCCTACAACCCTCTGAGTTATCTGCACTCCTCTAATTCTAGCCTCTTGTATATCTCTGAATTTAATTGCTCAACTGTTGGTGGCTCTGCCTTCGCTGTTGAGGCCCTAAGCACTGGAATTGAATTCCACCCCAAAACCTCTCTGCCTCTATACCTCTTTTTCCATCTTTAAGACACTACCTCTTTAACCAAGCTTTTAGATAACTGCCCTAATATTACCTTATGTGGCTTAACATCTAATTTTTTTGATAACCATTCCCGTGAAGTGTTTAGGGTGTTTTTAACTACATTATATAAATGCAGGTTGTTGTTGTTGTTGATGTGATAAATGCACCAATTGCAATATGAGCATTCCTTATATAACCTTTGTTCTTTTCTGGCTAACGTCTTGCATTGGGTCACAATTAGTCTGGTTGAGGTTGGATCAAACAATCGGTATTTTCTAAAATTAACGTTCTGTAAATGTGAAAGTTAACAATCATAGGTCTGCCAATAAATACAGGTAAAACTGTTTTCTCCAGTTTCTTTTGCCTTCAGCTAACTCTACCAACCCCTTCTCGCATTCTCCTACAACTTCCTCCCTCCAGTCTTCTGGTTCTGGCAGCTGCACAGGCACATTACATCCTCTGAAACTAGTCTATGTCACATTTTCCCACTTCTGCAACTCTGCCATTGATGGTTACACCTGCCACTATGCTCCAGTCCACTGTTTCATCACCGCCCCCCCCCCCCCCACCGCTCCATGTATTCAGGGGCCTCCTGCTGATCCTTCCCTCTGATCGCATTTTCAACTCTCCTGACCCTTTCACCGTCTTGTGCTGTGTTCCCCTGGGGTCTGCAATCCTGTAATGTGTGTTCTGGAGATCAAACTCTGGACATGAACAGCTCTACAGAAATGTACCAGGGTAAATAATGGCTGGGTAATGTCAATCAGCCAGATAACAGGGCTCTGGACTTGTATCTTAGAAACGATAGGCTAAATACTAAAAAAAATTCCCAGGTCATCACCATTAGGAAACTAAACATTCCATCAGAATTTACCTTTGCTAGCTGAAGCTGCTGCTTCTTAACCACCACAAGAAATATAGCAAAACAGTGGCAAATCATCAGAAACTTCCAGTATTCAGGACTTAATCAATTCACCCATGTAAATAACCTTCCTTGGTAATCGACACACTTACCAATTAGCTGAAAATATCATTGGTTTGAGGTTTGCCTTTAAACCTCAAGGTATTGATGTTTCATCAAAAATACTTAGAAAATTATTGCTTAAAAAAGCCTTGGCCCAAAAATTCTAGTATCCGGATCATCAGAGGTGGGGCCTAAGTTGGGAGATGTGCATGGAGGTCCTGTTGCACAGGCATAAGCCGAAATTGCCCAGGAAATTTAAACTGATTTCCACTGCCCTGAAGCCAAGCCGAAAGTCTCCAGCACTGAGCTCAGGGACTTATCTGCCTAATTTCCCTGGAAATGTCACCCAGATTAATACCTGGTCTAATTCAATAATTAGTCAGCGTAACTCAACTGAGCACCACAACTGACCCGCCAAATCATCCCCACCCCATCACCCGATTACCCCCTCCAAACCAACCTGACTGTCACACCCACCCCCCCACCCCACTCCCCCTCCACCCAAGAGCCGATCCGACTACCCTCCCAAGCTGATCCAATGAGCCCCCACCCCCAATCACCAGACTACCCCGCCAACCAACCCCCAAGCTGACTCAATTAACTCCACCCATTCCACCCAACTAGCCCCCCCCGCCCCCCCCAGAGCTGACCTGACTAAGCCCCGACCACCCACCCCTGACCACCTTGCAAGCCGAATGGACAAGACCCGTTGTTAAAAAAAAGGGGTGTGTCCTCTCCTTCCCCTCTCTGCTATGCTCGCCGGTCTTCGCTGGTCCATTTCTGCTTCAGCCAGGATCGTAGGTCCCGACTAAAAATAGGTCGAATCGAGTTGGGCAAAGTTTTGCGGGTAACAGCAATGCGCCCAGCATTGCCTCTGACAAGAGGATCTGGGCCATGGTTTATTTATGGATACAAACTTCCCCAGGTTACGAAATGAAGCTGTTAGTATAGTTACAGGAACACAGGAAAAGGAGGTGGTCATTCATCCCAAGTCATTAAATGAAATCATGTCTGATCTTTACCTCAAACTGCAGTTATCTCCCTTTGCTCCATTGTCTCTTGATACTCTTATCTACTCTCACTCATGAAAACTTCAATTGACTCAACGTCTACAGCTTTTTGGGAAAAGGAGCGGTGCAGATATCGAATACCCTTCATGTGAAGCCTCATTGTGCAAGTGTTTAAAGTACCGTTAAGTGCCAAAAGCATATGAAGCCGTCTGGTAGCCCAAAAAAAAAACTTATTTTGAAAGATCCAATGACACAAACAAGGAAAAAGCAAAAAGGTCTTGCCTGAGCAGAATTGAGGAAGCCCAATTGTTTCACCTGATACAACAGAAGACTGGACTGATCCTTTGTTTCCACTAATCCTGCTGTATTTACATCTTTTGAATACTTCACACACTTTGTAGGAAATGCACTACAATGACATATATGAAGCAAATTATTTAAAGTTTTGTAAAACGTTTTTGATCCTAAATTCTTATTTGCTAGCTCAACTGTTTGATTTTAGATTGCTTTTCATATCTTCCTTAAATTAAGATATTCATGAATTTACCAAATGTCCTTCTTCACATATTGCCACAGATAAATTGCCTAAGTCTCTATCCTCAGGTTAAACCAAGAGCAGGTCACTGTTATTTCAGAGAATGTAAATGTCCCTCCCGATCATACAGGAACCTGGTGTGGTTGCAAAACTTTGTTGCAAGCAAATATCTTAAGTGTATCATCAGTAAAGGGAAGACATTCTTGTTGATGGAAAACTGTCTAGAAAAATATGATTCTACCAAGTTTACCACAAAATACAGTGGATTCTAGACTAAATGCAATCTCCAGAATTTACCAAATGACAGACAATTTCTCCCCCTGAAAGCATCCTTTTTTTTTTATTCATTCAGGGGGTGTGGGTGTCACTGGCTGGGCCAGCATTTATTACCCATCCCTAGTTGCCCTTGAGAAGGTGGTGGTGAGCTGCCTTCTTGAACTGCTGCAGTCCATGTGGTGTAGTTACACTCACAGTGCTGTTAGGGAGGGAGTTCCACTACACTGAGGAGCTCCTGCAGTGATGTCCTGGAGCTGAGATGACTGACCTTCAACAACCACAACCATCTTCCTTTGTGCTAGGTTTAACTCCAACCAGCGGAGAGTTTTCCCCGATTTCCATTCACTCCAGGTTTGCAAGGCCACACTTGGTCAAATGCTGCTTTGATGTCAAGGGCAGACACTCTCACCTCACCTCAGGAGTTCAGCTCTTTTGTTCAAGTTTCAACCAAGGCTGTAAGGAGATCAGGAGCCGAGTGGCCCTGGTGGAACCCATACTGAGTGCCAGTTAGCAGTTTACTAATAACTATTTGTAATCATTTTCCATTTTTGGCATCACACGCATTACTTCAAGATAAATGTGCAGCAGTCCCCCTTGAAGATCTCTGCACTCAGACAGTTACATCACTATAATCTAAGGTTCATGAATACAAATATAAAGAAAACATAGAATGATTATATTTTCAGCTTCATTCGTAATTTTGAACAATTATTACAATTGCAGTATTCTTACAACCACCTTCTTTTAGGTTTTAACTCTGCCCTCATTTATTTTCCTTTTGTTATTCCTAATTATATTTTCTATGCTCAAGATTTTTGCTGGGGAAAAACTTTTTGCTCCAATCCTTTAGACGCGAGTTTGGATTTATCCAGAAGAGGAGCCTTTTTCGTAAAGTTTGTGAATCCCCATCAAGAACATAATGACAGGTATCCTCTACAAATGAGGCAGGTCTGTTCTATTGTATGGCCTCCAATTCCCTGTCTATTAAAATGATGGCCTCCACTACCATGAAAGTGCTCATGGACCAGTTTATTAAATGTCAAGATTTATTTCTGGACATAAAATACCAACCACTAACAAATGAAACATGGCCTAGGAGTCCATCTGAAAACTGGTGATGACAGTAGTAATAAAATGAATGACTCACTCTGGAACTTATCAATATAAAATCAGGTCTACAGACAGCAAAAAACAGACACTTCCATTTAGGCTGTGCTGGACTTAAATCCAGGTCCCGGAGCTAAAAAGACATGGTACTACCAAGACTCCCTGCTTGATTTCGAATCAGTTTACAATTTGTAAGGACAATAAAAAACATTTAACATCTTGTTAAAGCAAATAAAGAGGATATTTTCCAAAACAGATTTAGAGTAATAGAGTCAAAGAGGTCTTCAGCACAGAAAAAGGCCCTTCGGCCCATCGAGTCTGCGCTCGTCAAACAAGTACCTATCTATTCTAATCCCATTTCCCAGCACTAGACCCATAGCCTTGTATACCATGGCATCGCAAGCGCACATCCAAATATTTCTTAAATGTTATGAGAGTTTCTGCCTCTACCACCCTTTCAGGCAGTGAGTTCCAGATTCCCACCACCCTGTGGGTAAAAAAATTCTTCCTCACATCCCCTCTAAACCTCCTGCCCCTTACCTTAAATCTCTGCCCCCTGGTTATTGATCCCTCCACCAAGGGGAAAAGTTGCTTCCTGTCTATCCTATCTGTGCCCCTCATAATTTTTTACACTTCAATCATATCCCCCCTTAATCTCCTCTGCTCCAAGGAAAATAACCCCAGTCGATCCAATTTCTCCTCATAACTAAAACTCTCCAGCCCAGGCAACATCCTGGTAAATCTCCTCTGCACTCTCTCCAGTGCAATCACATCCTTCCTATAATGCGGATTCCAGAACTGCACGCAATACTCTAGCTGTGGCCTAACCAGCGTTTTATACAGTTCCGGCATAACCTCCCTGCTCTTATATTCTATGCTTCGGCTAATAAAGGCAAGTATCCCATATGCAATCTAAACCACCTTATCTAAATGTCCCGCTACCTTAAGGGACCGATGGACATGCACACCAAGGTCCATCTGATCCTCGGTACTTCCCAGGGTCCTAACATTCATCGTGTATTCCCGTGCCTTGTTTGTTCTGCCCAAGTGCAATAGCTCACACTTATCCGGATTAAATTCCATTTGTCACTGATCAGCCCATCTGACCAGCCCGTCTATATCCTCCTATAATCTAAGGCTATCCTCCTCACTATTTACCACCCCACCAATTTTCGTGTCATCCGTGAACTTACTGATCAATCCTCCTACATTCAAGTCTAAATCGTTTATATATATCACAAACAGCAAGGGACTCAACATCGATCCCTGTGGAACCCCACTGGACACAGGCATCCAGTCACAAAAACACCCCTCGACCATCACCCTCTGCTTCCTGACCTCAGCCAATTCTGGATCCAATTTGCCAAATTGCTTGGATCCCATGAGCTCTTACCTTCATCATCAGTCTCCCATGTGGGACCTTATCAAAAGCCTTGCTTAAGTCGAGTAGACTATGTCAAATGCATTGCCCTCATCTAGACACCTGGTCACCTCTTCGAAAAGTTCAATCAAGTTGGTCAGACATGATCTCCCCTTAACAAAACCATACTGACTGTCCTTGATTAATCCCTGCTTCTCCAAGTATAGATTAATTCTGTCCCTCAGAATTGCTTCCAATAGTTTCCCCACCACTGAGGTTAGACTGACTGGCCTGTAGTTCCCTGGTTTATCCCTTCCTCCCTTCTTGAATAACAGTACCACATTGGCTGTCCTCCAGTCCTCTGGCACCTCTCCTGTGGCCAGAGAGGTATTGAAAATTATTGCCAGCGCCCCTGCTATCTCCTCCCTTGACTCACTGAACAGCCCGAGACACATTTTATCTGGGCCTGGAGATTTCTCTACTTTTAATGCTGCTAGACCACTTCGAATCTCCTCCCTTTCTATGCTAATTCCTTTAATTATATCACAGTCCTTCTGCCTGATTTCCATACCCACATCATCCCTCTCACTTGTGAACACTGACACAAAGTATTCATTTAGAACACTACTTATGTTTTCCGGCTCCTCACACAAATTACCACTACGGTCCTTAAGGGGCCCTACTCTTTCCCTAGTTATCCTCTTACTCTTAATATGGTTGTAAAATAACTTTGGATTTTCCTTTATTTTACCTGCCAATGATTTTCCATGCCCCCTTCTTGCTCTCCTAGTTTCCTTTCTAAGTTCCCCCCTACACATTCTATACTCCTCTAGGGCTTCTGCTGTTTTGAGCCCTCATTATATGCCATAAGCCTCTCTTTTTCTCCTTATCCAATCCTGTATATCCCTTGACATCCAGGGTTCCCTGGATTTGTTGGTCCCACCCTTTGTCTTTACTGGAATATGTTGACCCTGTACTCTCTCTGTTTCCTTCTTGAATGAGTCCCACTGCTCTGATGCAGATTTACCCAAAAGTAGCTGCTCCCAGTTCACTCTGGCGAAATCATATCTGATCTTATTAAAATTGGCCTTCCCCCAATTTAGAACTCTGATTTTTGCCCCATCCTTGTCCTTTTCCATAACAACCTTGAATCTAACAGAGTTATGATCACTATCTGCAAAATGCTCCACCACTCATACCTCTACCACTGGCCCGGCTTCATTCCCTAAAATTAAGTCCAGGACCACCCCCTCTGTTGTAGGACCTTCTACGTACTGGCTTAAAAAGTTCTCCTGGATAAAATTTGAAGATTTCCGCTCCCTCTAAATCTATCACACTATGACTAACACAGTTAATGTTGGGGGAGTTGAAATCCCTCACTATTACCATCCTATTATTCTTACACTTCTCTGAAACTTGCCTACATATCTGCTCTTCTATTTCTCTCTGACTGTTTGGGGGTCTATAGTACACTCCCGGCAATGTGATTGCTCCTTTTTTGTTATTCAGTTCTACCCATATGGCTTCATTTGAGGGGCCTTCTTTTGTCATCCTTCCTTACAGCTGTGATTGATTCCATGATCAATATTGTGATACCCCCCTCCTCTTTTACCTCCTTCCCTGTCTCACCTGAAAGCCTGGAATATTGAGTTGCCAATCCTGCCCCTCTCTCAACCATGTCTCTGTGACAGCAATGACATCATACTTCCATGTGTTAATTTGTGCTCTCAACTCATCTGCCTTATTCAACAGACTCCTTGTATTAAAATAAACACCATCCAACCTTGCCAAACTCCCTTGTGCCTTAACTGGCCTATAATTTCTATGCCTTGCAGACTTACTTGCTCTTTCTTCTAATTTTGGCTGTGCATCTCCTCCTGCTGAACCTCCTCTCAGGATCCCATCCCCCTGCCAATTTAGTTTAAACCCTCCCCAACAGCACTAGCAAACCTCCCCGCAAGGATTTTGGTCCCATTCTGGTTCAGGAGCAACCCGTCCACCTTGTACAGGTCCCAACGCCCCCAAAAACTGTCCCAATATCCCAGAAATCTAAAGCCCTCCCTCCTGCACCATCCCTCCAGCCACACATTCATCTGGACTAACCTCCTATTTCTATACTCACTAGCATGTGACACCGCAACTAATCCAGAGATTACTACCTTTGAGGTCCTGTTTTTTAATCTGCTTCCTAGCTCCCTAAATTCTGCTTGCAGGACCTCATCCCTCTTTCTACCTATGTCATTGGTACCAATATACACCACGATCTCTGTCTATTTGCCCTCCCCCTTTAGAATGCCCTGCAGACATTCAGTGACATCCTTGACCCTGGCACCAGGGAGGCAACGTACCATCCTGGAGTCACGTCTACGGCTGCAGAAACACCTGTCTGTTCCCTTTACTATTGAGTCTCCTACCACTATTGCTCTCCCCCTCTTTCTCCTTCCCCCCAGTGCCGCTGAGCCACTCACAGCACCATGAGTGTGGCTGCTCTCCCCAGAGGAAATGTCACGCTCACCATTTTCCAACACAGAAAAATGGTTCTCGAGCGAGATGCACCCTGGGGATTTCCTGCCTACCTGTCTGACACCTTTCTTCTGACTGATGGTCATCCATTCCCTCTCTGTCTGCACTTCGGTAAGCTGTGAGATGACCACGTCTAAAAATGCTATCCACAAAACTCTCAGCCTCCTGGATGCACCTCGGTGCCTCCAGCTGCTGCTCAAGTTCCAAAACTCGGAGCTCAAGTAGCTGCAGCTGGTGGCATTTCCTGCCATGTAGTTTGTCAGAGTGCAAGGAGCGTCTAGAACTTCCCACATGTTTCAGGTGGTACATAACATGGAACTGAGCTGCCCTGCCTTGCCTCTAATTGAAAAAAAAACCCTTACTTTAAGTTAAATACAGTAAAACAATGTTAAATTATTTATGTACTTTAAATAAAAAGTAGAACTCTTATCTTTCCTTAGCTTAATCTATTTTAAATTGGAGAAAAGCACTTACCCACTACTCACTAATCAGCTCTCACCTTTGTGCTGACATCACTTTTTGAAGCTTCCTCACACTCGCACTAGTTCTGATCTCTCCACCACTCTCTCACGCTGTCTTGTGATGTCACTCTTGTTATTTTCAACAACAACTGACTGCAGGACACTCTTCCCAGACTGCTTCATAGCAATGCTGACTGCAAAACACTCTTCCCAGACTTATGATTTGACTTTAAATAGTGGATATCTTCACCCAGTTAAAATTAATGATTTACGACATTTTTGATCATTCTGTTGGTTACTTATCTGGACTCAAAAGTATCATCAATGTGCAATAATTTATCATCTCTGTACAGGAGTGAACTTTTCAACATCACATTTCCTCTTCTCTGGTGAAAATAAGCCAAATAGTAATTTAAAATTCTCTGATAGCTGCTATATATTTTAAAATATAAATATATATTAATGGCTGTCAAGCCAAGAACTTGATTGTAGAATTCTTCTTATCTGAGAATTGTTTCATAATCTTATTGCGAGTCATTAATGTTTCAAAATAGCCAAACATGTAAAATGTTTAGCAGGGGAAAACAATTAAATAATTGTATTGTTTCTGCCCCTAGCTTTTTTTTAAGAATGCATTTTCCATTGCACCAAATGATTGTTAACTTATGAAAACATAAGACACATTCAATAGGATAATCAAATCACTTACTGTCTAAAAACAATGCAAATCCAACTAGCAGTGAGCCATTGTAATGAGCCAGTGCAGAGCACTGAAGGTTAAAGTGGGAAGATCCTTCAATCCCTTTTTGTTCAAATGTAGAAGCAGCAATTCATGAAAAGAGCAAAGGACACAACTGACAGTAAGCAATCTGTGCAGAAAATTCAAATAAATTGCTTTCTTCTTAAGAAAACAATCAGAATAGCACAGCAACATCTCAAATATACTTTCTTAAGTTACACTGATGGATGCATAACAACAACAACAACTCAAACAGGTTTGCTATCGAGCTCATTCCAGAATTTTAGGGAATATGGTTTGAATACAAAGGATTCCGACATGAATAAATGGCATCATATTATGCCAAAGGGTGTTTTATTCATTCATGGGATGTGTACATCACTGGCAGGGCCAGCATTTATTGCCCTTCCCTAGTTGCCCTTGAGAAGGTGGTGGTGAGCTGCCTTCTTGAACCGCTGCAGTCCCTGTGGTGTAGGTACACCCACAGTGCTGTTAGGGAGGGAGTTCCAGGATTTTGACTCAGGGACAGTGAAGGAACAGTGATATATTTCCAAGTCAGGATGGTGAGTAACTTGGAGGGGAACTTCCAGGTGTTCTCATCTATCTGCTGCCCTTGTCCTTCTAGATAATGGTGGTCGT
This sequence comes from Carcharodon carcharias, assembly GCF_017639515.1. Classification (NCBI taxonomy): domain Eukaryota; kingdom Metazoa; phylum Chordata; class Chondrichthyes; order Lamniformes; family Lamnidae; genus Carcharodon; species Carcharodon carcharias. The sequence continues at coordinate 197,687,472 of NC_054471.1, forward strand.
GGGTTTGGAAAGTGCTGTCAAGTGAGCCTTGGTGAGTTCCTGCAGTGCATCTTGTAGATGGTAGATACTGCTGTTACTGTGCGTCGGTGGTGGAGGGAGTGAATGTCTGTGGATTTGGTGCCAATCAAGTGGACTGTTTTGTCCTGGATGGTGTCAAGCTTCTTGAGTACTGTTGGAGCTGCACTCATCCAGGCAAGTGCAGAGTATTCCATCACACTCCTGATTGTACCTTGTAGACGGTGGACATGCTTCAGGGAGTCAGGAGGTGAGTTACTCGTCACAGGATTTCTGGCCTCTGACCTGCCCTTGTAGCCACAGTATTTATATGGCTAGTCCAGTTCAGTTTCTGGTCAATGATAGCCCCAGGATGTTGGTAGTGGGGGATTCAGTGATGGTAATGCCATTGAATGACAAGGGGAGGTGGTTAGATTATCTCTTGTTGGAGATGCTCACGTGAATGTTACTTGCCATTTGTCAGCTCAAACCTGGATATTGTCCAGGTCGTGCTGCATTTGGATATGGACTGCTTCAGTATCTGAGAGTTCTCAAATGGTGCAATCATCAGCGATCCCTACTTCTGACCTTATGATGGAAGAAAGGTCACTGATGAAGCAACTGAAGGTGGTTGGACCGAGGACATAACATAATTAGTGAAAACTTGTTAAGAGTACAATTTCAGGACAGAATGAGATTGCGATCATAGCAGTTACTATAATAATTAGCTAGGGATAAAGTGAACTGTTCTAAATTTGTGATATAGATTGATTTAGTTAAGTAATGCACCCAAACAGTAATAGGCAAGCTATTCGTTCTGCTCCCTAAAACTGACTTAACTTGTAGTAACTACGAAAATGAATGTCAGGAGAAGGTGATACCAAACCACAGCTCCAATTGTTCCAAAAGTGTTCTTTTCTGTACAAAGGTGAATTAATTTTTTGTCTGATTAAACAGTGCTGTTCTGCTAAATTTTATATAGTGAAATTGAAATGGAACTGAGTTGCATTTAATCCAGCTCTGACAGACTGGACAAAACTCTCTTTTTCTCTCCCTCTGTGCCAGATGTGAAATTATGGAATGTTGCAACACAGAAACAGGCTGCACAGAAACTGGCTACACGGTTCATCAAAACTGTGCCACTGGCCTCAATTCAACTCACCCCACCTGGCAGAAACTAGACTGGGGGTCTAGTTAAAATAGAGGAGGGAACTTACCCATTCGGGTATGTGGAGTCAGGAGACAATTTGCAGAATGGGTAGCAAACTGGCTAAAAAACAGAAAGTAGGAGTTGGAGACAGTTACTCAGACTGGTGGAAGATGGGAAGTGCTGTTGGACAGGGATCAGTGCTAGAATCATGGTTGCTCCCCATTCATATAAATGATTTGGACTCTGCAGTTGGAAGTAAAATATCAAACTTGACAGGTGACATCAAATTGAAGGGAGCAGTTAATGCTGAGGAAATAATTCTTTGTGATTATTTTAAATTTGGTGCACTCGTTATCATCTTGATTACCATAGGAAACAATCTATCAATGTTCACCTGATCCTAATTCTTCAGAATCTTAGGCACCTCTCAAGTCATCAGGTAACATTCGCTTCCTTTTAGTGAAAAAAGTCAAACAGGCAATTAATTCTTCACTGCTGGAAATACCCAAATGAATCTGCCTTCTACTTTTTCCATTGCTTTAATTTCCTTCCTTTAATAGTATCTGAAACCGTACTTAATACTTTTGTACATTTTCAATACAACCTTCAGGATCCATATTTGCACCAACAGCTTTAATGGTTCTTGCACCTGACATCAGGTCACTCTACACTTGTACTCTATTTAAAATCTCACAATTAAAGTTATAATTCCATTCCATGTTCTTATTTCCAAAATCTATTAATTCACATTTTCTACATCAGTCTGCACCTGTCATCTAACATATGGGTCTTTCCATTTCCCCCCTGTACATCCTTGTCACAATTTTCTATACACCCCAATTTGATGCTCAGTAAATTTCAATATCGCTCCCACAACATCTAAGTCAAGATCACTTCCTTTAAGGATCACACTTATTTCACCTATCTTCGTCGGAACATTTCTGGAATCAAAATGTCTCTTCTGACTCACTGTGAGCAATGCCATAGGAGATCTGCTGGTATAGTAAATAAAAAGCAACTCCTAAGCAGGGCTGGGAATGGGTTTGGACAGTCTCCCTCCAATTTCCAACAGTCATAAAACTAATGCACAAAACTGTCAACAGCTTAGCAGAAAGTGGCAGCCATTCAGAGATGCCAAAAGGCTGGTTAGTAAGAAAAATGGAACACAGTCACGTAGACACAACACGCATTCTTCTGAGTTTAAGGTTAAGGCAAAAGGGGATATGCTCTGTGCATTGCCAACTATTTTATGCCTCACTTAATGTGCAAGAGGAATTTAGGATCTCTCCTTTTCTAAGCTATTTGGTGTAATATGTTTCTCTGTTCCATTTAATTTGAAGCTACATCTAGCAGTGTAACAATTTACTGCTTTCTGAAAGGGATTGATTAATTTTGCCTGCAGTACTGTAGTGAACAAACATACATGTGTCGTTCGGTTTAGGGCAGCAGTCAACTTGTTTATCAAATTGTTTACCTTTTGAATGGTCATTTCTTTTCTCTCTCTGAAAAATTCATTTATAATCAAAATGTGTGTGGAAGACTTTGAACCATATGAAGTAAATGTTTTCTCATCCTATTGTTTATGTGATGTTGGAGTCATGTGGGTCTGAAGAATACAGGCGAGGTATTTTGATCAGGAGGTCAGCCAACTATCTTGATGTCCAATTCAATTATGCCTCATGAACCCATTAATTGGGTATATAAGACCTGAATGACCCTCATTATTCAATCAAGCTAGCATCATGTTCATGATGCTCCAGAGGCTTGGCTTAAATAGCCAAGTGGTTATGGTACTGGGTTTGTAACCCCAAGATCAAGAGTTCAAATCTCACAATGGCAAACTATGAAACAATGTAACTTCATCTGAAACAGATGGAAACAGGTTTGTACTCAAAAGAGTATCAAGAGTTCAAATCTCACAATGGCAAACTATGAAAAAAAATGTAACTTCATCTGAAACAGATGGAAACAGGTTTACTCAAAAAGAGTATCAAGAGTTCAAGCCTACGGCCATACTAGTCTGAAAACGCCTGATCTCGTCTGATCTCGGAAGCTAAGCAGACTCAGGCCTGGTTAGTACTTGGATGGGAGACTGCCTGCGAATACCAGGTGCAGTAGGCTTACCGGATGTCCCTGGAGAAGGAGCACGCGGTGTCTGCTGGCACTCTCGAGGCCTTCTGTGCTCGGTGGGCACCGCGGGGACTGGGGTGTTTTGTTGACCCCTTTAATCACATTTTGATTTAAAGTTTGTAAGTTTCCTTTAAAACTTTGTTCTTGGTTTTACAGCTGACCTGAATTAGGGGCTGTGCCTGATTTTTCCCAATTTTGTTGATTTGGTTTTCATTTAAAAGATTATCAAGAGTTCAAATCTCACAATGGCAAGCTATGAATCAGGCTGTGTCACCATACTACGCATCATCATGATGCTCCAGTGTGCCTTTGATCCTGGTTTCAATTGACAACTATATCCAGAAGTCTTGCAGGCTGAAAATAAATAGGACAGCTGCTGACTATTGCTTTGGTTCACTAGGTTGAGCTACAAGTCCATGTCACTGCAGCAAGATGGAACACCATGTTAAGTTATCAAAGTGTGCTCAGAATACTGGTTCAGGAAAGACCATTGTGATCATAGAATCATAGGAAGGTTATGGCACAGAAAGAGGCCACTTGGCCCATCGTGTCTGCGCTGGCCGAGAAACAAGCCACCCAGCCTAATCCCACTCTCCAGCATTTGGTCCATAGCCCTGCAGGTTATGGCATTTCAGATGCATATTCAGAAACCTTTTAAATGAGTTGAGGGTTTCCGCCTCTACTACTCTCTCAGGCAGAAAGTTCCAGGCTTCTAGGTGAAAAAATATTTCCTCATCACCCCTCTAATCCTTCTACCAGTTACTTTAAATCTATGCCCCCCCTAGTCACTGCCCTCTCTCCTAAAGTAAATATGCCCTTCCCATCCACTTTACCCAGGATTCTTTCAATTTTGACCATCTCAGTCAAATCTCCCTTCAGCCTCCTCAATTCCAAGGAGAAGAACCCCAGCCTTTCCAATCTTTCCTCATGGCTGCTCTTTTCCAATCCTGACAACATCCTCATAAATCTCCTCTATACCTTCTCTACTGCAATTATATCCTTTCTATAATGAGGTGACCAGAACTGCACACACTACTCAAATTTTGGCCTAACTAATGTTTTATATAGTTCTAGGATAACCTCCCTCTTATATTCTAGGCCTCAGTTAATAAAGGACAAAATTCCACATGCCTTCTTAATCACCCTATTGACCTGTCCTGCTACCTACTACCTGTGACATTCCCTCCAAAGTCTCTCATTTCCTCTACACCTCTCCATACCCTCCCATTTATTGCATATTCCCTTGCCTTGTTTGACCTACCCAAATGCATCACCTCACACTTCTCTGGTTGAATTCCATTTGCCACTTTTCAACCCACCTGACCAGTCCAGTGATATCTTCCTGCAGTTTATAGCTATCCTCCTCATTATCAGCCACACAGCCAATTTTTGTGTCATCTGCAAACTGCTTGACAATTTACGCTCAAATCATTTATACCACAAAAAGTAGGAGACCTAGTACTTGAGTCCTACACCGTCCCGGACCGAACCATTTATGATAACATCCATCTGGTCCGGGACATCATCCACCATTCCCAGAGGGCTGGTCTGTCGAGCGCCTTCCTGTCTCTCGATCAGGAGAAGGCGTTCGACAGGGTGGATCACGAATACCTACTCGGAACTCTGCGAGCTTTCGGGTTCGGGACGCATTTTGTCGCCCGGATCCGACTTCTGTACACTGCCGCGGAGTGTCTAGTGAAGGTTAACGGGTCCCTGACGGCGCCCCTTCGCTTTGGGAGAGGGGTACGTCAGGGCTGCCCCCGGTCTGGCCAGTTGTATTCTATTTGCGTGGAGCCTTTCCTGCGCCTCTTGCGGAGGAGGTTGTCGGGATTGGTTCTGCGCGGGCCGGGCATCGGGGTGGTCCTTTCGGCTTACGCCGATGACGTGCTCCTTATGTTTAGTGACCCGGCTGACCTGCGGAGGATGCGCGAGTGCCAGGAGGTCTACTCTGCCGCTTCTTCTGCCAGGATCAACTGGGGTAAGTGTTCTGGACTCCTGGTCGGTCAGTGGCAGATGGATCCCCTACCCGAGGAGCTCAGGCCTTTCACCTGGAGCAGGACCAGCCTCCTCTACCTGGGTGTCCATCTCTGCCCCGCTGAGGAATCCTGGCCGGCAAACTGGCAGGAACTGGAGACGAAAGTCACCGCTCGCCTGCGGCGCTGGACAGGACTGCTCCGAGTGCTATCTTACCGGGGTCGAGTTCTGGTCATAAACCAGCTGATCGCCGCCATGTTGTGGTATCGGCTGGTCAATTTGACCCCTCCCCCGGACTTTGTCACAAGAATCCAGAGATTGTTAGTCGACTTCTTCTGGGACAAAAGATTGCACTGGGTTGCTGCCGAGGTTCTGAGTCTCCCGCTTAGGGAGGGTGGTCAGGCGCTAGTGTGCCTACGCACACAGGTGGCGACTTTCCGCCTTCAGACCCTGCAGCGATACCTCTACGTTGAGCCTCCTCCTAGATGGTGTGCCCTGTTGACGTATTTCTTCCGTCAGGTGCACGGCCTGAATTATGACGTGCAGCTCCTGTTTATAGAACAGCTGGGCCTCGGTGGCTCCTTGCAGGCGTTGCCCGTCTTTTACCAGGACCTGATCAAAGTCTGGAAAGTGGTCGCCTCGCGACGCAGCTCTCCCCCGTCAGGAGTAGCGGCTATCGTCAGAGAGCCGCTGCTCAGGAATCCGCCCCTCCGTCCTTTTCAGTGGTTGGCGGAGAGGAGGGCTGTGGCCGCAGGGGTGACCAGGATCGGGGACGTGCTGGGTGGCGGAGGACTGGGCTGGATGCTCCCGCAGGAGTTGGCGCGACGCGCGTCTGTGAGTGTCCAGGTCGCAGCCGATGCCATCCAAGACCTGAGAACGGTCGTGCTCGGACCCGACGTTATTTTGGGTCTTGAGGTGGCCCAGGTGCGCGGTGGTCTTCCGTCTGAGCGTTCCCCTGTTCGGACGGAATTCCACATTGGCCCCAAGCCCCGAACCCTCCCTCGGGTGCTGGTGCCCCGCAATATGAGCCGCCTCGGGGACATGCCCTCTGTGCCTTTTGGCACAGCAAAGAGGGGCTTTTTGTATGGACTGCTGCTGCACACCTTCCATTTTCTCGCCCTTGTCCGTCGACCGGACACGCCCTGGCGTGCCTTGTTGCCGTCCGGCGGCGGAGGCCCTCGATGGGAGGCCCTCTACGGAGGTGTCCTCCCCCTTTCTATCGGGGACCTGGGTTGGAGGGTGTTGCATGCAGCAGTCCCTTATAATAAGAGGATGCATAGGTTCACGGACTCTCAGGACACATGCCCTTTTTGCGGTCTTGTGGAGTCCGTGGACCATGTATACATAGGGTGTTGTAGGCTGCACTCCCTTTTTAGTTATTTGAAAAACCTTTTATTGATGTTTTGTTTGCACTTCAGCCCCACGCTCCTGATCTATGGGCACCCGGTGCGGAAGGGGGTCGGGAAGGAGGAGGACCTCCTCGTGAACCTGCTCCTGGGCCTGGCCAAGTTGGCCATTAACAGGTCCAGGCAGCGGGCGATCGACGGGGGAGTCCCGCCCGATTGTTTGTCCCTCTTCCGCGGCTACGTTCGCTGCCGGATGTCCCTGGAGAAGGAGCACGCGGTGTCTGCTGGCACTCTCGAGGCCTTCCGTGCTCGGTGGGCACCGCGGGGACTGGGGTGTTTTGTCGACCCCTTTAATCACATTTTGATTTAAAGTTTGTAAGTTTCCTTTAAACTTTGTTCTTGGTTTTACAGCTGACCTGAATTAGGGGCTGTGCCTGATTTATCCCAATTTTGTTGATTTGGTTTTCATTTAAAAGATTATCAAGAGTTCAAATCTCACAATGGCAAACTATGAAACAATGTAACTTCATCTGAAACAGATGGAAACAGGTTTGTACTCAAAAGAGTATCAAGAGTTCAAATCTCACAATGGCAAACTATGGAACAATGTGACTTCATCTGAAACAGATGGAAACAGGTTTGTACTCGAAAGAGTATCAAGAGTTCAAATCTCACAATGGCAAACTATGAAAAAAAATGTAACTTCATCTGAAACAGATGGAAACAGGTTTACTCAAAAAGAGTATCAAGAGTTCAAGCCTACGGCCATACTAGTCTGAAAACGCCTGATCTCGTCTGATCTCGGAAGCTAAGCAGACTCAGGCCTGGTTAGTACTTGGATGGGAGACTGCCTGCGAATACCAGGTGCAGTAGGCTTACCGGATGTCCCTGGAGAAGGAGCACGCGGTGTCTGCTGGCACTCTCGAGGCCTTCTGTGCTCGGTGGGCACCGCGGGGACTGGGGTGTTTTGTTGACCCCTTTAATCACATTTTGATTTAAAGTTTGTAAGTTTCCTTTAAAAGTTTGTAAGTTTCCTTTAAAACTTTGTTCTTGGTTTTACAGCTGACCTGAATTAGGGGCTGTGCCTGATTTTTCCCAATTTTGTTGATTTGGTTTTCATTTAAAAGATTATCAAGAGTTCAAATCTCACAATGGCAAGCTATGAATCAGGCTGTGTCACCATACTACGCATCATCATGATGCTCCAGTGTGCCTTTGATCCTGGTTTCAATTGACAACTATATCCAGAAGTCTTGCAGGCTGAAAATAAATAGGACAGCTGCTGACTATTGCTTTGGTTCACTAGGTTGAGCTACAAGTCCATGTCACTGCAGCAAGATGGAACACCATGTTAAGTTATCAAAGTGTGCTCAGAATACTGGTTCAGGAAAGACCATTGTGATCATAGAATCATAGGAAGGTTATGGCACAGAAAGAGGCCACTTGGCCCATCGTGTCTGCGCTGGCCGAGAAACAAGCCACCCAGCCTAATCCCACTCTCCAGCATTTGGTCCATAGCCCTGCAGGTTATGGCATTTCAGATGCATATTCAGAAACCTTTTAAATGAGTTGAGGGTTTCCGCCTCTACTACTCTCTCAGGCAGAAAGTTCCAGGCTTCTAGGTGAAAAAATATTTCCTCATCACCCCTCTAATCCTTCTACCAGTTACTTTAAATCTATGCCCCCCCTAGTCACTGCCCTCTCTCCTAAAGTAAATATGCCCTTCCCATCCACTTTACCCAGGATTCTTTCAATTTTGACCATCTCAGTCAAATCTCCCTTCAGCCTCCTCAATTCCAAGGAGAAGAACCCCAGCCTTTCCAATCTTTCCTCATGGCTGCTCTTTTCCAATCCTGACAACATCCTCATAAATCTCCTCTATACCTTCTCTACTGCAATTATATCCTTTCTATAATGAGGTGACCAGAACTGCACACACTACTCAAATTTTGGCCTAACTAATGTTTTATATAGTTCTAGGATAACCTCCCTCTTATATTCTAGGCCTCAGTTAATAAAGGACAAAATTCCACATGCCTTCTTAATCACCCTATTGACCTGTCCTGCTACCTACTACCTGTGACATTCCCTCCAAAGTCTCTCATTTCCTCTACACCTCTCCATACCCTCCCATTTATTGCATATTCCCTTGCCTTGTTTGACCTACCCAAATGCATCACCTCACACTTCTCTGGTTGAATTCCATTTGCCACTTTTCAACCCACCTGACCAGTCCATTGATATCTTCCTGCAGTTTATAGCTATCCTCCTCATTATCAGCCACACAGCCAATTTTTGTGTCATCTGCAAACTGCTTGACAATTTACGCTCAAATCATTTATACCACAAAAAGTAGGAGACCTAGTACTTGAGTCCTACAGTGGGGAAACCCACTGAAAACAGCCTTCCAGCTGCAAAAACACCCATCAGCAATTAGTCTTTATTTCCTGCCATTGAGCCAATTTTCTATCCAGCTTGCTACATTCCCTTGGACCCCATGGCTTTTTTTTTAAACTAGTCTGCCATGTGGGACCTTGTCAAAAGCCTTGCTAAAATCCATGTAGACAACATTAGCTGCACTACCCTCATCAATCCTCCTTGTTACTTCCTCAAAAAATTCAATCAACTTTGTCAGACACAACCTCTCCTTAATAATCTGATCAATCTGGCCTGACTCTGTATTTAAGAAATGTCTCTTGTGCCTACTATATTTCCATCACCAGGTAAAGTTTTCAGTTCTCTTAAAAATGTCCCACTGCCTTGCTAGCAGTCCACTCCACACATTTATAATCCTGCATAAAGTAGTCAAATCTAACTGTTTAATCAGCCTTCCTATTCTAAGTTTGAGGTTACACCTTCTTGTTAATTTGTGACTCTATTAAGCGTACTGTTACAGTCAGGTGAGAAGTGATAGAATGTTAAACAGTACTCCATGTGGGTTCAGAGGATTATACTGTGCAAAGTCAATCACTTCCGAAGATTCTATTCCTCTAGAGGTACAACCTAGGATCATATCTTGTCTCTTTACTGTTGCTGGACAATGTGCCAATAGCTTCAGCAATGTACCTTGAACCCTTCTCCTCAGTCATGTTGTGTAAGATACTATCATTTAACATAAATTGTAATGATTTATCACCCTTTCTTAATCTCAATATATTTGCATTAAATGGCATCTGCCACCTGTCAGCCCAACTACCCAAAATACCAGGTCCTTCTGCACTTGATCAGCTTATTCCTGGTTGTTTGCAGTCCCTCCCAGTTGGTATCATCTAAAAACCTGTAAAGTTTCATTTTGGTCCCCGTTTCCAAGTCATTTATGTACATTGTGAACAACACCAGACCCAGCACAGATCTCTGATGCACTCCACTAGTTAATCCCTTCCATACTAATCCAGTTCCATGGACAGCCAGCTCTTTAGTTCTCATTTTTGACTCATTATCAATCCATTTTACAATAGATGCTAATGTCTGGTTCACATCTTTTTGCATTACAAAGCACAAATATACTAGACAAGATGAAGGTTACGATGACTGACAACATTCCAGCTGTATTCCTGAAATCTGAGCACTAGAATCCCTGGTAGCTAAGCTAGTCCAACGAAATTATGGTAAATAGTACATGCATGACAATGTGGAAAATAACATATACATTTCCTACCTACAAACAGGACAGATCTAGCCTGACCAATGTATGTCCCAGGAGCCTTCCCTCAATCATAACCAAGGTAATGGAATGAGTAATTAATTGTGCCATCAAGCTACACCTACTCGCCTTTCTGATGCTCTGTTTGGGTTCCACCCAATCTACTCAGTTGGAGACCTCAACATAGCCTTAGTTGAGGAATGGGTACAGCAACTGAATGCCTTAACATCAAGGCAGCAATGAACTAAGAATGAAACCAAGAAGTTCTGCTAAATTAGGTTAAATAGCACCAAGGTGAAAATCTTTCAGTGGCTGGAGTCATATCTGACATAAATGGAAAGTGCTCATGGTTATTGGGAAGTCAATCATCACAGCATCACAACATCACTCCAAGAGTTCCTCCATAAACCAAGGATTCTCACTGGAAGAAGCAAGGGGAAATGTTGATGAAGATTCTTGAACTGAGGGCAATTCACTACATGTGGCTATTAAAATAGAGACTATGACTTTGTTTCGAAGGGAATGAAATCAATCTTTGATCATGTGATGAGGCATCACATGTCAGGTGACATACAGTCAATGTCACATGAGCAAACCTCCAGTAATACTCCCCAAGAGTTGACAACTCCATCCCCAACAGTGCAGCACTCCCTCAATCTAGGCTGGCAGTACCATGTGCTCAAGTCTACGGGAAAGAACGCAATGCTTCTCCACGGTTGTCCAGATAGGTGGGCCTGCACTCATCTCATTCCATTCTTATCCACCTAATCAGAACCAAAAAATTGATTGCAATGGCTTCTTTTCCTGCTCCCGCACTGTTACCTCTGGCATCCCTCAAGGGCCTTTCCTTGGCTACCTCCTATTTCTCATCTACAAGCTGCTCTTTGGCAACATCATCCAAATACACAGCGTTAGTTTTCACATGTTCGTTGATGACACCCAGCTCTACCTCACCATCACCTCTTTCAACTCTCCACTATTGCTAAGTTATCAGACTGCTTATCTGAGATTCAGTTCTGGAGGAGCAGAAATGTCCTCATTGGGAAGCCAAAGCCATTGTTTTTAGTCCCCACTTGTTGCGATCATCTGATTTCATAATTCATGGGCGGAATTTTACCGTCTGTGAACAGGGGGTGGGGCCCACTCGCCGACGTGTAAAATGATGCAGGATTATTGCAGGGGCAACCCCCGACATCGTCATTTAAACAATTAAAAAGACCTGCCCGTCCAACCTTAAGGTTGGCAGGTCGGCCAGGAGACCCAGCACGAAGTAGAAAAAACATAAAACCTCATCCACCGGCGAGATCAGGTTTCATGCAGGGTTGTAAAAAGTTTAATAAACTTATTATGTAAATTATGAACATGTCCCATCTCATGTGACATTGTCACATGAGGGGAACATGTTAGGGAATTTTTTTTTCTATTTTTAAAAGTGTCAGCAATCTCCCTGAGGCTGCACTTAGCTTCAGGGAGAGGTGCGCTTTATCATGTGCATGCGTGAAAGAGTGCCCTCTCGCTTTTGGGGAATCCCCCCCCCCGCTGCCTGCACTGGGAGCACATGGCGCTTCCCACCAGACATCACGCTGGGCGGGCCTTAATTGGCCGCCCATATAAAATGGCGGTGGGGCCCTCTTCTCCAGCGGGGATCAACTCCCCACCCGCCGGAGATTGGGTCAGGCCCACCCGCCCGACAGGCAGAAAATTCTGCCCCATGTGTTTTATAGAGGTATAACTTTTAGTTTTAGAAATATAATTTTTAGTTTGGGGAGTAAGATGTTAAATGTAATATAAATGGAAACATCTGGTTAAGAAACTGATAAACAACCCTGAATAATTCTTTTTTAAAAACTGGACAATGACCCTTTAAAATGGCTGAAGCTATGACTGTCTGGCCCTGAACAAAAGAGCTACCATGGCACTATCGTAGAAACTTGCACCTCTTTATTTCTGAAGGGACACTAATGGCCCCCACATTCAAAGAGAACTATAGAAAGGCCATCTGCATTGCATAACTCAGGCCCGGCCAAACGGAACCTATTTGTCTGCTAGGACAAAGGACCCTGCAACTTTCCTTCCAAGTTTTAATTGTTGCAACATTTAACAATCTCAGGGACCCAGAAAAAGGGATGCACACCATCTGTCAAAGCCAGAGAGCTGGGTCATGTGTCATGAACCTCTAGCTGGTGGAATTAGTTATATTCCACTCGAACTCAAGTTCTGTCGAAGGGTCATGAGGACTCGAAACGTCAACTCTTTTCTTCTCCGCCGATGCTGCCAGACCTGCTGAGTTTTTCCAGGTAATTCTGTTTTTGTTTTGGAATTACTTATATGCCTTGCTGTATTGAAAATTCAGTCTGCAGTTTTAACATCGACAAGCAGCAGCACAGTAAAAAAGGCCCTACCCAGACTGAATGGCTGGCCCTATCTACACTGTTTCTACTGGAACCTCTGTACCATCACCTACAAGACTAATCTACCTCAGGGCCCTCTCTCCTCATGTGAAGTCAACTCCACTGGAAAAGTGAATTATACAGCATCGGTTTTCAGCCTGAGGATCTCCATGAAGGGATACCTCATTGGACTTTGATTCTGCACTCTGGGCTCATGTGAAACAATAATTCTTTCCCCTGTGGTCTTTGGCCTGTAATCTTTCTTTTCCCTATCCCTCTTTTACTGTAGGAGTGCACAGAGGGCCTACGTTGCATTTGAATGTGTGCAAATAAACTAACCCTCTGAGTTCATCTTATCTCGAATTTCCTGTGAGGATATTAATAGAAAACCAAAACTTGAATGGTTGGAGAATTATAAGCAGCGGCATAAAGCGGAAGTAAATCAAAACACCTTTCTGTTTACGGATGGGTGGTGAGAGAAGAAATCAGGGCTGTTTAAATTAATCCCTCTCCTGTCCATAACAAAGTGCAATTCAAACAGACTTGGGGCAATTACGGTGCGAAGTGTTTACTTAATAAGGTCAGAATTTGAACAGAGAAAACTTAAACAATGGATGATGCATCTTTGGGATCTTTGTGGGGGCAGGAGGTCTACAGTTGTCTTCATAATGGATTTACATTATTTATGTTGCTCCCAGATCAAAGAAATTGGAACCAGCAAGTCTGGAGAGAGGGCAATTATATCCATTAAAGACATGAATTAGTCATGGGGGTCACAAAATCAAAGGGGTTGCTTTGAAGGTAAAAGAGTTACATTTCTGTTAGAACATCTCTGGTATGCCATGTTGCCATGGGGATAGGCTCTACAGGGAAGTGCTCTTTTGTGTTTTGGGGGGTGTTTACTCACAGAAGCAGGCAGTGAGCAATTAGATTTGGGAACAGACAGAGACAGTTGTAACTCACTGAGTCAGGGGAAGCAAGAGAGATAAATGTTAGCTATGCCTGCAACTTAAGCTGAGAAAATACTAACTTTATCATTCACAGAAGAGAATGTGGGTGGCAGCTCGAGCTCAGTTTGGAGACAAGGTTCGTGAGGGGGGAAAAAAAGAGGCTGGAAGATTTGCCTAGCTTGGAGCTAAAGGAGGAAATCTACAGTAACCCTCAGTGAAAATAAGCAGCTCAGCTTGGAATCAGGCAGAGAGAGAAATCAGCCAGGAAAAGTAAAGTAGCTGTGGACCAGGAGAATAGAGCTGTCAGAAACCAGGAGTGTTTCTAATTTTCTATTTAAGTCAATGCGCAGGAATTGCGAGTGAAGCTCAGGCTGGGGCTGAGAAACCCCCAGACCTTACAAGACAGCTGTGGAAAAGTTTGGAGTTGGTCCCGAGAAAGTGGATAACATTCAAGAACCTAATCGGCAAGTCATAGTAGAAAGGGAAAGTTGACTTGAGGATTTTAGTCTAAAGAATCTGTCATTGTGTTTTACTGTGCTTTATGATGTACAGAATAAGTAATTATCTAAGACAGTGTTAAATTAGTAGTGCTCACTTCATTTATTTTTATACTGTAAAGTTCATTTTTCTTTAAAAGCATGAAAACTTGTGGCATAATTTCTTTTGGTTGATCGTGGGTGTTCAAATTTCTCTTTAAACGTTAATGGTCTCCACGGGAATTGTAACATACTCCAAACTCTGTTCCCTAGTTACCGACTCCATCCCTCTCTCTGGCAACAGTCTGAGATTAAGCCAATCTGTTCACAACCTTGGTGTCACTTTTGATCCTGAGATGAGCTTCCGACCTCATATTCATGCCATCACCATGCCCATTTTCACCTCCGTAATATCACTTGAATTCACGCGTCTTAGCTCATCTGCTGCTGAAAACTTCATCCTTGCCTTCAGTACCTCTAGATTTGGCTACTGCAATGCACTCCTGGCTGGTCACCCACGTTCTATACTCTATAAATTAAACGGGTGGTGAGAGGAGAGGAGGTCATCTAAAATTCTGTTGCCTGTGTCTTAACTCGCAGCAAGTCTCATTTCCCTATCTCTTCTATGCTCACTGTCCTATATTGGCTCCCAGTCAAGTGACATCATGATTATAAAATGTTCATCCTTGTTTTCAAATCCTTCCATGGCCTTGACCTTCCCACAACCCTCCGAGATATCCGTGCTCTTCGAATTTCTGGCCTCTTGTGTATTCCCAATTACAATTGCTCCTCCATTGGTGGCCGTGCCTTCAGTAGCTTAGGCCCCAAGCTCTGGAAATCTCTCCCATTACCTTTCTGCTTCTGTACCTCACTTTTCTCCTTTAAGGCACTTCTTTGTCCAAGCTTTTAGCTATCTGATCTAATTATGTTTCTTTGAAGTGCCTTGGTGTTATATACATATGTTGTTTTTTTTTAATTCATTCACTCATTGCTTTATTCATTCATAGGATGTGGGTGTCACTAGCTAGACCATCATTTATTGCCTTGCCCTTGTTCAGGGGGCATTGGAGAGTCAACCACATTTGGAGTCTGAAGTCACATGTAGGCCAGACCAGGTAAGGATGGCAGATTTCCTTCCCTAAAGGACCTCAGTGAACCAGATGGGTTTTTACAACAAATCGGCAATGGTTTCATGATCATCATTAGATTTTTAATTCCAGATTTTTACTGAGTTCAAATTCCACCATCTGCTGTGGCAGGATTTGAACCCAGGTTTCCAGAGCATTACCCAGCGTCTCTGGATCACTAGTCCAGCGACAATAGCACTAGGCCATCTCGTCCCCATTTTAAAATGTCCATTTGGTGTGCCCCTTGCTAAAAGGTAAGGAATCATTACCTTAGTTTCCACAAAGGGATCAAAAGGCTGTTTGTTCCTAATGCTCAAAGTGTTTCATTCCAGTTTCAGTGTTTGATAGCTACTCCGATGACACCTTCACTGATCAATGCAGATGTTAAGAGTTTGAATGATGCCATGGTGATAATATCTCCCTTCCTGCAGACTTAAATATGATCCAATCCAAGTTTCAGGTTAAAAATGGAAACTGTAAACTAATATGTGATACAACGAGGTGCAAGTTATCATTGGTTTCCAAATGGGTTTTTATGTAAGGTGTCCTAAGGTGCTTTACTATTATGGAGGCAAGTGTACACGTGTGTTCATTAAACCTATATGTTAATGTTGAATAAAGAAACAAAAATTTGAAAATGGTAAGACATTCTGGAAGGGTCAAAAAAATACTGAGGCTTTGTTTACAGAATTATATCACGAGACCTTGTGCAGCAAAACCATTTATATCTTCATTTCTTCCCCAGAAAGTTCAAAATATTGGGCCCGGATTTTGCAGTCAGTGACAAACAAACATTTCTAGCCCTTCATTACATTTGTCCACAGAATTCTTGAGGGTTTTTGCACTGGAACTTAAGTTTACTAGAAATGCAAAACAGTGTGGTGCCCTATACAGGGGATTTGGCTCCTGTTTAAACAGTGCAAGCAACTGACTCTCCTTAATGAGATTGAAGGATCCTTAACTGAGGTACACAGTCTAAACCTGGGAGGTTAGAATATTTAATTTAATGTCAAAACCGTTAAAAGAAAGAGAAAGATGAGATTAGCAGAGAAAGAAAGAGATTAAAGAAACAATAGAAAATGTTAAAAAAAAACTTTTAAAAATCTCTAACGATAATTAAAATCTGAAGGCATGAGACTCTGATCCTTCATTTCCCCAACCAGACTGTGGATGTATCTACACCACAAGGACTGCAGCAGCTTAAGAGGCCTCACTACCACCTTGTCAAAGGCAATTAGGGGTGGGCAACAAATGCTTACCTTGCCAGCAACGCCAACATCATGTGAAAGAATAAAAACTTAAAAAGCAAAGATACATAAAAGTTAATTTTGAGGGCCAAAGAGGTTGTTTGGCAGCAATTAATACTCAACACACAATTAAAATTTATGTACACTCGAATGGATTAGCCCCAACTTTTTCTGACATGTTTAGTGGGTAAACACAGCAAATTCACGCTCTTCCAACTACAATTTGCATTTATACAGCACTTTAACATGATAAAACACGCAAAGGCATTTCACAGGAGGGTTTTAAAATTCTCACTAAACAAAAACAGAATTACCTGGAAAAACTCAGCAGGTCTGGCAGCATCGGCGGAGAAGAAAAGAGTTGACGTTTCGAGTCCTCATGACCCTTCAACAGAACTGATTTTTCTTTACAATGAGAGGGATGAAATATAAAATTCTCACTCTTTTTTTCCCAAATCCTTCCCTGGCCTAGCCCCTCCTTATCTTTGTAAACTCCTCTATTCTCACAACCCTCCAAGATATCTGCGCTTGTCTAATTCTGGCTCCATGAGTATCCTCGATTTTAATCACTCCAGCATTGGTGGCCACGTCTTAAGCTGTCTAAGTCTTAAGCTTCGGAGTTCTTTCCCTCAACCTTTCTCCCCCATTAAGATACTCCTTAAAACCTACTGCTTTGATTAAAACCCTCCTGTGAAATGCCTTTGCGTGTTTTATCATGTTAAAGTGCTGTGTAAATGCAAATTGTAGTTGGAAGAGCGTGAATTTGATGCGTTTACCCACTAAACATGTCAGAAAAAGTTGGGGCTAATCCATTCCAGTGTAAGTACATTTTAATTGCTTGTTGAGTCTTAATCAAACAAAATTTGGCACAGAGATAAAAACAAAAAAACTGCGGATGCTGGAAATCCAAAACAAAAACAGAATTACCTGGAAAAACTCAGCAGGTCTGGCAGCATCGGTGGAGAAGAAAAGAGTTGACGTTTCGAGTCCTCATGACCCTTCGACAGAACTTGAGTTCGAGTGACTGTCTCCGTCTCCGACTTACCCCACGTGGATTTCAACTGAAATTCCACCCCTCATGTTTCGAACCCACCCAGGATTACAGGTATCTCCGGGACATAAAACGTTTCTCGGACTGCTGTTCCCGTCACATTCTGAAATCCACACTCAGTGCCACGCGCCGCCACATGAACACACTCGACCTCCCCCTCCAGCAGCACCACCGTACCCTTTTTCAAAGCTGCGCGTGCCCCCAGTTTCATTTTATTCTTCAGCTCATCCGACGCCTCAACAAGAAACTTTTTCTCTTTCTCTCAAGTGCTAAGGAACGCAAGCTCCAACAACTCATCGACACCAACACCCATCTAGGACCCTCCACCCCTGCCCGTCCCTCCGTCCCCACCCCATCTTCCAATCCCAACTCCAGCCGTGTATTCACTATACCCCCTGACCTTCCCCTCTCCGATGCTGAACGTTCAGTGCTCAGCAAAGGAATTAGTTTCATACCCTTACGCCCTCACCTCAATGAATTTCGGGCTCGGCATGATACTGAACTCTTCTTCCGCCGTCTTCGTCTCCGGGCTCACTTCTTTGGGCAGGAGTCCTCTCCCAGTTCAACGGATCCATTTACCCATCTCCAATATTCTCCCTCCACCTGGACCCCTCCCTCTGGATTCTTACCTTCTCTCGATCTTTTCATTGAGAACTGTCGGCGCGACATTAGTCGTCTCAATTTCTCTGCTCCTCTCACCCATTCTAACCTGTCTCTCTCTGAACTTACTGCACTCCATTCTCTCAGGTCCAACCCTGACATTGTCATCAAACCTGCTGACAAGGGTGGTGCTGTCGTTGTCTGGCGCACTGACCTCTACCTCGCGGAGGCTGAGCGTCAACTCGCAGACACTTCCTCCTACCTCTCCCTGGACCATGACCCCACCACTGAACATCAAGCCATTGTTTCCAGGACTGTCACTGACCTCATCTCCTCTGGGGATCTCCCTCCCACAGCTTCCAACCTGACAGTCGCCCAACCTCGGACGGCCCGCTTCTATCTCCTACCCAAAATCCACAAACAGAACTGCCCCGGTAGACCGATCGTCTCAGCTTGCTTCTGCCCCACAGAACTCATTTCTCGTTATCTTGACTCCCTTCTCTCTCCCCTTGTCCAGTCCCTTCCCACCTACATCCGTGATTCCTCTGACACCTTACGTCACATCAACAATTTCCAGTTCCCTGGCCCCAACCGCTTCCTCTTCACCATGGACGTCCAATCCCTCTACACCTCCATCCCCCACCAGGATGGTCTGAGGGCCCTTAGCTTCTTCCTCGAACAGAGGCCCGAACAATCCCCATCCACCACTACTCTCCTCCGTCTGGCTGAACTTGTTCTCACGCTGAACAATTTCTCCTTCAACTCCTCTCACTTCCTCCAAATAAAAGGTGTGGCTATGGGTACCCACATGGGCCCCAGCTACGCCTGTCTCTTTATGGGGTATGTGGAACATTCCTTGTTGCAGTCCTACTCCGGCCCCCTTCCACAACTCGTTCTCCGGTACATCGATGATTACTTCGGTGCCGCTTCATGCTCTCGTCAGGACTTGGAAAAATTTATTAATTTTGCTTCCAATCTCCACCCCTCCATCATTTTCACGTGGTCCATCTCTGACACTTCCCTTCCCTTCCTTGACCTCTCTGTCTCAATCTCTGGTGATAGACTGTCCACCAATATCCATTACAAACCCACCGACTCCCACAGCTATCTCGACTACAGCTTCTCACACCCCGCTTCCTGTAAGGACTCCATCCCATTCTCTCGGTTCCTTCGCCTCCGTCGCATCTGTTCCGATGATGCTACATTCAAAAACAGTTCCTCTGACATGTCCTCCTTCTTCCTTAACCAAGGTTTTCCACCCATGGTCATTGACAGGGCCCTCAACCGTGTCCGGCCCATCTCCCACGCATCCGCCCTCACACCTTCTCCTCCCTCCCAGAAACATGATAGGGTCCCCCTTGTCCTCACTTATCACCCCACCAGCCTCCGCATTCAAAGGATCATCCTCCGCCATTTCCGCCAACTCCAGCATGATGCCACCACCAAACACATCTTCCCTTCACCCCCCTTATCGGCATTCCATAGGGATCGCTCCCTCTGGGACACCCTGGTCCACTCCTCCATCACCCCCTAGTCCTCAACCCCCTCCTATGGCACCACCCCATGCCCACACAAAAGATGCAACACCTGCCCCTTCACTTCCTCTCTCCTCACCGTCCAAGGACCCAAACACTCCTTTCAAGTGAAGCAGCATTTCACTTGCATTTCCCCCAACTTAGTCTACTGCATTCGTTGCTCCCAATGTGGTCTCCTCTACATTGGAGAGACCAAACGTAAACTGGACGACCGCTTTGCAGAACACCTGTGGTCTGTCCGCAAGAATGACCCAAACCTCCCTGTCGCTTGCCATTTTAACACTCCACCCTGCTCTCTTGCCCACATGTCTGTCCTTGGCTTGCTGCATTGTTCCAGTGAAACCCAACGCAAACTGGAGGAACAACACCTCATCTTCCGACTAGGGACTTTACAGCCTTCCGGACTGAATATTGAATTCAACAACTTTAGGTCGTGAGCTCCCTCCCCCATCCCCACCCCCTTTCTGTTTCCCCCTTCCCTTTTTTTTCCAATAAATTATAAAGATTTTCCTTTTCCCACCTATTTCCATTATAAAAAAATAAAAAAAAAACCCCCACTAGAGCTATACCTTGAGTGCCCTACCATCCATTCTTAATTAGCACATTCGTTTAGATAATAGCACCAACTTTAACTTTAACACCTATGTGTTCTATTGTACTATTGTCGTTGACATCTTTTGATGATCTGCTTCTATCACTGCTTGTTTGTCCCTACAACCACACCACCCCCCCCCCACCTCTCTGTCTCTCTATCTCTCCGCCCCCCCGCACACACACACTTTAAACCAGCTTATATTTCAACTCTTTCTTGGACTCGAACTCAAGTTCTGTCGAAGCGTCATGAGGTCTCGAAACGTCAACCCTTTTCTTCTCCGCCGATGCTGCCAGACCTGCTGAGTTTTTCCAGGTAATTCTGTTTTTGTTTTAAATTTGGCACCAAGCTACATAGGGAAACATTAGGGCAGATGATCAAACACTTGACCAAAGCGGTAGGTTTTAAGGAGAGTCTTAATGGGGGAGAAAGGTTGAGGGAAAGAACCCAAAGCTTAAGACTTAGACAGCTTAAGGTGTGGCCACCGATGCTGGAGCGATTAAAATCGAGGATACTCATGGAGCCAGGATTAGACAAGCGCAGATATCTCAGAAGGCTGTGAGGCTAGAGGAGTTTACAATGATAGGGAGGGGCTACGCCAGGGAAGGATTTGAGAAGAGGAGTGAGAACTTTAAAATTGAGGCATTGAATAACCGAGCGCTAATGTAGGTCGGCGAACAAAAATATTTAAAAGGGCCCCCACATATAAACAAATTGCTCATGCACTACAAAATTAGTTAGAAAGTCGGTTAGTGATGGGTGCAAGTCAGGACACCAGCAGAGTTTTAAATGACCTCAAATTTACACAGGGCGAAAAGTGAGAGGCCAGTCAGGTGTTCCACGGAATCTTCATGTCTAGAGGCGACAAAGGCATGGATGAGAGTTTTACCAATAGATCAGCTGAGGCAAGGGGTGAGACAGACAATGTTACGGAGATGGAAAGAGGCAGTCTCGATGTTGGCACAGATGTGTGGCCGGAGGCTCATCCTGGGTCAAATATGGGATCAAAATTGCAAACAGGCTGCTCAGATTCAGACAGTTGCCATGAAGACGGATTGATTCAGTGGCTGGGAGCAGAGTTTGTGGTAGGTGCTAAGGACAAGGGACAATGACTTAGACCTTCCCAGACTCGAAACGTTAACTGTGTTCCTCTCTGCAGATGCTGCTAGACCTGCTGAGGTTTTCCAGTTATTTTTATTTTTATTTTTGTTTTAGACCTTCCCAGAGTTTAGTTGGAGGAAATTTCAGCTCATCCAGCACTGGATGTCTGACAACTAATGTGTTTCTGTGTTGAGTCTAACAGCAAAGTACTCATCTAGCAAAGCTTCAGTAGGAACAAGGCAACTCTGGCAGCAATTTCTGGATTTCTGTGTTTAACTGCATATGTGTGCTTTTTTTATTCATTCACGGGATGTGGGCGTCGCTGGCTGGGCCAGTATTTATTGCCCATCGCTAGTTGCACTTGAAAAAGGTGGTGGTGAGCTGCCTTCTTGAACCGCTGCAGACCATGTGGTGTAGGTACAACCAAAGTGCTGACAGGAAGGGAGTTCCAGGATTTTGACCCAGTGACAGTGAAGGAACGGCGATATATTTCCAAGTCAGGATGGTGAGTTACGTGGAGGGGAACTTCCAGGTGGTGATGTTCCCATCTAACTACTGCCCTTGTCCTTCTAGATGGTAGTAGTCGTGGGTTTAGAAGGCGCTGTCCAAGGAGCCTTGGTGAATTCCTGCAGTGCATCTTGTAGATGGTACACACACTGCTGCTACAGTGCGCGGTGGTGGAGGAAGTGAATGTTTGTGGATGTGGTGCCAATCAAGCGGGCTGCTTTGTACTGCACAGTGTCAAGCTTCTTGAGTGTCATGGGAGTTGCACTCATCCAGGCAAGTGGAGAGTATCCCATCATGCTCCTGATTTGTGCCTTGTAGATGGTGGACAGGCTTTGGGGAGTCAGGAGGTCAGTTACTTGCCACAGGAAAGCTAGCCTCTGACCTGCTCTTGAAGCTACAGTATTTATATGGCTAGTCCAATGGTAATGGTAACCCCCAGGATGTTGATAGTGGAGGATTCAGAAATGGCAATGCCATTGAACATCAAGGGGTGATGGTTGGATTCTCCCTTGTTAGAGATGGAAATTGCCTGGCACTTGTGTGGCACAAATGTTACTTGCCACTTGTTGAAAGTTGCTGTCCAATTTACTCCATAACAACAATTGGCACGATAGCCTCAGTGTTATTTCTACCACAAAACCTGGCCAATCCTCCAACGTACTGTTCTAGTGGTACATAAGCTTTTTTCTAGCTCTTATTTAAATTCTGCAAAGTTAAATTTACACAACAAAAAAGCTCTGAAAGCTTTGGTCTGCTCGGCATTTGATATTCCATCATGTGAAAACGTGGTATCAGTGGTGTTTTCAGAAAGCGGATTACAGAAACTAGTGTAACAGTTACCCCCGGGACACATGACATAGGCCTAAGGTACAAAGGTGCAGGTTCTGTTCAGAGGAGACAAACCACATTCACAGGAAATGTGAAACTGTTGAAGGAGAAAAGATCTACCTAATAAATCTGAACAGGAGCAAGGAGGGTGAGCCAAGGGGAAGAGGGAAGAAGCTGCTGCAATAACAGCAAACTGATTATCCTCCTGTCTGACAATCATGAGGCAAGCATGGGCAAAGGTCACACTGCCAGTCAGCATTTCAAAGGAACAGTCAGTCCTAGCCAGAGAACTGACCAGAAGGATAATAAAACCATAAATGCAAACCGAGTATAGTGAGTAGTCAAATAAAGTACCCACAAGTAATTTTATGGTCATAACCCAATCTCAGGGATCAAATGGCCATTGTAAACTACTATTGGTTTATGTGGTCAATCAAACCTCACAAATAGGTTAGTGCCTTGCAATTAAACCTGGATGCCTATTATTCTACTGCATATAAATTTCAGTTCTGATTCGCACAAAAGCAAGTAAGACCCGGAATGCCAGTGTAGTATTATGCGGAGCAGCAGTTCCAGTAGTGACTCTCACTGCCCCTAATGTGGTTGTTATATTGGCAAGGTCATCATGTGTGTTACAGCTGACAAGGCTCCATACACCATTAATTTCAACTTCAGAGGGTTTGTATAGTAAAGTCCAAATGAACTAACAGCTGGCAGTAGCCGCATTTGAAATCTCAAAGCCTCTTTTTGGAATCAACAGCTTCATAAGCTGCAACAGACTGATAGTTTGCTGACATAACAACGCATTGCATTTCTACTTGCAAGGGCATTGGGGTGGGGTGGGGCGGGAAGGGTGGGAGGTGAATCTCCATCGGAAACCTGCTGCAAATCCCAGGGCAGACGAGTGATCCATTTGACAGGTAGTTAAGGAAGACATCTATATTGTAGTTTTATGATATTGTTCGACAGAACGCATTATCATATCCACATCCAGTGAAGGTGTAAAGAGACACAGCACTCAAAGGGATTAATGTTTCCTGTATTCCAAGCCATACAGCAGCAGCTGACATTACTTGTGAAGGTGTCTAGAGCTCGGAGCATTAAACAGTCTGCAATCTGTGATATCTTTCTTTTCCTTTCCCCCTGAATGTATGCAAATTTTGTGCCTGCGGGCTGCTTGCACCTCAGTCAGGCAGCCAGGGAGCAGATGAGCAGGAATGCTCTGCTGCCTTTCCCATCTGACAGTGATAGATGATCAGCCCTAATGCTCAGCTCAGGCTAATACATTCGGTCCTCTCTTGCCTTCTGTTCCTAAACGTCTCCTCCTTCAACCTGATTTCCTGTGTGCACCATTAATCTCATAGGTCAAGGGGTTGCCTCCCCTTTTGTCTTATCTCGTCTTGGTTCAATCTGCCTTTTATTTTAGCCAGCATTACAGTTCATATTTTCACCGTAACTACATGAAATATGTCGTATCATGTTTGTTTGCCAATGTAATGTGTGTGTAAAACCGCCTTTGCACTTTTCCAGCTTCTTCCAGACCAAGTAGAGCTTCCTCCAAATAAATATGTTTTTATCATTATTAATTTTATGAAATTAATAACAATAATAACTTTGTATTATTCGTCTGCTTTTGCTTTGCGCATCAGAAAATTTTTGTGAACAGTTGATCGTCTCAGTAACACTTATTACCAAGCCTTCTTTGAAATAAACTATTTGACATTGTAACTAACATCAATGCAGAAACAGCCATTATAAGTATTCTTGTATGTTGACAAAGCCAAAAATGGTTTGTGATCTGAAATATAACAAAAAGACAGATGGATCGGTAGTGATTTTTCATGTCTCAGCTGATCCAAGCAGTATTTCATTTATTAATTGTTTTACTATTTTGCTACAGTTAAAATAATGTTATTACCCAGATATTAAATTTTTGCAGTTGAAAATGATTATAGGTAAATATTTTTTCCATTGGCACAAATAATATTTCTTATGACCAAAACAATACCCTTCATTGAAGGCATTTTTAGCTTGCTATGTGGTGTCAGCTATTCAAGTCTTTCTGCTCTGTCTGCAATTTGTTCTAAATGGCACAACAATTCCAGGAGAACTACATACACAATTTATGAACTGTTCAAGTTATTCAATGGGCTGGAAATTTTCCTTAATTGCTTGAAAACTCCACTAGTGCTCAATTAATCTGATTTTAGAGAGGCATTGTTGCCTACCTGAATTGCCATTTTTCTCACACTCTGACTTTAGTTCTTGGTGAGTTGAACCACAATGTTCTGTCGTGTGTTCCATTAATAAAGGTCAGGATTCTGCTTCTCATCTAACACACAATGTTTTCCTCCAGTAAAAGTAGAAAGATTGCAGGAAAGAATTCGGGAAGCATGTTTCAAGAAATCTCATTAATATGCAGGCACTGCCTCTTTAAAGCAAAGGAAAAGATCTGGAATTTTTATGAACGTTCATGGCTGTTGCCCACTAGTCGAGCGCCCTGTACCAAACGATGGATGAAAATATACATCTGTATATTGGCAAAATGCATTGCAGAAAATTATCTGGGTCCTGGAGGCAATGAATACAATTTAAATAAAAAATAAAATAACAGAATTTCTATCTTTTTCTACCTTCTATCGGGCTGGATTTTCGCAGAGTCGGGAAGAATTCACTGGTCTTTAGAAATGGCAGGCAGGGCCCTCATGCAGAAGTCCTGTCCCCATTTCCAACAGATCCAATTTTTGTCAGCAGGGAGAAGGGGGTGAGGCGTGATTCACACAGGAGAGAAATCTGAATTTAGCAGGGCCGTTTGAACTTAGTGCTGAGTTCAAACAAACACAAATTTGGCTGGTCCAAGGGCCTTAACCTGCAGCATGGGAGTTATGAATGTATTCAGTGGACATAATCTCTCTTTAAAGATGGATAAGGTCTGTTCAACTATCGTGATCTGATATTTTGTTTTAAATCTCTCACTCTTAAACATCAGTGAGAGTTAAAAAAACACTCTGCTGAACTGCTTTCATTGACAGGTCATCTGGTATAAGTAAAAAAGAAGCATTACCATCTGTTTGTGCAGTCTCAGTTGAGGTCTTTATTGACATTTTCCAAGGGCTATCATTATGTCATTGTGAATGCTTGGCTGAGTTTCAAAAGCTACAAATATCTCAGCATGGGTTTCTGAGTTTGCAGTTTGATTGGTAGCCTAAAGAGGCTATTAAAAGGATTAGCTGCATTTGAAGTGGGGTCAGAATATAAGTTTGTTTTTGTAAGAATCAACCACTTGAGAAGATTTAAAAGCTTTGAATAGGTTTCAGCTCCTGAGGTCTGCCCATGATGGATACTGGGTGAGTAGATATGGAGGTGACATGGGAAAGCATGAGAAGGAATGAGGTGAGTGGAGAGCACGAGTTGGCATGGGCGGATCCTAGACAGCGACCGGGGCAGGCGAGTGCCGAAGATGGCTGGTTAGGAGGCCTGCTTCAGTTCTCTGGCACCTTATCCCAGTTTTTTTAGGCTCACTAGCCTTCACCCCTCAATGCCAACTCATGCACCCCCACCTACCATTCCATGGAGATGGCAAGCAGACATAGGGTGGTAGGTGGGGGCATGGGGGTGAGGGACGAGGGCTAGAGAGCGTAGCAGATTCTAAAACAACTGGGATAAAGTCCCAGAGAACTGAAGTGAGCCTTCTAACCAGCCAGTCTCAGCATTGTCCTGCCCCGTAGCTGCCTGGGATCAGCTTCCAGGGTCAGTGGGCCCAATTCGATCCTGCCTCCCAGGAGTGAAATCTGGGTCTAACGGGGCCCTTTAAACTGAGGGGGTTGTGCTGAGTCAGGAAATTTCCCCAGTTGAGCTACCCACTCAGTAGACGGTCTCCCTCCCAATTGTTGTTTTATGAGATTAAAGTAAGAGAAGTCGGACCAGGAAAGCAGCAGAGAACCCAAGTGCTGTGAAGTCAATGCTGAAGGTTCAGTGAAGACAGCAAAAAGTTTGAAAATGGCTTAGCTACTTTGCAGACAGATTTAGGTATGAGTCAAAAATCATCAATTATCCTACAACGTTTTACAAGAACTGTGCACAATGGTTAAAATCTTCTCCACAAAAGCTAAAATAAGTAGAAAAAGGAACATAAGAAGTTTTTAAAAAGTGTTTCTTAAATTTTTTTTATATATTGTTATTTACAGTACAGAAGGAGACCATCTGGCCCATTAAGTGAGTCCATAACAGCTCCCTGAGGAGCAATCCAGTCAGTCCCACTACCCCACTCCATCCCTGTCTACCTGCAAATTTATTTCCTCAAGTGCCCATCCAATTTCCTTTTGAAATCATTGATTGTTTCTGTTTCCACCACCCTCAAGGGCAGCAAGTTCCAGGTCATTACCGCTCGCTTCAAAATAAAGTTCCTCCTCACATTCCCACGGCATCTCTGGCCCAAAGCTTAAATATGTCTCCCCTGGTCCTTGTACTTTGTCCTTGTATCTAAGCCTGTCATAATCTCGAATACCTCTATCAAATCTCCCCTCAATCTCCTTTGCTCCAAAGAGAACAATCCCAGCCTTTCCAATCTAACCTTGTAATTAAAACCCCTCAATACCTGGAACCATTCTGGTAAATCTCCTCTGCACCCCTCTCGAGGACCTTTACATCTTTCTTCAAATGTAGTGCAGCCAAAGCAGAGCTTCTTTTCCATCATGCAATAGCACAAAGTCCCATTTTGCCTTGTGTAGCACATTTAGAATTTTGCCTATGTGTTCATTTCAAAGCAGGTGAGAATGTATATACTGACACAGCAACCAACGAACAGCTTGTTGGAATCTGGATAAATCCAGGGATTTAATCCTTGCATCCCCCAGACAATGATGAATATTGTAGCTTGAGTTTTGGAGTGGGTGCATCATGGTTCCGCAGGGAGGCAGAAGGTGCAGGAGACCCTCAAGGACAATCTGCAGCAGGGATTGGAAGCAGGTGGTCAGGAAGGTCAACTCCCAGAGACTGGGCCCAAAGATCATGCAACAGTTCCATTAGAAGTCACTGACCTCATGTGGGTAGTCAAGGCCAGTGAGTGCATCATCATTAAGCATTGCCAAGCCTCCACACTATGCACAGTGCTCAATACATCACACCCAAATCACTTACCCAGCAACACTCCCTGGCTCTCGAGACTCACACCCAACATCCAGATATTCCACATCACTCTCACACACCTACCAATGCTCCAAACCTCACACTCCCCCTCTCACTTCTTCCACAGACTTCCAGCTATTTGGCCATGGCCGGTGCATCACTCAAGCACAGTGCTACACAACCACTGACATCCTGGCCTCTCCCTCTTACAGATGGTTCTTCGTATAAGGAAGCCAGTGGCAACAAAGCTCATGTTACCTGGCATCACTGAGAACAATGATGATGGTGATGACGATATGTGCCTGTCTTATGCCTCTTCTTAGCTCCCTGCTCACCTTCACCCCACTATTTGGCATGATGAGAGGGCTGCTGATTGTATAACCATGGGATCCCCCCCCCCCGCCCTTCTGCTGTCAGACATCAAAGAACATCTGTCTGTTGAGCCACAGAAGGGCCCAGGAAGAGGAAAGAGAGCAAGAGCACAGTGCTGATGAAGAGGCTCTATCAGTTAATCTGACTCTCTCAGCCATCAGCTCACCTTCCCACAGTGTGTATAGTAAACAAGTGGGTGTAGCCAGCAGTTTCCAGCTCTGTTTCAGTGGACAGCAGGACATAGCTGGTCAATGTCACCATACTACCGTGCATCCTAAAGCACCAGGGGTAACATGGTTCGTGAGTGTAAGTCTTACAATAGCTTGATATGTGGAGCAATTGGAAGGTTTGGATATGGGAAGGCTTTAACTTGGAAATTGCAGTCCAACTGCTGTGACCTGCTCAAGGATGGGCATACCTGGCACATCCAATACATAAAGGAGTCTACAAAATCGACATTTTTTTTTTGTTTGTGAAACGTACGGCAAAAATCCACTGGAGAACACAAAAACCAGGTGGGCGTTTTTCGGTAATTGTTAAATAAAAGACCCGCCAAATTTGCCTTTGGCCAAGAGAACATCAACTCAACAGAAAGCGTCAACCGCTTTGAACATGTAACAATTTCCCACACTCCACTTCTGTCCAGGGATCTCCGCGTGTCTTGTGGAACGATCATCAAAAGAGCTGAAAAGACCTGAGAAAAGCTACCTAAGGATCATTCCAGAGCACAGAGGTTTAAATAGCCTGGCAGAGTCCTAAAGATCTGAAAACGGGGCCCTGCAGCTTTCCCAGCCGCTCATTCTTATTTCTTCTTATACGTAATACTGCGTAATTCGATCATTACAACAGCTACTTTAAAATACATACAGAACTAAATCTGCTTGATGACCTGCTGAGGCTGCAAGCCGAAACATTTATGCTGAATCGGGCAAGACATTTATTTCAAGGACACATACTCAACACAGAAACCTTTACTAACATGCCTAAACGTTGCTAACTATGCACTCGTTTTGTGATCATAGCAACTGCAAAAAGGCAAATATCTTCCAAATTGAGGGAACATTTTTCTTTAGTTAAAATTTATGGGCTTTTTAAACCAATGTTAAGAAGCACCATGTTCCAGTCCTAGTATCAGACTCTATTTCTTCACATTGATACAGTAATTAATTGTTTCGGATTTTTTTTTTAAAAAACACAGGAAAGCCCATAACCTTTACACCATCTTGCAGCTTAATACAGCATGTTCTAGGTAGATTATTCTAATCTGTCTACAACCATGTTTCAAGAGGGTAAGCGAGAATTGCAAAGTCTGAGCTGCCAGCAGATTAGAGTAATTACAAGGCAATGGGTCATATGTACGACCATAGTCACACAGCGACGCAAGACCATCTACAGCCCATCATCTCCAACATGTGCCCTTTGTATCTAGATTTGATTTATTATGTGCTGACACAGGGCAGATAAAACACAAAAATTACTTACTCGATTTCTATTTATAAATTGAGCCAGGGACTGGGAGAAGGTAGCTGATACAGTCTTGTGTTTTGTACAGCTGCAACATCACAGGTAAAGAATCAGGAATAACAAACTGTCTCTACGACTTAAGGCTTTTGTAGGTAGTTACTGGCCACAAATATTCACAGTTCAATTTAAAAAAAAAAACCCCACAACATCTACAATTCTGCAGGAAACGTGCTCCATAATGTTTCGCCCAAGCCCATACTCTGATGTGCTGAATTACCTAAAGGTTCACCCATCAGCTGCATGAACTTCTGTACATAGACTCCCAGCTCACTCATAGCAAAACTGAACTGTGCCAGAGGGAAACAATGATGACTTCTAGATCTCAGCCACCGTGCCTACCTACGAGGTATGGCAATCTCAGAGGAAAAGTTTGGGATGGGGTTGAGAGGGTGGGAGTGCAAGAGAGAGAGTAATCAAACTGTGTTGCTTTTATGCATCTTCTTAATAGTCATATAGTAAGCAGCATGAGCGCAGACCAACAAACAAAAAACTGAGGGTGGTCACCTCTGCACTCTCTCAGCTAGGAAGAGGGTAGGTGCGATGGCATAGTAGTATTCTCGCTAGATTAGTAATCCAGGGACCTAGGGTAATGCTCTGGC
The DNA here is from genome assembly GCF_017639515.1 of Carcharodon carcharias. Taxonomy (NCBI): domain Eukaryota; kingdom Metazoa; phylum Chordata; class Chondrichthyes; order Lamniformes; family Lamnidae; genus Carcharodon; species Carcharodon carcharias. The sequence goes on from NC_054471.1 coordinate 197,717,735, forward strand.
CACCTGGGTTTGAATCCTGCCATTACAGGTGGTAGGATTTGAATTCAATAAAAAATCTGGAATTAAAAGTCTAATGATGACCATGAAACTTTTGTCGATTGTTGTAAAAACCCATCTGGTTAACTAATGCCCTTTAGGGAAGGAAATCTGCCATCCTTACTTGGTCTGGCCTACATGTGACTCCACAGCAATGTGGTTGATTCTTACGTGCCCTCTGAAATTGCCTAGCAAGTCACTCAGTTGTATCAAAAAAGGAATGAAAACTGGCCGGACTACCTGGCATTGACCTAGGCATCGGATACAGCAATGGCAAACTCAGCCCTGTCAACATTGCAAAGTCCTCTTGACTAGTATCTGAGGGCTAGAGCCAAAGTTGGGACAGCTGTCTCACAGACTAGTCAAGCAACAGCCTGACATTGTCTATAAGATATGATTCTGTGAGAATGGCTATTTCTCAGACACCATCACCATCCCTGGGAACGTCCTGTCCCACCGGCAGGACAGACCCAGCAGAGGTGGCAGCACAGTGGTATAAAGTCGAAGGGAGTGGCCCTGGGAGTCCTCAACATCAACTCCTGACCCCATGAAGTCTCATGGCATCAGGTGAAACATGGGCAAGGAAACCTCCTGCTGATGACCACCTAGCTCTCCCTCAGCTGATGAATCAGTGCTCTTCCATGTTGAACACCACGTAGAGGAAGCACTGAGGGTGGAAAGGATGCAGAATGTACTCTGGGTGGGGGACCAAGAGAGTGGCTCCGTAGCACCACTACTGACCGAGCTGGCTGAGTCTTAAATGACATAGCTGTTAGAATGGGTCTGCGGCAGGTAGTGAGGGAACCAACAAGAGGGAAAAACATACTTGACCTCAGCCTCACCAGGCAGATGCATCTGTCCATGACAGTATCAATAGGAGTGACCACCACACAGTATTTGTGATGACGAAGTCCCATCTTCACCTTGAAAATACCCTCCATCGTGCTAAATGGGATAGATTTCAAACAGATCTAGCAACTTGAGACCGGGCATCCATGAGGTGCTGTGCAGAATTGTACTTAAAAACAATCTATAAATGGCATATCCCCCACTCTACCATCATTACTATCAAGCCAGGGGATCAACCCTGGTTCAATGAAGAGTGCAGGAGAGCATGCCAGAGCAGCACCAGGCATACTTAAAAATGAGATGTCAACCTGGTGAAGCTATAACACAGGACTAGTTGAATCCCAAACAACATAAGCAGTAAGTGATAGACAGAGCTAAGCAATCCCACAACCAATAGATCAGATCTAAGCTCTGCAGTCCTGCCACATCCATTCGTGAATGGTGGACAATTAAACAACTCACTGGAGGAGGAGGCTTCACAAATATCCTCATCCTCAACGATGCAGGAGCCCAGCACATCAGTGCAAAAGATAAGGCCGAAGCATTTGCAACAATCTTCAGCCAGAAGTGCCAAGTGGATGATCCATCTCGGCCTCCTCAGGATGTCCCCAGCATCACAAATACCAGTCTTCAGCCAATTCGATTCATTCCACATGATATCAAGGAAAAGTTGGAAGCACTGGACAGTGCAAAAGTTATGGGTCCTGACAATATTCCAGCAATAGTATTGAAGATTTGTGCTCCTGAACTTGCTGCACCTCTAGCCAAGTGGTTCATGTGTAGCTACAACACTGACATCTACCCGGCTATGTGGAAAATTGCCCAGGTATGTCCTGTACACAAAAGTAGGACAATCAAACTCAGCCAATTACTGCCTCATCAGTCTATTCTCGATCATCAGTAAAGTAATGGAAAGGGTCATCAACAGTGCTATCAAGTAGCATTTGCTTAGCAATAACCTGCTCAATGCCCAGTTTGGGTTACGCCAGGGCCACTCAGCTCCTGACCTCATTCCAGCCTTGGTTCAAACATGGACAAAAGAGCTGAATTCCTAACTTGATGTGCAAGTGACTGCCCTTGAGATCAAGGCCACATTTGACCAAGTGTGGCATCAAGGAGCACTAGCAAAACTGGAGTCAATGGGAATCAGGGGAAAACTCACCACTGGTTGGAGCACAAAGGAAGATGGTTGTGGTTGTTGGAGGTCAGTCATCTCAGCCCCAGGACATCACTACAGGAGTTCCTCAGGGTAGTGTCCTCGGCCCAACCATCTTCAGCTGCTTCATCAATGACCTTCCTTCCATCATAAGGTCAGAAGTGGTGATGTTCGCTGATGATTGCACAATGTTCAGCACCATTCACGACTCCTCAGATACTGAAGCAGTCCATGTCCAAATGCAGCAAGACCTGGACAATATCCAGGCTTGGACTGACAAGTGGCAAGTAACATTCACATCACACAAGTGGCAGACAATGAGCATCTCCAACAAGACAGAATCTAACCATGGCACCTTGACATTCAATGGCAATACCATCACTGCATCCCCCACTCAGCATCCTGGGGGTTACCATTGACCGGAAAATGAACTGGACGAGCCACATAAATACCGTGGCTACAAGAACAGGTTGGAGGCTAAGAATCCTGCAGTGAGTAACTCACCTCTTGACTCCCTAGAGCCTGTTCACCATCTACAAAGCACAAGTCAGGAGTGTGATGGAATACTCTCCACTTGCCTGGATGAGTGCAGCTCCCACAACACCCAAGAAGCTTGACACCATCCAGGACAAAGCAGCCCACTTGTTTGGCGCCATATCCACAAACATTCACTCCCTCCACCACCAACACACAGTAGCAGCAGTGTGTACCATCTACAAGATGCACTGCAGGAATTCACCGAGGCTCCTCAGGCAGCACCTTCCGAACCCATGACCACTCCTATCAAGAAGGACAAGATCGCAGACACATGGGGACACCACCACCTGGAAGTTCCTCTCCAAGTCAATCACCATCCTGACTTGGAAATATATCGCTGTTCCTTCACTGTCGCTGTGTCAAAATCCTGAAATCCCTCCCTAATAACACTGTGGGTGTACCTACACCACAGGGACTGCAGAGGTTCAAGAAGGCAGCTCATCACCACTAATCAATGCAGCCAAAGACACACACTAAGGGAATTAATCAGGACAGACTTTTCAATCCAACCATATTTAACTGTTTCATCAAATGTCTCCTCTTTTATCCTAAGGTGTGCAATGACTATTTTACAGTATTCAAGACCATTCACAACCCCTGCAAAAATAAACAGCTGGATCTGGCCAACTGCCATGCTTGACTTACAAGTGGCAGGTAACATTCAGGTCACTTAACTGTCAAGCAACAAACAAGAAATGGTTCAATCCCCTCTCAATATCACCACCATTGCTGAGGCCTCCAGCAACAACATCCTAGGGAGGGTCACCACTCCAGAAGTTTAACTGGCCCAGCCACATCCCTACAGTGATTACAAGAACAGACTAGTCTGGGTACTCCACAATGAATGACTTACCTCCTGACCCCTCAAAGCCTCTTCATCTTCTACAAGGCTCAAGTCAGGAGTACAGTGGTGTACTTACCACTCACCCCAATGGGTTCAGTTAGAACACTCAAGACGTTCAATACCAGGGCAAATCAGCATATTTAGTCAGCAACCATGTCACTCCTTCCACCAAAGGTGCACTGTAATTGCCGTACATCTTATCTAATGGGTTCATGTCAGCACCTCCTCGCCATACAGCCTTTGGCTCCAAGACAGAAAACAGCAGGTAAAGTCAGCACCTCCAAATTCTTTTCCAAGCAATATACTTTCCCCAAACTTGGGCATTGTTTTATATACTGGTGGTGTGGTTGCTGGCTTCTGGTTGCATGGCCTATCTTATCTAGAGAGACTGTAGTCTTACTTTGGTAGAAACTTCCAACTGGTTTATTTACACTTTATACAAGATAGGTTATGTTTCTCATGAGTACAGAGTGGTCCATCCTCTCTCCCAAGTGTCTCGCACATGATTTCTGATGTCACTGTCACGTCATGGTCTACTTCACTCATTAGCAAATCTTTCCGCCCCCATCCCCTCCCCAAGCGACTGTTGTTAGGGATTCAGTTTCCCCACAGTGTTCCCGGCTCTTTAGGAAGACATCTTAGAGACATGTAGGCGTTCCTTTTACCCTTGGAAGACATCATCACCAGCAAAATGGGACTGCAGCGTTGTAGGACTGCTGGTAATCAGAGAGTAGACTTCAGGACTGCTGAACTGTAAGGGACGTGGATCCTTTTCTGAGAGAGAAGACTGAAGGGCAGCAACACATGAACTCTCTTGAACGAGAAGAGAAGAAATTAGGGCTCTTTGAGGAATGTGATGCTCACTCAAAGGACACTGGGGAAAGACCCGGGAAGACAAAGGATCTTCAACTCCAATGCTGCCTCTCACAGTCTCATCATTCACTGCTGCATTGAAGAGGAAAAAGGCATTGAAGATCTGAGGTTATAACAAATCCAGACAAGAAAAATGCCAAAATTCCTGTAGGCCTCACAGGAAACTAAGAACAGATGATTTCCCAATGATATTTCGAAAATGGCGTTCACTATCTGTAGGCAGTGATAATATTGCCACACTTTTCTCTGTGTGAGGTTGCTCCACCATGGGCAAAGGGAAGAATTTTGGAGGATAAGATGGTAAGACAACATCATTTTTGATAATGGGATGAATCTCTAAGACAATGTGAAGACAAATTTTCTGTTCAGGATTCTGAAACTGTAGAAACTCTGAAGATTTTGCCTCGGCTTCTGCGCTGAAGGACAGTTCTGGTGGGAAGAAGATTTTCAACTGAGAGTGAAGTGTAGGCGTCAGTTTACTTTCACCCATGGAAACAGCTCTCTGGCAGCACGATCTTCTATGGACTCAAGCATGTTGTTCTCCAGGGACAACTCTCCATTGCTTAACAGCGATACACAAGGCATTGCATTGGTGTGTACAGCAGGATAAAGATTGGAATGCTGCCCTGCCACTGTAAACATAGCTGACCCCTCAAAAAAAAGCAGCAGAGATTTCATTGGATTTTGGCTCTCGATTGCAGTAGAAAACCTCTTAGGACCTCATTCTCCTAATTGGTGTTACACTTGGTGCTACAACAGCCTCTTCCTCATTACCTTCTTCAGGAAGGAGCCAACCCAGGTTCAAAAGGTCTTCTTGTGGATGGCCACTGTCTGCTATGGAGCCTTCTGTATCCACATTCTCTGGCCTAGCTTTGTAAACAACCAAGGAAGCCACAACCTCAATATCCGCCCGGGGTCTAGTGGATGGTGTCTCTGTGATGGACAGGAAATCACTGCTTAAATGAATAAACCTCGGCTGCTGCAGTAAGCTGAAAATCCATTGGTTCCACATATAAGTTCAGAAATCCTTCCATGAAAGGCATCCAGTTGTCCAAATGCAAGTCATCGTCCTGTTTTTCCAGAATACCCAGTAGCACGGCAACATCTCCAGTCAATAAGCATGTATGTTGATTGTGAACAACAGAGAGAATCAACAACCTGTCACTCCTTGTAGTGAAGAGTGGTAATTATGTGACCTTTTATGGGAAGGTTTGGACCTTGCAATTTAATATCTGATGAATGAAAGGGTATTGACTGAAGCCAATCCAAATGATCAGCTAATATGTTAACACCAGATCCAGTGTCAATTTTAAAGTTGGTGTCAAAGCCTTTAACTTGTGCTGTAACTGACCAATAGTTGTTATTTCCCCTAGAAACTAAATTAGTCATTATTTCTAATTTTTTGAATGGAGTGTATTTCATAAATATTCTCTTGTCTTCCTCCTTGATTAAAGTTGTTGGGCTTACAGAAGCGCTTGAAATGTCCAGTCTTCCCACACCGGAAACACTCTGCACCCCGTTCTGGGAAATCTTGGTGCCTGTGTTGTTATTTCTTTGCACCACAGCATAAACATCTCAAAATGGCTGCTGTGGGGATGCCGCCCATTTTCCAGGCTTTTGAGAGGGTGGGGCTGCTGCCCTAGGGTCTGGCTGCTACCCAGTTAACAGAGTCACCAAGAGCCTTGGTGCCACAACAGAGAGACAAACCTGCTATAACTGGAGTTCGGCCTGCTTCATACATTGAGCCACTTGATCCAGGGTGAGGTCATTTTTGATCTGTAAAACAATCCAAGAGTTTTCTAACACAGACCCAGACAATAATGCGGTCATGAGTAAGTTCATCTTTCAATACACTGCATCCTCAGGAGCTAGCTAGGCAATATAGGTCAGTAAGAAATAATTTCAACTAATTCCCCCTAGTCTTTGGGATCTTTGGTTAAAGCGCCCTTGCTCTATCACAAGGTTTCATTTCAGGCTAAAATATACGTGGAGGGCTCGGAAGACCGTGTAGAAGTCTGCGGACGTCTCTTCCACCCCCTGTCTCAAGAGGGGAGATCATCAGTAACTGGTCTAAGGCGTAAAGGAATGAACTAACTTGGTGCTTCTGCTCTATAGCATGGAGGCCCGATGCTGCTCAATATCAGAGGAACTGTTTCTTCCATAACTCCCACTTCTGGCCTCTGAAGGCCCTCAAGACTTTCGAGTGTTGGGGGTGTGGGTGGCATTAGGGGCAGTAACTGCTCACCGGGTACGGGCATCATTACTGCTTTCCAGTTTGCCTCCTTCTTCAGTGGGTTTATAGATTCTTCCTTCTACCAGGCTTTACACTTTCTTGCCGTGCTATACTGGTGGTGCGGCCATATATATGATAGGTAACAGACTAGGCACATCTCTCATGTTCCATTCTCTCTCCCCTGAGTGTCTTGCCTATGACTGATGTCACCATTACATCATGGTCTACATTGCTCATTACCATAACTATTCTATTAACCCATTACATCACAGACACGTTCTGTCATTCTCTCATTGTTAGGTCAAAATTCTTGAATTTCCTAGTTACAACTGGGCAACTGGCTGAAGCACTGCCTTCCAGTTTTGTTTCTGCCTGTATCAACTTTTTGATGGACTTCAATCTAGGTAGCTAAGCTTTTATCTGGAAGCAGGAGTTTCACTACTGCAAGGAGTTAAGTGCACTTGTTTAGGCATCAGCTCAAATTGAAGAGCAGGAGATGTGGCAGGGTGACCTCTTTTGAGGAAGTTGCAGCAGAACTCCAAAGGGAGAGGATCAAAGCTTCAGGGAAGGAAAGGAGGTACCAGTTTTCAGGAGCAAGCAAAGTTCTTGGTGCATCTACTGCAGCAGGGAATTCAAATGTGAAAGGCTGTAAGTCTCAAAACCCATAAAGAACAGTAATGCAAAAAAAAGGGGGGGGGGGGCAAACCCACTTCAAGATTTCCCTGACTGCAGCTGAGAATCTGTTTAATGCATGTCAAAATCGGCTGTCACCTGATCCATACTGCCCACGTTTAGAAACTAATAGCTGCAAGATGGGCAGAGGCAAAAATAGGGTTGAGCTTCATAATTACATCATCTGACCTCAATTAACACCCGTTTCCAGCAAAAGCTTGACTACCTAGATTGAGGTCCATCGAAAAGTTGATACAGGCAGAAACAAAAAACTGGAAGGCAGTGCTTCAGCCAGTTGCATTATTTTGGTTCCTGTATCTCCTATTTTTTTACTTACTGACAAATGGGACATTCAGACTCGCTATCGTCTGCAACGCTTAAATTAGGAGTATGATGGAACATTCCCAACTCAGCAAGATGGATGCAGCCATAACAGGCAAGTAACCCCCTTCCCCCTTCCCCTCTCCGCCCTCTCCCATCCCCCTCCCCTCTCTCCCCTCCCCCTCCCCTCTCGTTTTCATAATACTCGAGCCGGGCCAGGCAGTCCCCACTGCGTTCCCTCAACACGAAGAATCTCTTGTGCCCATGTTTCTGCTTCTTCAAGTAGCCGCATTTCTTCACCGTAGTGGGGCAGAGATATCCCCCTAACCCCCCTTTTAATACTGGCGGACTTGCCATTCTTTAAAAGAGGGTCAATCCTCCAATAATAAGAGTACAGACTTGTTTCTTTTCTTCGGGCTGCTCCTCCTGTTTTCTCTGCTCCTCTCTCTGTCGGTACCAGAGTGGAAGTGGGATTGGGGTAGACAAACTCAAAACCACCCCCCTCCCTCCACCACCAGCTAAACCTGGTCCCAAGGGAGCTCACTGTAGACAAGATGTTACTGTAGGTTTCATTAAATTATCCTTTGACTGCACTTATTTTGAGGTTTTCATGAACCTTAGTCCATGTGCACATAATAATCTCAACTTTAGGAATGTACAGAACATTTCCCTACCTGCTGTGGCAAGGAATACCCTTGGCATGATGATTAGTTATGGGCTGGGCAATAGTTCCACAAAGCCTCCAACGACACTTTGTATTTGTAAAATGCTTTTAACATAGAAAAACTTCTCAAAGTACTTCACAGAGGCATAATCAAAAAAATTGATGCCAAGACAAAAAAAGATGTCAGTGATCAAAGAGGTGGGTTTAAGTCTTTAAAGAGGTTGAAAGGTGTAGTCAAAGTCTGGCAGAATGATGGTTTAAGAGGCAGCTATTTTGCTGCCAGCTGCACATTTGCCTCTGTGTAATTATCTTACATTACATTTACCTCACAAAGTTGTCTTCCAAAACTGGTAAACAGCCCAGCACCAGTGCTGTCAATGGTGCTGATCCTTCCTCAGGAATTAGTTTTATTGGGTGTTTATAACAACAAAATATCAATAATGACTGCCTGAGACGGGGCTCCCAACATTATTTCCTTTATGGGTCTACTGCCCAACAATACTGGCCAGTGATACACTTTTCACCAGTCTCACCCCACCCCATCCCTACTTCAGGATTAATTCTGGCCAGAATTACGGTATAACATTGGACCAAAAATCGCTGTAGAAGTAAAGTAAAAGGTGAGGCTAAGAGCAGTCACAGTTATTTATGTGTAGATACAAAAGTAACTTCAAGCGAGGGCAGAGGCACAATTAAACATGGAAATCATGAAGTTGCTATCAGAGATGAGCAGCTCCATCACTGAGCCTTGCGAAAATCACATCTCATTGCCTGGCTCACCATTGAGATGTATCGAGCGGTGTGAAGCTCCTGTTCTTGCATAGTAGATACAGAATAAACTTACTAGTGAGTTAATTGAAGTCATTTTTACATCAGTGTACCCTTTTAATAACATCATTAGGTCACTGGTTCGATTCCTGCTTAAAGAAGTGCTGCCTTCAGTTCATGGGTGGTCGTGTGGCCGGGATTTGGCAGTTTTGCAACCGTGGTCTGGGTTCAGTTCCCAGTCAGGGAATGAAAAACTTTCCAACATGGATTGGTTGGGCCAAATGGCCTGTTTCTGGGCCATATATCCTATGTAACTGCTGCCAGTCAACCTTTGTAGCACTAAAAATTAACTATTATAAATGTGGAATAACATTCCTTCAAGTTTTAATTTCTGATGGAGGTTTTTATTTTTTAAAAATGTTTCTCTCTAAAGAGAAAGCAAAAAGAAGTCAATTTTAAGCCAACAGGGTCAAAAGTTTATCAATGTGAAACATGAACGCTGTTTCTCTCTCCACAAATGCTGCCCAATTGCTGAGTATTCCCAACAATTTTTTAAATTTCAGATTTCCAGCAACTGCAGTACAGTAAAGTATGCATTATCTGGCACTGTAACAACCGGAATACTCTATTAGCTGGAATTTCTGACAGCTCCATTTTTTCTTTTTAAAAAGCCAGCCTTAAGGTCGTGGTGTCAGTCGTGACATCAGTTTGGTCTTCAGTTGTATTGGTTTTACAGTGATACCCTGCGTCTGCCCAGCTGCTTCCCCGCTCCCTTCAACCAGCTGCTTCCCCTCTCCCCTCAACCCCTCAAACTCAGAGCAGCACCTTGTCTTGTCTCCAGAACAATGTTAGCTGGCATTTTTGATTAACCAGCACCACCCATTCCCAGAGCATGCCGGATAACAATAATTTTACTGTCGTTTACTTTTTAAAAAAAAAAAAATTCTTTGTTCTCTCACTCTCATTCAATCTTTCTTTTCCTCTCTATTTCTCTGACTGTACCTAATTTGACATTGAATTTGCCCATTCTAACTTACACTTCCTAATTCAGACCTTTCACAATCTATCAAACCGATTGGTCAAAGAGATGCATGGTTATCCGGTTCACTCAAATCAAAAATGACTTGTAAAGGGGTTTACAACACAAAATATCACAGAGATTAAACAGACAAGGGCAAGTGGGCAAGTCTAACTCATGGAAGGCATCATTCATTGACCAATTACAGTAAGTTTTGGGCCAATGTATTAACTGCAGATTTGCAGCTGTTCACAGAATTCCTAGAGGGTACTCTGCCTTCACTCGTACATGACAGTGCATTTTCCACCACAAATATCACTCATAACATTATTAGTCACACTCCTTTTCTTCTAAAATTCCAAATTTTAAAAATATCTTTCTATCCATAATTGCACAATAAAACCAGATTCCTGTTCAGCATACCCAGTAGACAGCCAAGTTATCACTTCAGTCCATGAAGTACAACGACTGTTAAAAATTGTTAATACATAGCAATACTTCAACAGATGGACAGCAGTAGGTTAATTGAGAGGTTGGGAAGGAAAAGCAAAACCAGCTTATACCTGAATCCAAGCTCAATACCAAAGTGGAACTGCATACATCTCTGTAATAGACCTCCAACCATCTCTTTCATTATATACACCTTGTACAGGCCACACAATTTTTCAGCGTGACAGACATCTATTTACTTAATCACATCACTCACAATAACTGAGTACTACCAGCATTAACCCAGTGTGCTATTCTGTTTCTCTGACTCTGATGTGAAATCAAATGTGAAGGCTACTTCAAAATACAACATAAGATGGAAAAGGAACTTAAAGAGCAAAAAGGAAAGAAAAATACAGCCAGAACTGTAAACATCAAGGCAGCCTTGTGGAAAGACAGAATTTTTTAAAAGATGAGAAATTAAACGTAATTGTCATATTGTTGTATTATTTGAAGAGTTAAGAACTATATTGTTATGTGCATGTATACATATACCAGAGTATCCAGAATGTCACATCACTCACTACTGCAATGCAGTCAGTGGACTAGGCAACATTGCATCATTCCACAGCACATGGTGAAATCTGAGAAATACATTCGGTATCAGCTCCAGCATTTGTGTCCAAAAGTGGGATTATTTTGAACTTCCAGGAACCAGAAAACATAAGAGTAAACATATATTGACCTTTCCAATTTGGTTATTTTAGTTCCTTTTAAATAGACTCCTTTAACAAACCAAACATTTCATTTCTTTCTATTTCAAGAATGGTGAGTTTGACTGAATATCTGCAATGTATTTCCTTTTCTCAACAAAGATCGTCCCAGATTAAGGCATTCAATTTTGAAAGCCTATGTGAGATTCTCTGCAAAGCTATTCACCGACAACCTCTTCTCAACAATGCAAATGGAGATGTTTATTACAAAGGGTAAAGGACAGAAATTGTGTTTTCACAAAACTGAGAAATATAAATGAAATTAACAATATTGCTTAGGAGAGAGGAAATAATTGAAATACAAGAACACAAGAATTAAGAGCATAAAGGAGGCCATTCAACCCCTTGAGCCTTCTCTGCCATTCAGTAAGATCATGGCTGATCTGATTGTGGTCTCAACTCCACTTCCCTGGCTGCCCCACCATAACGCTCGATTCCTTGTGATCAAAAATTTATCGAACTCAACCTTGAATATATTCAGAGAACCAGCTTCAACTACTCTCTGGGGAAGAAAATTCCACAGACTAAAGACCCTCAGAGGAAAAAATTCTCTTCATTGGTCTTAAATGGGAGATCCCTCATTTTTAAACTGTGACCCCTAGTTATAGTTTCTCCCTTAAGGGGAAACATTCTCCTAGTATCCATCCTGTTAAGTGCCCTCAGAATCTTATTTGCTTCAATAAGATCACATCTCATTCTTCTAAACATCAATGAGTATAAGCCCAACCTGTTCAACTATTCCTCATAAAATAATCCCTTCATCCTAGTAATCAGTTGAGAACACCTTCTCTGAACAGCTTCTATTGAATTACATCCTTAAGTGAGGAGAAAAAACTGCACACAGGTGGTCCAAATGCAGTCTAATTAAGGCCCCATTGAGGCAGCAACACTTCCCTACTTTAATACTCGATTCCCCTTGCAATAAAGGCCAACATTTCCATTTACCTTCCTAATCACTTACTGTACCTGTATACCAACTTTTGACAATTCATGTACTAGCACACTCAGCTCCCTCTGTACCCAGAGTCCTGTGGTCTCTATTCAAATATACTGCTTTTCTACTTTTCCTGCCATAAAGGGACAAGTTCACATTGTCCCATATTATACTCCATCTGCCAAATTTTGTCCACTCACTTAACCTACCTAAATCTCTCTGTAGACTCCAAGTCCTCTTCAATTTACTTTCCTACCTATCTTTGTGTCACCAACTAATTTAACTACCATATATATGGTTCCTTCATCCACATCATTGATAGAGATTGTAAATAGCACAGGCCCCAGCACTGATCCCTGTGGCACTCCACCAGTAACATCTTGCCAATCCCAAAAATGACCCATTTATCCCGAATCTCTGCTTCCTGTTAGCTAACCAATCCTCTATCCATGTTAAGATGTTGATTGATGATTGTTAACAAAAAATAATCAAGCACTGAAACGTTTCTGAAAGGAATTTAATTGCAAGTAAAATCACATTCTCTAAGGCCTGGATTTTCACTCCTGAATCGACCGCACAGGGACAGGACATTTCCCAGTTCCACAAATTCGACGCGGGACGAAGTGGCCCAGAAGGTCAGATTTTCGTTCCAGATTGGTGGAGTTTCCTAGGAGTTGGTCCAGGCAACCCTCCCAGAGCAAGTGTAGAGGATGCCAGGCACAGAGGGTGGACAGGGCTGAAGGCACTCCTTATTTGCTATTTTCTCTGAAAAGGGACATGGCTCCGATCAAGTGGCAAGGGAGACAATTTTCAACAAATGGCCACCAACTACTTGCCTGAAAAACACATAGCCAACAACGAAGAATTGAAAGGGGACTCCTTGGTCATCCCACTGGCATTCCAAGACCCGTAAACGCCATTTTCAAACAGGCTCATAAATGGTCAAGCAGTACGCTTGCTTCCAGCAGGAGGCTACTTAAACATGTTAGCTGGGATCCCAAAACACTCAAAAACAGGTGAATACAATTCTAATGTAAATCTTGCAGGCCCGTGTAAACCCATCTCCCTATAGGCACGATGGGGTAAAGTCAGTGTGGGAAACAACCACCTTCCAACAACTTGAGGGTTTCATCAGGGTGCCTTTTTTTCCCCATTTGTTCATGGGATGTGGACAAAAGTAGCCAGGCCACCATTTATTGCCTATCTCTATCTGCCCCTGAGAAGGTGGTGGTGAGCCGCCTTCCTGAACCACTGCAGTCCATGTGGTGTAGGTACACCCACAGTGCTGTTAGGAAGGGAGGTCCAGGATTTTGACCCAGCAACAGTGAAGGAACGGTGATACATTTCCAAGTCAGGATGGTGCGTGGCTTGGAGGGGAACTTCCAGGTGATGGCATTCCCGTGTGTCTGCTGCCCTTGGCCTTGTAGGTGGTAAAGGTAGCAGGTTTGAAAGGTTTTGTTGAAGGCGCTGTGGTGCATTACTGCAGTGCATCTTGTAGATGGTACACACTGCTGCCAATGCGTGTTGGTGGTGGAGGGAGTGAATGTTTAAGGTAGGGTGCCAATCAAGTGGGCTGCTTTGTCCTGGATGGTGTTGAAATTCCTGAATGTTGTGGGAGCTGCGCTCATCCAAGCAAGTGGAGAATACTCCATCACACTCCTGACTTGTGCCTTGTAGATGGTGGACAGCTTTGGGGAGTCAGGAGGTGAGTTACTCTCCACAGATTTCCCAGCCTCTGACCTGCTCTTGTAGCTACAGTATTTATATGGCTAGTCCAGTTCAGTTTCTGGTCAATGGTAACCCCCAGAATGTTGATGTGGGGCATTCAGTGATGGTAATGCCATTGACTGGCAAGGGGAGATGGTTAGATTCTGTCTTGTTGGCGGGTCATTACCTGACACTTGTGTGGTGTGAATGTTACTTGCTACTTGTCAGCCCAAGCCTGGATATTGTCCAGGTCTCGCTGCATTTGAACATGGACTGCTTCAGTATCTGAGGAGTCATGAATGATGCTGAACATTGTGCAATCATCAGCAAACATCCCCACTTCTGACCTTATGATGGAAGGAAGGTCATTGATGAAGCAACTGAAGGTGATTGGGCCGAGGACACTACCCTGAGGAACTCCTGCAGTGATATCCTGGGACAGCTATGATTGATCTCCAACAACTATCTTCCTTTGTGCTAGGTATGACTCCAACCAGCAGAGAGTTTCCCCCCCAGATTCCCAATGACTTCAGTTTTCCTGGGGTTCCTTGATGCCTGTTTAATGCCCACCGATCACTGGCAGCATGAACCTAAAAATGGCATTAGAGCTAACAGAAAGAGACTCAGACTTGCATCAATCTGGGTGGATGTCAAATACAGATTCCAAGGGTTAATGGATAATGTGCTACACAGTCCCCAATATGTTCCCTTTATATCTTCTCCTCTAACTTGGCATCATACTTCCACAATAAAACCTACCAGTGGGAATTAATCGGCAAACTAATTAATTGTCAATTACTTCTTTCATGCACAAGAAAACGTTCTCATATTTTCAAAAAACTACATATTTTATTCAAGTCAAATTTATTTACACAAGTATAATGATCAAAGAGAAAACTTTGTCTGTAGCATTGATTGATATAAGAAAAACTAGAATCAAATCAAGAAATAATTAAAATTTCTCTGGACAAAAAGGGAGACAGTCCAAAAGGAAAGGAGAAAACTTCAATTTTTAGCAAACAAGGAGTGCCAAATATATTTCTAATCTTTTTCCAGATTGATGCTTTACTATTATAAAAAGGTGGTGTTCCTTTTATGAATGAGAATTCCGTTCTAGACAGTCAGTTGAATTTATATAGCCCAACATCAAGTCTCATAGAATTGTCCTTAAGTGCATCTCAAAGTGGATTATTCTGTCACTCTTGTTATATGGTCAACTATGGCAGCCATTTTCTACATAGCAAGATCCCACATTAGCAAGTTAAAGCTAAATTAAGAATCAGTGATGAGGCTAAATGTTGCATTAATATATGCGCAAATCAAGTTTTAATTTCTGCTTATTTCACTGCAACATGAATGGTCATTCAAAGTGTGTGCCATAGGTAAAACTGAGAACAAGCTTGGCTCATATGAGATAAAAGCAAAAAAACTGCGGATGCTGGAAATCCAAAACAAAAACAGAAATACCTGAAAAAACTCAGCAGGTCTGGCAGCATCGACGGAGGAGAGCACAGTTGACGTTTCGAGTCCTCATGACCCCTCAACAGAACGTTCTGTTGAAGGGTCATGAGGACTCAAAACGTCAACTGTGCTCTCCTCCGCCGATGCTGCCAGACCTGCTGAGTTTTTCCAGACAAGCTTGGCTCATCTTGATACACCTGCTTATTTTGCCCAAATGTTAAATTTCTTATTAATAACAATTTGTTTTCAAAATTAGCTTTTTTTGTTAAAAGTGGAAAAAGGACCAGTCACTGGAATGGCATGACATTTTCATAACATTTTCTCTTTTTTATAAAAAAAGTGTTCACATTAGCACCGAAACCAGGAAAGGGTCACACTTAGTATCCCGCACCATGTCAGCCATGTTCTTTCACAGCAACCTTTAATGAGCCACAATCAACTTGACGTATAGTAAATTACAATGCAAAACCTCTGTACTGTTAAGTTTTAACATTTAAAAATAAACATTTGAGGGAAAGGAGGTCTTGTGGCATGGTGGGTAGCATCCCTGCCACTGAGACAGAAGGTCCGGGTTCAAATCCCAATCCAGGACCAAGGAAGGCACATTCAAAACAGACCCAAACAGGCAAAGTATCAAGTTGTAAATCCTTCCAACATGCATCAAATGGCAGGCAGTAAGAGCGGGAGAGATCCCTAGTTAGCTATGGGATGGAAGGAAATTGGAGGCTCTACCATCACTATCCAAAGCTTCGCGCACAACATGCATGTAAAAGTGTATGTTGCCACTGCAACGCAGACTCTTTGAGAGAGCCGATTGGATGGCTGGTGTGGATCTGATTGGTGTTCGATCCTTGCTCCGGCTGGGGTGGATTCGGGACCCGATTCCTTGCCCTACCCATGGTGGAGGTGAAAGCAGGTCTGACCAGAGAACGCAAGGAAAAGAAATTTAGGGTATGTGCTGAAACTAGACATGCTGGGTTTGTTCTCTTTAGAGCATAAAAGGTTAAGAGGAGATTTTATAGAGGTGTTCAAAATCATGAAGCGTTTTGGTAGAGTGAATAAAGAGAAATTGTTTCCGGTGGGTCAGTAACTAGAGGACTATGGGCAAAAGCTAAAGGCAACATGAGGAAACTTTATTTTTGCAGAACGTGTTACGTATTGCTTGAACCTGCTTCCAATAACCTTTTCAATAGTAACTTACAAAGGAAATGGGATAATTACCTGAAGGGAAAACATTTCAGGGCCATGGGGAACGAGCAGCAGAGAAGGACTAATTTAATTGCTCATCTGAAGAGCAAGCAAAGGTTTGATGAGCCAAATGGCCTCCTGTGCTGTGTCCTATTATGACAGTTAAGCATTTGACATGCAACTACATCATACTTTTGTGGAATATTTCTTCAAAAGAAAGCTGAAACGGATTGGGTGTTAATATTTTGAACAGACTTCATCTTGCCATACCACAAGTTGAAAAATGTTCCATTTTAGCAACGGTTTAGAAACGCTACAGCTTTTGCTTATGTTGGGTTGTCACTAAGTTCAATATTTCAACCGAATACCTTGTAGTCATCGACAGTACAACTCAGTACTAGACTTCCACTATAAAGCTGCTCAGCTAGGCAGGATCTGAAAATAACTAGGCTCCTTCCAACTGTAAATCAAATTTACAACATGGCAGGGGAGTCATTACTCTAAGCATCTAATGAATAAAAGCCATTAGCCCATAACCATTTCATTGGATTGTTCTCAGACAAAAGAGAGCAACAAAATGACTGAAAATAACAAAAGCCTAAATAAGAGACATACTCAACATGTTTACCAGAATATTTTCTGACATCAATAAATATTGTTACTGAGGGTTATTTTTGCACTCTGAGCTATAGGTACGAAATATTCAAAAGCAATTCATATTTAAATATTACCATGGAGGGAAAGTGCACTGGACAGAGATATACCATTAACAAAGATATACTGTTAACATTATTCAAACCGGAATTATTTCAGTGGGAGTAAAATGGTTTTGCTTTTTACAACTTGAATGCACATTAAGCTGGTGCATACCAGAGTTGTCAGGAAATACTTTCAGATCAAGAGTTAATGAGCTTACAGCTTCAAAATTATTTTTGCTAGGCCAAGCCATCAAAGATTTTGCAGTGACGTGTGCATTCTCTCTTAAGCTTCCTCTCTCCCAATGTCTGGCAGCTGCAGCGGCAAAGAACAGGAGCAGAGGCAGGGATATAAAGAAGGGGCGACCCCAAGGCCAACAGCAGAGGTAGCCAGAGCAGCTCTAGAGGTAAAAGGGGTGGGGGTGGTCTGTGGCTATCAAAGAGTGGCAACCCAAGGCCCCCAAACAAACAGCAAGAGCAGGAGCAGGGGTGAGAGGTGGGGAATCTATAAGGAGCAGGGGGCTGGGAGGTGAGCGATGGGGAATCTATAAGGAGGAGGGGGGGGCGGAGGTGAGCGATGGGGAATCTATAATGAGCAGGAAGGGGGGGGGTGGAGGTGAGCGATGGGGAATCTATAAGGAGGAGGGGGGGGCGGAGGTGAGCGATGGGGAATCTATAAGGAGCAGGAAGGGGGGGGGCGAAGGTGAGTGATGGGGAATCTATAAGGAGCAGGAAGGGGGGGGCGAAGGTGAGCGATGGGGAATCTATAAGGAGGAGGAAGGGGGGGGGGGGCGAAGGTGAGCGATGGGGAATCTATAAGGAGCAGGAAGGGGGGGGGGAGGTGAGCGATGGGGAATCTATAAGGAGGAGGAAGGGGGGTGGGGAGGTGAGTGATGGGGAATCTATAAGGAGCAGGAAGGGGGGGACGAAGGTGAGCGATGGGGAATCTATAAGGAGCAGGAAGGGGGGGGGCGAAGGTGAGTGATGGGGAATCTATAAGGAGCAGGAAGTGGGGGGCGAAGGTGAGTGATGGGGAATCTATAAGGAGGAGGAAGGGGGGGGGCGAAGGTGAGTGATGGGGAATCTATGAGGAGGAGGAAGGGGGGTGGGGCGAAGGTGAGCGATGGGGAATCTATAAGGAGCAGGAAGGGGGGGGGCGAAGGTGAGCGATGGGGAATCTATAAGGAGCAGGAAGGGGGGGGGCGAAGGTGAGCGATGGGGAATCTATAAGGAGCAGGAAGGGGGGGGCGGAGGTGAGTGATGGGGAATCTATAATGAGCAGGAGGGGGGGGCGGAGGTGAGCGATGGGGAATCTATAAGGAGGAGGGGGGGGCGAAGGTGAGTGATGGGGAATCTATAAGGAGCAGGAAGCGGGGGGCGAAGGTGAGTGATGGGGAATCTATAAGGAGGAGGAAGGGGGGGCGAAGGTGAGTGATGGGGAATCTATAAGGAGGAGGAAGGGGGGGCGAAGGTGAGCGATGGAGAATCTATAAGGAGCAGGAAGGGGGGGGCGAAGGTGAGTGATGGGGAATCTATAAGGAGCAGGAAGGGGGGGCGAAGGTGAGTGATGGGGAATCTATAAGGAGCAGGAAGGGGGGGGCGAAGGTGAGTGATGGGGAATCTATAAGGAGCAGGAAGGGGGGGGCGAAGGTGAGCGATGGGGAATCTATAAGGAGGAGGGGGGGGGGGAGGTGAGCGATGGGGAATCTATAAGGAGCAGGAAGGGGGGGGGGGCGAAGGTGAGCGATGGGGAATCTATAAGGAGGAGGAAGGGGGGTGGGGAGGTGAGCGATGGGGAATCTATAAGGAGCAGGAAGGGGGGGGGGGCGAAGGTGAGTGATGGGGAATCTATAAGGAGCAGGAAGGGGGGGGCGAAGGTGAGTGATGGGGAATCTATAAGGAGCAGGAAGGGGGGGGCGAAGGTGAGCAATGGGGAATCTATAAGGAGCAGGAGGGGGGGGGGGCGAAGGTGAGTGATGGGGAATCTATAAGGAGGAGGAAGGAGGGGGGCGGAGGTGAGTGATGGGGAATCTATAAGGAGGAGGAAGGGGGGGGGCGAAGGTGAGTGATGGGGAATCTATAAGGAGGAAGGGGGGGGCGAAGGTGAGTGATGGGGAATCTATAAGGAGCAGGAAGGGGGGGCGAAGGTGAGCGATGGGGAATCTATAAGGAGGAGGAAGGGGGGGGGCGAAGGTGAGCGATGGGGAATCTATAAGGAGGAAGGGGGGTGGGGAGGTGAGTGATGGGGAATCTATAAGGAGCAGGAAGGAGGGGGGCGGAGGTGAGTGATGGGGAATCTATAAGGAGGAAGGGGGGGGTGGAGGTGAGCGATGGGGAATCTATAAGGAGCAGGAAGGGGGGGGGCGAAGGTGAGTGATGGGGAATCTATAAGGAGCAGGAAGGGGGCGGGCGAAGGTGAGTGATGGGGAATCTATAAGGAGCAGGAAGGGGGGGCGAAGGTGAGTGATGGGGAATCTATAAGGAGGAGGAAGGGGGGGGGGCGGAGGTGAGCGATGGGGAATCTATAAGGAGGAGGAAGGGGGGGGGCGAAGGTGAGCGATGGGGAATCTATAAGGAGGAGGAAGGGGGGGGGGCGAAGGTGAGCGATGGGGAATCTATAAGGAGCAGGAAGGGGGGGGGGCGAAGGTGAGCGATGGGGAATCTATAAGGAGGAGGAAGGGGGGGGAGGTGAGCGATGGGGAATCTATAAGGAGGAGGAAGGGGGGGGAGGTGAGCGATGGGGAATCTATAAGGAGGAGGAAGGGGGGGGAGGTGAGCGATGGGGAATCTATAAGGAGGAGGAAGGGGGGCGAAGGTGAGCGATGGGGAATCTATAAGGAGGAGGAAGGGGGGGGAGGTGAGCGATGGGGAATCTATAAGGAGGAGGAAGGGGGGGGGCGAAGGTGAGCGATGGGGAATCTATAAGGAGGAGGAAGGGGGGTGGGGAGGTGAGCGATGGGGAATCTATAAGGAGCAGGAAGGGGGGGGCGAAGGTGAGCGATGGGGAATCTATAAGGAGGAGGGGGGGCGAAGGTGAGTGATGGGGAATCTATAAGGAGCAGGAAGGGGGGGGCGAAGGTGAGTGATGGGGAATCTATAAGGAGCAGGAAGGGGGGGGGCGAAGGTGAGCGATGGGGAATCTATAAGGAGGAAGGAGGGGGGCGGAGGTGAGTGATGGGGAATCTATAATGAGCAGGAGGGGGGGGCGGAGGTGAGCGATGGGGAATCTATAAGGAGCAGGAAGGGGGGGGGCGAAGGTGAGCGATGGGGAATCTATAAGGAGGAGGGGGGGGCGAAGGTGAGTGATGGGGAATCTATAAGGAGCAGGAAGGGGGGGCGAAGGTGAGTGATGGGGAATCTATAAGGAGCAGGAGGGGGGGCGAAGGTGAGTGATGGGGAATCTATAAGGAGCAGGAAGGGGGGGGCGAAGGTGAGCGATGGGGAATCTATAAGGAGCAGGAAGGGGGTGGGGAGGTGAGCGATGGGGAATCTATAAGGAGCAGGAAGGGGGGGGCGAAGGTGAGTGATGGGGAATCTATAAGGAGGGGGGGGGGCGAAGGTGAGCGATGGGGAATCTATAAGGAGCAGGAAGGGGGGGGTGGAGGTGAGTGATGGGGAATCTATAAGGAGGAGGAAGGGGGGGGCGAAGGTGAGTGATGGGGAATCTATAAGGAGCAGGAAGGGGGGGGCGAAGGTGAGCGATGGGGAATCTATAAGGAGGAGGAAGGGGGGGGCGAAGGTGAGTGATGGGGAATCTATAAGGAGGAGGAAGGGGGGGGGGGCGAAGGTGAGCGATGGGGAATCTATAAGGAGGAGGAAGGGGGGGCGAAGGTGAGTGATGGGGAATCTATAAGGAGGAGGAAGGGGGGGGGGCGGAGGTGAGTGATGGGGAATCTATAAGGAGGAGGAAGGGGGGGGGGCGGAGGTGAGCGATGGGGAATCTATAAGGAGGAGGAAGGGGGGGGCGAAGGTGAGCGATGGGGAATCTATAAGGAGCAGGGGGGGGGGGTGCGAAGGTGAGCGATGGGGAATCTATAAGGAGCAGGAAGGGGGGGGCGAAGGTGAGTGATGGGGAATCTATAAGGAGCAGGAAGGGGGGGGGCGAAGGTGAGCGATGGGGAATCTATAAGGAGCAGGAAGGGGGGGGCGAAGGTGAGCGATGGGGAATCTATAAGGAGGAGGAAGGGGGGGGGGGCGAAGGTGAGTGATGGGGAATCTATAAGGAGGAGGAAGGGGGGGGCGAAGGTGAGTGATGGGGAATCTATAAGGAGCAGGAGGGGGGGGGCGAAGGTGAGCGATGGGGAATCTATAAGGAGCAGGAAGGGGGGGGGCGAAGGTGAGCGATGGGGAATCTATAAGGAGCAGGAAGGGGGGGGCGAAGGTGAGCGATGGGGAATCTATGAGGAGCAGGGGGGGGGGGGCGAAGGTGAGTGATGGGGAATCTATAAGGAGGAGGAAGGGGGGGGCGAAGGTGAGCGATGGGGAATCTATAAGGAGCAGGAAGGGGGGGGGGGAGGTGAGTGATGGGGAATCTATAAGGAGCAGGAAGGGGGGGGCGAAGGTGAGCGATGGGGAATCTATAAGGAGCAGGAAGGGGGGGGTGGGGAGGTGAGCGATGGGGAATCTATAAGGAGGAGGAAGGGGGGTGGGGAGGTGAGCGATGGGGAATCTATAAGGAGGAGGAAGGGGGGGGCGAAGGTGAGCGATGGGGAATCTATAAGGAGCAGGAAGGGGGGGGGCGAAGGTGAGTGATGGGGAATCTATAAGGAGGAGGAAGGGGGGGGGCGAAGGTGAGTAATGGGGAATCTATAAGGAGCAGGAAGGGGGGGGGCGAAGGTGAGTGATGGGGAATCTATAAGGAGGAGGAAGGGGGGGGCGAAGGTGAGCGATGGGGAATCTATAAGGAGCAGGAAGGGGGGGGGCGAAGGTGAGTGATGGGGAATCTATAAGGAGGAGGAAGGGGGGAGCGAAGGTGAGTGATGGGGAATCTATAAGGAGCAGGAAGGGGGGGCGAAGGTGAGCGATGGGGAATCTATAAGGAGCAGGAAGGGGGGGGCGAAGGTGAGCGATGGGGAATCTATAAGGAGCAGGAAGGGGGGGGGGGCGAAGGTGAGCGATGGGGAATCTATAAGGAGCAGGAAGGGGGGGGGGCGAAGGTGAGCGATGGGGAATCTATAAGGAGCAGGAAGGGGGGGGGCGAAGGTGAGCGATGGGGAATCTATAAGGAGCAGGAAGGGGGGGGCGAAGGTGAGCGATGGGGAATCTATAAGGAGCAGGAAGGGGGGGCGAAGGTGAGTGATGGGGAATCTATAAGGAGCAGGAAGGGGGGGCGAAGGTGAGCGATGGGGAATCTATAAGGAGGAGGAAGGGGGGGGCGAAGGTGAGCGATGGGGAATCTATAAGGAGCAGGAAGGAGGGGGCGGAGGTGAGTGATGGGGAATCTATAATGAGCAGGAGGGGGGGGCGGAGGTGAGCGATGGGGAATCTATAAGGAGGAAGGGGGGGGGTGGAGGTGAGCGATGGGGAATCTATAAGGAGCAGGAAGGGGGGGGGGCGAAGGTGAGCGATGGGGAATCTATAAGGAGCAGGAAGGGGGGGGGCGAAGGTGAGCGATGGGGAATCTATAAGGAGGAGGAAGTGGGGGGGGGGGAGGTGAGCGATGGGGAATCTATAAGGAGGAGGAAGGGGGGGGCGAAGGTGAGCGATGGGGAATCTATAAGGAGCAGGAAGGGGGGGGAGGTGAGCGATGGGGAATCTATAAGGAGCAGGAGGGGGGGGGCGAAGGTGAGCGATGGGGAATCTATAAGGAGCAGGAAGGGGGGGGCGAAGGTGAGCGATGGGGAATCTATAAGGAGCAGGAAGGGGGGGGGCGAAGGTGAGTGATGGGGAATCTATAAGGAGCAGGAAGGGGGGGGGGCGGAGGTGAGTGATGGGGAATCTATAAGGAGGAGGAAGGGGGGTGGGGAGGTGAGCGATGGGGAATCTATAAGGAGGAAGGGGGGTGGGGAGGTGAGTGATGGGGAATCTATAAGGAGGAAGGGGGGGGCGGAGGTGAGTGATGGGGAATCTATAAGGAGCAGGAGGGGGGGGCGGAGGTGAGCGATGGGGAATCTATAAGGAGGAGGGGGGGGCGAAGGTGAGCGATGGGGAATCTATAAGGAGCAGGAAGGGGGGGGTGCGAAGGTGAGTGATGGGGAATCTATAAGGAGCAGGAAGGGGGGGGGGCGAAGGTGAGTGATGGGGAATCTATAAGGAGCAGGAAGGGGGTGGGGAGGTGAGCGATGGGGAATCTATAAGGAGCAGGAGGGGGGGGGCGAAGGTGAGTGATGGGGAATCTATAAGGAGGAGGAAGGGGGGGGCGAAGGTGAGCGATAGGGAATCTATAAGGAGGAGGAGGGGGGGGGGAGGTGAGCGATGGGGAATCTATAAGGAGCAGGAAGGGGGGGGGCGAAGGTGAGCGATGGGGAATCTATAAGGAGGAGGAAGGGGGGGCGAAGGTGAGTGATGGGGAATCTATAAGGAGGAGGAAGGGGGGGGAAAAGGTGAGTGATGGGGAATCTATAAGGAGGAGGAAGGGGGGGGGCGAAGGTGAGTGATGGGGAATCTATAAGGAGGAGGAAGGGGGGGCGAAGGTGAGTGATGGGGAATCTATAAGGAGCAGGAAGGGGGGTGGGGAGGTGAGCGATGGGGAATCTATAAGGAGCAGGAAGGGGGGGGCGAAGGTGAGCGATGGAGAATCTATAAGGAGCAGGAAGGGGGGGGGGCGAAGGTGAGTGATGGGGAATCTATAAGGAGGAGGAAGGGGGGGGAAAAGGTGAGTGATGGGGAATCTATAAGGAGGAGGAAGGGGGGGGGCGAAGGTGAGTGATGGGGAATCTATAAGGAGGAGGAAGGGGGGGCGAAGGTGAGTGATGGGGAATCTATAAGGAGCAGGAAGGGGGGGTGGGGAGGTGAGCGATGGGGAATCTATAAGGAGCAGGAAGGGGGGGGCGAAGGTGAGCGATGGAGAATCTATAAGGAGCAGGAAGGGGGGGGGCGAAGGTGAGCGATGGGGAATCTATAAGGAGGAGGAAGGGGGGGGCGAAGGTGAGCGATGGGGAATCTATAAGGAGCAGGAAGGGGGGGGGAGGTGAGTGATGGGGAATCTATAAGGAGCAGGAAGGGGGGTGGGGAGGTGAGTGATGGGGAATCTATAAGGAGCAGGAAGGGGGGGGCGAAGGTGAGCGATGGGGAATCTATAAGGAGGAAGGGGGGTGGGGAGGTGAGTGATGGGGAATCTATAAGGAGCAGGAAGGGGGGGGGGCGAAGGTGAGTGATGGGGAATCTATAAGGAGCAGGAAGGGGGGGGCGAAGGTGAGCGATGGGGAATCTATAAGGAGGAGGAAGGGGGGGGGCGAAGGTGAGCGATGGAGAATCTATAAGGAGGAGGAAGGAGGGGGGCGGAGGTGAGCGATGGGGAATCTATAAGGAGGAAGGGGGGTGGGGAGGTGAGTGATGGGGAATCTATAAGGAGCAGGAAGGGGGGGGTGGAGGTGAGCGATGGGGAATCTATAAGGAGGAAGGGGGGTGGGGAGGTGAGTGATGGGGAATCTATAAGGAGCAGGAAGGGGGGGGGGGGCGAAGGTGAGCGATGGGGAATCTATAAGGAGGAGGAAGGGGGTGGGGAGGTGAGTGATGGGGAATCTATAAGGAGCAGGAAGGGGGGGGCGAAGGTGAGCGATGGGGAATCTATAAGGAGGAGGAAGGGGGGGGGCGAAGGTGAGCGATGGGGAATCTATAAGGAGGAGGAAGGGGGGGGCGAAGGTGAGTGATGGGGAATCTATAAGGAGGAGGAAGGGGGGTGGGGAGGTGAGCGATAGGGAATCTATAAGGAGCAGGAAGGGGGGGGGCGAAGGTGAGCGATGGGGAATCTATAAGGAGGAGGAAGGGGGGTGGGGAGGTGAGCGATGGGGAATCTATAAGGAGCAGGAAGGGGGGTGGGGAGGTGAGCGATAGGGAATCTATAAGGAGCAGGAAGGGGGGTGGGGAGGTGAGCGATGGGGAATCTATAAGGAGCAGGAAGGGGGGCGAAGGTGAGTGATGGGGAATCTATAAGGAGCAGGAAGGGGGGGGGCGAAGGTGAGTGATGGGGAATCTATAAGGAGCAGGAAGGGGGGTGGGGAGGTGAGCGATGGGGAATCTGTAAGGAGCAGGGGGGGTGGGGAGGTGAGCGATAGGGAATCTATAAGGAGCAGGGGGGGTGGGGAGGTGAGCGATGGGGAATCTATAAGGAGCAGGGGGGGTGGGGAGGTGAGCGATAGGGAATCTATAAGGAGCAGGAAGGGGGGGCGAAGGTGAGTGATGGGGAATCTATAAGGAGGAGGGGGGGCGAAGGTGAGCGATAGGGAATCTATAAGGAGCAGGAAGGGGGGCGAAGGTGAGTGATGGGGAATCTATAAGGAGCAGGAAGGGGGGTGGGGAGGTGAGTGATGGGGAATCTGTAAGGAGCAGGGGGGGTGGGGAGGTGAGCGATAGGGAATCTATAAGGAGCAGGGGGGGTGGGGAGGTGAGCGATGGGGAATCTATAAGGAGCAGGGGGGGTGGGGAGGTGAGCGATAGGGAATCTATAAGGAGCAGGGAGAGGGGGTGGGGGAGGCGAGCGATAGGGAATTTAACACAGCAGTGAAGAGAGAACAAACATAAACATTCAAGGAACGACAAACAGGACAGCAGGTAGGGGATTGGTTGGTGAATATAACAGCATTTTTTTTTATCTCTTCTCCCTTGATGCTAGGGCAGCTGTAGAAACTCAGAACTGCAGAAGTATATTGATTATTTTATTAAATTGGAGAGCCTGGTGATAAGGAGTTGAGGGGTGGAGCAGCAGAGGGGCCAGAGCCCAGAAGGAGCATGAGTGCTAAGGAGAATGAGGTCAGAGTCAATATGCAGAGGAAGGGGTAACAGAACCTGTGGGAATTCTGCTCAGAATGGAGGATAATTATTGAGGTAAGGTTGAGGGAAGGATCCAAAGTAAGAGACTTGAATGATTAAACTGGATTTATATCTTAGGTTTGTTTTTAAAGCCTTAACCTTTATCTCTCACAATTTGAGTGAATAGTCTAATAATTAGAGGCATGGAGAGCGTCATTTAATGCACATCCTGTTCCATGGGGCAAGATGGTTCTTCTGGGGAGTCCAGCCAGAGCCAAGTCCATGGAACCACTGTTAGCTCAGTTATGGGGGGGGGGGGGGTTTGTGGTGTTTGTGTACAGGAGGAAGACAGGCAAAAGCCATAATGATAGGGGATTCTATAGTTGGGGAAGACTGCAGGCATTTCTGTGGGTTTAGACATGAATTCAGGAAGATACATTGCCTCCCTGGTGCCCGGGTCCAGGATGTCAGTGAGCTGCTGCAGATCACTGTAGGGGGAGGGTGCGCAGCCAGAGATCATGGTCCATATCAGTACCAATGACATGGATAGGAAGAGGGATGAGGTCTTACAAGCAAATACTAGGGAGCTAGGAAAGAAACTAAAAAGCAGCACCTCAAAAAAAGGTCAAAATCTCCAGGTTACCCCCGGTGCCACACGTCAGCGAGTACAGAAATAGGAGGATAGAGCAAATGAATGTGAGGCAGGAGAGATAGTGCAAGAAGGAAAGCTTTAGATTCCTAGAGTACTGGGACAAGATCTAGGGGAGGTGGATGAATTTATAGATAAAAATAAATGAGGATGGTATGTTACAATGACACGGTTGCAAAGTAATCACAGCTAGGACCTAAATATTCAAGGGTATTTGACTTTTCAGATGGACTGGAAGAGAGGAAAAGGAGGTGGGGTAGCTTTGTTAATAAAGGATGAGATCAGTACAGTAGTGAGAAATTATCTTCGTTCAGAGGATCAAGATGTAGATTCAGTTTGGGTGGAGATAAGAAAGAGCAAAGGAAAAACCATCACTGGTGGGAATAGCTTGTAGGCACATTGACAGTTGCTACACTGTACAAAAAGGTATAAATCAAGAAATAATGGGGCTTGTAAGAAAGGTACAGCAAAAATCATAGCAGATTTTAATCCTCATGTAGATTGGACAAATTAAATTGGCAAAGGTAGCTTGGATGATGAGTTCATGGAGTATTAGGGACAGTTTCTAAGAACAATATGTTCTGAAATCAAAACAGGAACAAGTGATCATAATATGCGATAAATTTCACATTCAGTTTGAGGATGAAAAACGAGAGTCTGAAACTAAAGTCTTAAACGTAAATAAAAACAATTAAAAGGGTATGAAGATAGGAGTTGGCTAAAGTGGAATAGGAAAATAGGTTCAAAGGCAAAATATTAGAGAAGTAGTGGCAAACATTTAAGGAAATATTTCATAATTCTCAACAAAGACATATTCCATTGAGGGAGAAAGACTATGAGAAAGTTGCACCATCCATGGCTAACCTAGAGAGTTTAAGGATCGTATCAAATTGAAAGAAAAGATTTACAATGCTACAAAGGTTAGTGGTAGGCCAGGAGATTGAGAAAAATTCTGAAACTAGTAAAATATCACTAAAAATACAATAAAGAACCAGAGTAAGAGAAAACTAACAGAAAAGATAAAAACAGACAGCAAAAACTTCTATATAAAAGATTAGCTAAAGCGAGCTGGTAATTAAGGAATGGAATGTTAGCCTTTATTGCAAGGGGGATGGTGTGTAAAAATAGGGAAGTCTTGCTACAATTGTAAAAGGGTATTAGTGATGCCACACTTGGAGTACTGTGTACAGTTTTGAACCCCTAACTTGGGGAGAGATATACACACGTTGGAAGCAGTTCAATAAAGGTTCACCAGGCTGATGAAGGGGTTGTCTTACAAGAATAGGTTGAGCAGTTTGGGCCTACAGGAGGTGATTTTATTGAAACATAAGGTTCTGAGGGGGCTTGGCAGATTATGTGCTCAGAGGAGGTTTCTCCTCGTAGGGAAATGTAGAACTAGGGAGGACGGTTCAAAAATAAGGGGTCTTCCATTTAAGATAGAAACGAGGACGAATTTCTTCCATCAGGGCATTGTTAGTCTTCGGAATTCCCGTCCACAGAAAGTAGTGGAGCTAGATCATTGAATATATTGAAAGCTGAGTGAGAGAGATTTTTGATTCACTCAAGGCCAAGTTAGATTTTTGGTTCAAATGGGAGTTGAGCATTACGGGGCAGGCAGGAAAGTGGAGTTAAGGCAAAATCAGATCAGGCATGATTTCACTTGTTTGGTAGACCATGCTCAAATAGGCCAAATGGCCTAGCCCTGCTCCTATTTCTTACGATCTTATGGCTGAGGTACTAAATGACTACTTTGCATCTGTCTTTACCAATGAAGAAGATACTGTCCATGTGTTATGTCCCAGCAGTTGGTAAAACTGAGTTATTTTAAAATCCCAGAGGGAAGCTTTAAACAACTCATAACCTGTATTTTATTCCTGTATGTTTGAGATGAAGTTCTGAATCCAGGAATCAGACCAGCAGTTTGAGAGATTTTATATTAAACAAAATGAAACATTTTATTAATTTATACAAGTTAAATATATACACATGGCTACAAATTACCACTATCATAACTCTTAACAAATTCCCAAACTAAATCTCCATTAAGGCAACAGCAACTCATAGACTTAATCAAACACCAGGCAAAGCATTGTCAATTTACAAATTCAAAATTAGGTTCTTTTCACTTTGGTTCCTGTGGAGACAGCTGGAGGCTTACAGCTGTTTTGATCTTACATTGCCTCTGCCCTCCACACACAAAACTGCTATCGGTTATATCCAGCACATCTCATTGAATGTAAATTCTCATTGTATCACCAGCCTCTTTGAACTCCACCTCTTCTAACAATAAAACCCCTTTCATAGTCCCATTTTTATTAGTAGTATAAACATATTGCTTGGTTTCTGCTAGCTAGGTGCCAGTTATCACATCACTTCTTGAATGCTCTATTCAAAAAATGCAAATGCACTCTACCTCTCTTACATCTCAAAACTAGCACACTAAGTACCCAGGCTAGCTGGCTTTAATCCAATTAAGACACAGCCACAGACTAAACCGCTATGTTAAAAGAAAAATATTTTCCAATAATGTTATATACATTAATAGCTTCGTGACACCAAGAAATAGTAAAAGACGGTATGGTTGAGATACTGGGTGCGCCAAGAATTGATAGAGAGGAGGTATTAGAGAAGCCGGCTATACTTAAAGTTGTAAAGTCACCAGAACTGGAGGAGATGCATCCTAAGATGCTGACGATAAGAAGGGTGGAAATTGCAGAGGGATTCACCATCATCTCCCAATCCTCCTCATAAACACATGGGTGTTGTCAAAGAACTGGAGAATTGCATATGTTATACCATTGCTCAAAAAAAGGGTGTAAGGATAAAACCAGCAACTACAGCCCGGTCAGTTTAACCTTGGTGCTGCAAAAGCTTTTAGAGACGCCAATCCAAGACAAAATTAACCATCACTTGGACAAGTTCAGATTAATTAGGGGAAGCCAACATGGACTTCTTACAGGCAAATTGTGTCTATCTTGATTGAATCTTTTTGATGAAATAGCGGAGAGGGTTGATAACACTCATGTGGTTTATGTGAGGCTTCTAAAAGGCATTTGACAAAAAGCCACAGAACAGACTTGCCAGCAAAATTGAAGCCCATGGAATAAAAGGGAAAGTGCATGGACACAAAGTTGTCTAACAGGTGCAGAGTAGTGTTAAATGGTTGTTTCTTGGACCGAAGGATGGAAGATGGTGGGGTTCCAGGGGGATTGGTAATAGGACTGCTGCTTTTCTTGATATATATGAATGACTTTGAAATTGTTCCCTGCACACCCAAGTCTAAGTTTGAAGGTGATATAAAATTTGTATTGTGAACTGCGTGGAGAATAGTGATAGGACTTCAAGGGGGACATAACCAGACTGGTGGAATAAGCACACACGTGGTAGATAAAATTTAATACAGAGAAGTGTGAAGTGGCACATTTGGTAGCAAGAATGAGGAGAAGCAACATAAAGGGATCAATTCTAAAGTGGGTGCAGGAACAACTATGTGCACAAATGGTTAAAGCGGGCAGGGCAGGTGCCTTTAAAGGAATATCAGCATTGCATCACTAGAAGGGAAATGTATCATATGATCCAGTCTTCATTTCACTTTTGCTTTGAGCAGAGCATACATACACACAGCTCTAATGTATTCAAGCTTTACACCTATATATATAAAACTGTTCTCGTGTGTCTTGTCTTAATAAATGAACCCACAACATGTTTACCCAATCCATTATGAGTGATTGGTGCCCTGTGTCTTGTACAGTAAATAATCCCAAGGTATTATATCATTATAGTAACACAACAGTTGTACCTCTGGGAAGATTGGAAACCGCCTCAACTACCTTAATTGGTTTCCCTCCATGCCCAGACAGATTGCCATCATCATTAGGCAGACATATCTGGTCTCATCTCCCACAGATAATAAACTCCACTCCAAATTAGCGTCCAACAAAGATCTCTCTCTCTGTCTTTCAACTTCCCCCAACATTTTCCCCTCCACATCCATTCCCATGCAACCCAAGCTTCCCAACAAAGAATGGCCCTGGTCCTGCCTTCTAGAAAATCTTGTGCAAGTATCTAAGTACCATTTAACCTCCAAGCGCAGATGGAGGCCATTTGGCCCACTGTGTTTGCTCTCTTTCTCCAATCAAGCAATTCCCTTAGTGCCCATAACCTGGCACATTCTTCCTTTTTAGTTAACAGTCTAATTCCCTTTTCAACTGAATCTGCCTCCACCGCACTCAAGTAGTGCATTCCAGGCCTTAACCATTTGTATTTTCTCATATTGCTTTTGCTTCTTTTTCCAATTACTTTAAATCTGTGCCCTCTCATTCTCAATCCTTTCACAAGTGGAAATAGTTTCTCCCTCTCTGCTTTGTCCAGACCCCTCATGATTTTGAATACGTCCATCAAATTTTCTCTCAACCTTCTTTCTCCAAGGAAACAGTCCTAACTGCTCCAATCAATCTTCATAAGTGAAGTTCGTCATCCCGGGAACCATTCTCACAAATCTTTTCTGCACTCTCCCCAATGCCTTCACATCCTTCATAAAATGCAGTGCCCAGAACTGGATGCAATACTCCAGCTGAGGCCACACTACTGACTTATACAAGTTGAACATGACTTCCTCGCTCTCGCATGCTAAGCCCCTATTAATAAAACCCATGATACTGTAAGCTTTATTAACCGCGCTCTCATCCTGTTCTGCCACCTTCAATGACTTATCCACATATACGCCCAGTCCCTCTGCTCCTGCACCCATTTTAGAATTATACCCTTTATTTTATGTTGTCTCTCCATGTTCTTCCTACCAAAATGAATCACTTCACATTTCTCCACATTGAACTTCATCTGCCACCTGTATGTCCATTCCATCAACTTGTTTATGTTCCTTTGAAGTTCTACACTATCCTCCTCACAGTTCACAATGCTTCCAAGTTTCGTATCACCTGCAAACTTTGAAACTGTGCTCTGTATATCACAGTCTGAGTCATCAATATATATCTGGAAAAGCAAAAGTCCTGACACTGACCCCTGGGGAACTCAACAATCACAAAACGTGTGAACTCAATAAACTTATCTTTAAAGGAAAAAAAATGCTGTCCTGTTTTCTGGTTTTGCTTTCCACTTAATCCTCCTTCAAATTCTTCTAAAGTCTTTTGCCTACATATTAAAGGGTTAGACAAAAATTCATATGATTTCAAATCCAACAGTGATCACTAGAAGCCAAGCTTTCACCCACTTTAAGGTTATGACTGACTTCAGGCAGTGTGCTAAATGGTAAATCTAATACAGCATCAAGCATAGTATTCTACTTAAGGTTTTGCATTTAAAAGCAATCAGCAATTATCCCCATGAAATTATTTCTACTTTTATCCCTTCCTTCTGGTCTCTCCATTTTACCTCCATTACAGAAATCATCCACGATTACCAGAGTACAATATCTTTGCTCATCCACATTCAAATCACTACCCCCTCCAAATCTAGCTTAATTCATTCCCATTACTGTTTTCATGTTTTGCTCAAGCAGCTTACCTCCCCATCTGTTCAAATGCAGACCATCCTTCCTGTTTAAAGTTTCTTCCACCCAAAGAAGTCTCTCAATTAGGTGTCTAGAAATTCCATTTTATTCTTAACATTCACTGTTAATCAAATGTTAGTTCAGGACTAATACAGAAACAAGTCACCATCCTCCAAAGGACACATACCACAGCACTCGCACTGACAATTTAACATTAAGTTAAGAAAATTTGATTCAAACAAGTCTTTAAAACTCCTCCATTTTGCAATGAATAGACAGCTGTTACAGTGTGCTGTAGTGCTGAACCATCAGCATTCATTTCTCTGTCGTTAATAATGGTGTATCAGCAATAATTTATTCAAAGCTTCATCAGCACCTATAATTTGACTGTTGACATCATTTTGACAGTCACTTATTTTCGGGAAAAGGGAACATTCCCAGAACTACACTCCACTCAATGAAAACCATCACCCCACTCCTAACCCCCAAAGAAAATAGCAATGATTGCAGGTTTACATACATCTTGTCACAAGCAATCACGCTGTAGAGTTAACAGAATTGCACATTCAGATGTGCCAATTCCCAGACTGCCTGAATCAGAGAGCTATGAGCCAGCTGCAGCTTACAGCCCTGTGCTTCTTAAAGCCATATGCTGTAATAGAAAGGCCAACTACATAACGGAGTAAATATTATCATGAATTTCACCCCCTGAAAATATACTGGGCACGCACATTTTTGATATTTTACAAAGCTAATCAATTGTAGTAGGAACAGAACCAATAGACACAAAGATATACAAAACACAAGACCAAACTACAATTAATTCAATGCTGGCTGTTTAGCTTAGAGGAAGATTCCTCCATAAAAAGGGTTTCAGAAACTTGAATCACTGAAAACCACCTTGCCAGGGTAACTGCTACAGACCCTGTGAAATAATGAAAATGATGCTGAATACCTGCTTTAAGGTAGCATGAAGAAAGAATGCTTGTTCAGCTGTAGGTACAAATGGCTCAGACATCAATTCAAGTCAACCCACATCTGAACAGAGATTTTCTCCCTTTACGATGAAAAAAACTCATACAGCACTGAGTATTAGACAAGAGTAACGGCCCTCAACTTTAAGACAGCATTGGATTGAGTATGACACCAAGGAGCCTCAGCAAACTGGACGTCAGTGGGGGGGCTCAATGAAATGGTTTAGGTGGGGGAGGTCGTATCTCATACTAAGAAAGACAGTCATGGTTGTTAGAGGCTAATCTAACCCCCAAGGGACTTAACTGCTGGAGTTGTGGTTGTGGTTGTTGGAGACCAAATCATCTCAACTCCAGGATATCACTGCAGGAGTTCCTCAGGTTAGTGTCCTCGGCCCAACCATCTTCAGCTGCTTCATCAATGACCTTCCCTCCATCATAAGGTCAGAAATGGGGATGTTCACGAATGATTGCACAATGTTAAGTACCATTCATGGGTCCTGAGATACTGAAGTAATCAATGTCTATGCAGCCATACCTGGAAAACATTCAGGCTAGGGCTGATAAGTGGAGGTAACCTTTGCACCACACAAATAGGACGCAATGACCATATGCAACAAAAGATAATCTAACCATCTCCTCTTGACATTCAATGGCATTATCATTGTTGAATCCCCCACTATGAACATCCTGAGGGTTACCATTGACCAGAAACTAAACTAGACAAGCCATATAAATACTGTAGCTACAAGAGCCGGTCTGAAGCTGGGAATTTGGGGGTGAGTGACTCACCTCCTGACTCCCCAAAGCCTGTCCACCATCTACAAGGCACAAGTCAGGAGTGTGATGGAACACTCCCCACTTGTCTGGATGAGTGTGACAATACTCAAGTAGTTCCACACCATCCAGGACAAAACAGCCTGCTTAAATTGGCACCTAATCCACCCCCACTTTAGATGTTCGGTGAAACAGAGTGGCAGCAGTGTGTACTATATACAAGCGTACAGCCACAGCAACTCACCAAGGCTCCATCGACAGTACCTTCTAAATCCACGACCTCTAGAGGAGAGGAACAGCATGGGAATGCCACAATTTGCAAGTTCCCACCCAAGCCCCACACACCATTCTAACTTGGAACTATATCGCCATTCCTTCACTGTCATGGGATCAACATTGGAAGCTCCCTTCCCAGCAGCATTGTAGGTGTACCTGCACCAAATGGATTGTAGCAGTTCAAGCAGGCAACTCATTGTCCCTTCTCAAGGGCAATTAGGGATAGGCTACAAATGCTGGCCTTGACTGCATTGCTCACATCCCATGAAAGAATTTTTAAAAAGTTCTTCAGCACAGTACCCTTGGCCAAACAAACAACTTTCAACTGTTTTTTTTTCAATGACTTTCCTTCTGATGTAAGGTCAGGGAGTGGGGCCATTCGTTAACAATTCTACAGTATTCAACTATTCGCAACTCATCTGATAATGCAACAACCCTTGCCAGCCTATGGCTGGACCTTGGCAACATTTAGGTTTGGGTATCTAACATTCATGTCATATAAGTGACAGGCAATCACCACATCCAACAAAAAACAGACCCAGCCACCTCCCCGATGTTCAATTGCACAAATAGTGAGGATCTGGAATATCAAAACCTCCAAAGTTCCCCTCGAAGCTGCACAGCATCCCAATTTGAAAATAAATTGCCGTTCCTTCATTGACACAGGGTCAAAAACCTGGAATGCATTGCCAACAGCACTATCAGTGGACATCAACCACATGGACTGCTACGGTTCACCACAACCTTCTCAAGGGCAATTATAGATGGGTATTAAATTCCACCTTAGCCAGCAACGCCCACATTCTACGAATGAACTTAAAACAAAACACCAACATCCTGGAGGTCATCAATATCCAGATGTTTCAGTGACCCACAACAGGGGGGTTGAATATTCTGCAATGAACAGCTTACCTCCTGACCCTTCAAAGCCTCTCCACCATCTACAAAGTTCAGTTTAGGAATATGCCAGAATACTTTCCACCCACCTGGATGGTTAAAACCACAACAAATAGTCAATAGCTCAATACTAACTGTTACAATAACTCAGAGGTGAGGTGAGAGTGACTGCTCTTGACATTAAGGAGCCCTAGCAAAACTGAAGTCCATGGGAATCAGGGGGAAAATTCTCTGCTGGTTGGAGTCATACCTAGCACAAAAGGAAGATGGTTGTGGTTGTTGGAGGTCAATCATCTCATCTCCAGGACATCACTGCAGGAGTTCCTCAGGGTAGTGTCCTCGGCCCAACCTCTTTGGCTGCTTCATTGGCCTTCCTTCCATCAGAAGGTCAGAAGTGGGGACATTCGCTGATGATAGCACAATGTTCAGCACCATTCATGACTGCTCCGATACTGCAGCAGTCCATGTCCAAATGCAGCAAGACCTGGACGATATTCAGACTTGGGCTGACAAGTGGCAAGTAACATTCGCACCACACAAGTGCCGGGCAATGACCTTCTCCAACAAGAGAGAATCCAACCATTGCCCCTTGATGTTCAATGGCATCACCATCACTGAATCCTTGGCTATCAATATCCTATGGGTCACCATTGACCAGAAACTGAACTGGACTAGCCATATAAATACTGTGGCTACAACAGCTGGTCAGAGGCTTGGAATCCTGCGGTGAGTAACTCACCTCCTGACTCCCCAAAGCCTGTCCACCATCTACAAGGCACAAGCCAGGAGTGTGTTGGAATACTCCCCACTTGCCTGGAAGAGTGCAGCTCCACAACATTCAGGAATTTCAACACCATCCAGGACAAAGGAGCCCACTTGATTGGCACCACATCCACAAACATTCACTCCCTCCACCACCAACACACAGTGACAGCACTGCGTACCATCTACAAGACGCAATGCAGGAATTCATCAAGGCTGCTTAGACAGCACCTTTCAAACCCACGACCACTATCTGGAAGTTCCCCTCCAAGCCACACATCATCCTGACTTGGAATTATATCGCTGTTCCTTTGCTGTCACTAGGTCAAAAATCACAGAACTGTTATGGCACAGAAGAAGGCCATTTGGTCCATCGTGTCTGTACTGGCTCTCCAAATGTGTATCATGACTTAGTGACGTTCTCCCACTTCTTCCCCATGCTCTTGCACATTATTTGAATGGAAACAATCATCTACTGCCCTCTTGAATGCCTCGACTGAACCTGCCTCTACCACACTTTCAGCCGGTGCATTCCAGACTCGAACCACCTCACTGGGTGAAAAAGTGGTTTCTCACATCACATTTGCTTCTTTTGTAAACCACTAAATCCGTGCCCTGTCACTCTCGCTCCCTTGACGAGCCAGAACAATGTCTCCCTATCTACTCTGTCCAGCCCCCTCATGATTTTGAGCACCTCCATCAAATCTCCTCTTAGCCTTCTCCTCTCCAAGTCCCAACATTTCCAATCTAGCTTCATAACTCAAGTTTTTCATCCCAGAGCCATTCTTGCAAACCTCTTTTGCACTCTTTCCAATGTGATTACATCCTTCCTATAGTGTGGCGCCCAGAACTGTACACAATACTCCAGCTGAGGTCTAACTGGTGTCTTATATAAGCTCAGCATAACCTCCCTGCTCTTGTACTTTATGCCCCTATTAACAAAGCCTAGGATACTGAATGCTTTGTTAACTGCTCTCGCCACCTGTCCTGCTACCTTCAATGATCTATAAGCATATACACCCAGGTCTCTCTGCTCCTCCACCCCCTTAAGAATTGTGCCCCTTATTTTATGTTGTCTCTCCATGTTCTTCCTACCAAAATGCATCAGCTCACACTTCTCTGCATTGAACTTCATCTGCCACCTATCCACCCATTCCACCAGCTTGTCGATGTCCTTTTGAATTTCTATGCTGTGCTCCTCTTAGATTACAATGCTTCCAAGTTTTGTATCATCGGCAAACTTAGAAATTGTCCCCTGTGCACTAAGATCTAGATCACTAATAAATATCAAGAAAAGCAAGAGTCCCATTACAGACCCTCTGGGGAACTCCACTACAAACGTTCCTCCAGCCCGAAAAATATCCATTGACCATTACTCTCTGCTTCCTATTATTCAGCCAATTTTGTATCCATGTTGCTACTGTCCCTTTTATTCCGTAAGCTGTAACTTTTCCTCATAAGTCTGTTGTGTGGCACTGTATCAAATGCCTTTTGAAAGTCCATGTACACCACATCAACAGCATTACCCTCATCTTCCCTCCCTGTTACCTCTTCAAAAAACTCCAGCAAGATTTCCTCTTCAGAAATCCATGCTGACTCTTCCTAATCGACCCACATTTTTCTATGTGACTGCTAATCCTATCCTAAATAATTGTTTCTAGAAGCTTCTCCACCAATGAAGTTAAACTGACTGGTCTGTACTTGCTCGGCTTATCCTTACAACCTTTTATGTACAAGGGCGTAATGTTTGCAATTCTCCAGTCCTCCCACACCTCCCGAGTCTTGGGAAGATTGAAAGATTATGACCCATGCCCCTGCAATTTTCACTCTTACTAACTTCAATATCCTTGGATGCACCTCACCCAGTCCCAGTGCCTTGTCAACCTTAAGTACCGGCAGTTTACCCAAAACTTCCTCCTGGTCAATTTTGAACACTTCCAGTGACAGTTTCTTCCTCTGTCACCGTGGCCTCAGTAGCATCTGCTTCCCCGGTAAAGACAGGTGCAAAGTATTAATTTATTACCTCAGCCATGCCCCCTGCCTTCATGTGTAAATCTCCTTTTTGGTTCCTAATCCTCCTTTAACCACTCTCTTACTATTTGTGTGTCGATAGAAGACTTTGGGATTCCCCTTTATGTTGGCTGCCAGCCTTTTCTCATGATCCCTCTTTGCTTCCCTTATTTGCTTTTTCACCTCCCTTCTGAGCCATCTGTATTCCCTTGGTTCTCAGTTGTATTGTCTACCTGACACCTGTCATAAGCATACTTTCTTCATCTTAATCTGTATCTCCTTTTTCATCCAGGGAGCTCTGAATTTGTTTGCCCTACCTTTCCCTTTAGAGGGATTATGCTTTGACTGTGCCCAAGCCATTTCTTCTTTGTTCAGCTACAGTTTTACCCACCAACCTTTGGTTCCAGTCTATCCAATCCAGATCTGTTATTGCCCCACTGAGCTCTCCCTCAGTTAATTATTCTTACTGTGGATTGCACATTGTCCTTTTTTACCATAACCCTAAACCTTACAATACAATGACCTAAAGGTTCCCCCAGTGACTCATGGATCTATTTGGTCCATCTCATTCCCAAGAACCAGGTCTAGCAGTGCATCCTTTCTTGCTGGACTGGGCACATACTGCTGTAGGAAATCCTCCTGAACACAATCTAGGAATGCTTGTCCCTCTCTGCCCTTTACGCTACCACTGTCCCAGTCTACATTCAGGTAATTAAACTCCCCCTTTATAACTACTCTATAATATTTGCAACTCCCTGCAAGTTCCCTGCATATTTGTTCCTCTACATCCTTTCCATTAGTTGGCCGTTTATAGACTACACGAAGCAACATAATTGCACCTTGCCCCTTAGCTCTAGCCAAATTGATTCTGTCCTTGAATCCTCTGGGACATCCTCTTTCTGCAGCACTGCAATGTCCTCCTTAACCAATACACTGCTCCTCCTTTTCCTTTCCTTATCAATCTTGATCCCTTCTGGGGAGACTGGGAACTCCGTCCCTAACAGCACTGTGGCTGTACCTGCACCACATGGACTGCAGTGGTATAATAAGGTGGCTTATCACCAACTTCTCAAGGGCAATTAGGGATGGGCAATAAATGCTGGCCTAGCCAGCAACACCCATATTCCATGAATGAATTAAAAAAATTATTCAGAACAAAGCAATTCACTTGATCAATGTTGCTGCCACTGAACTCAATGCACACCGCCAGCACATTACATTTACAGTCTGATACTATCTATAGGATGCAATGCAGCAACTTGCTAATCTTACTTTAACAGCAGTTCCCTGTTATGCAACTTCTACCACCAAGAAGGGCAAAAGCAGCAACATTATCTTAAAGCTCCCCATAAGTTACCTGCCTGCCCATTGGTACATATATTGCTTTCCTTCACCATTGCTGACGCAAATCCTAGAACTGTCTTCGAATACCATTGTGGCAGTTGTTGCATGACAAAGGACTGCAGTGATTCAAGCAGACGGTCCACCACCATCTTCTCAGGGCCATTTCTCAACATGACAGCCTATGCTAATGGCATGAACATCTCCTCTCACTGCTGCTTATAAGGACCATTTGTGAAAGAAATTTGAACAGTCAAACAATTCCCTGACTGGTGCAAGTCTGCAGCATGAATTTCTCCATAGTTTCACAGAATCACAGTGCAGAAGAAGCCCTTCGGCCC
Source organism: Carcharodon carcharias (assembly GCF_017639515.1). Taxonomy (NCBI): domain Eukaryota; kingdom Metazoa; phylum Chordata; class Chondrichthyes; order Lamniformes; family Lamnidae; genus Carcharodon; species Carcharodon carcharias. Next base: position 197,757,336 of record NC_054471.1, read on the forward strand.
ATCGAGTCTGCACTGACACCTGAGAAACACCTGACCTACCTACCTAATCCCATTTACCAGCACTTGGCTCGTAGTCTTGAATGTTATGATGTGCCAAGTGCTCATCCAGGTACTTTTTAAAGATGTGAGGCTAACCTGCCTCCACCACCCTCCCAGGCAGTACATTCCAGACTGTCACCACCCTCTGGGTAAAAAAGTTTATCCTCACATCCCCCTTAAACCTCCTGCCCCTCACCTTGAGCTTATGCCCCATTGTGACAGTAAACTTACAGGCCCACTCAAATTATAAGGATGGATGGCGTGAGAAGCAGAAAAGTCAAACTAAATTGGGAAGAGGTCATCTGAAGGTAAATTTAAGGAGCATTACTAAAAATTGAGAAAGGAAGCTTTTCTCTGTATCCTCCCCATGCTGCACTGAACCTGGGAGCATTTCACACTTACTCTATTATAATGATTATGATTGGTGCAATTTTTTCGTGTGCACCGAGAAACAAAATCAAGCAGACTTATATTAAACAGAGTGTGGGTTAAATGAAATGGAGAGATTCGCCCTCATGATTGATTCAGCAATGTGCCTGAATCCAAAATAGAGAAAAAGGACTGAATCCCTAATTACACAATGCAGAATTTTCACACCTTGGCAATTCCTGATGCCTGTTTCTTATACAGATTGCAACAATAAAATAAATACCCTGTAATGATAAAAAAGTGGACAGTATGTCTGACTCATGTCAGAGTGACATCAAACACCAGAGAGGCTTTAAAAGGCAAGTATAAAAAGGTTAAATATATATGTTTAACTTTTTGTGTGTTTAGTATTTTTAGCTTCTGATGGGAGCTAAAGAAGCCTAGAGTCAGGGAGAGAAGGAAACATCTAAAGTGGTGTCAGCACAAGGAAAGAAGCTGATTGTTTTTTCAGTCTTAAGTTTACTTCTGTTAGTTTAGTTAACAGTCTAATAAATAGAGGAATGGCAGGGCACTTCAATCTCGTGCCTTACACATCCTGCTCCATGTGGGAACTCTGTGCTGGACAACCACATGTACAGGAAGTGTCGTCAACTGCAGGATCTCACGCTCTGGGTTTTGAAGCTTGAACAGTAGCTGCAGTCACCGTAGAGGCTGAGAATTTTGTGGATAACATACAACTTTACAGTGAGTAGGCAAACCGGGAATGACCAATCAATCAATCAAGGAGGCTCAGGCAGCAGTTGCAGGAGTCCCCTGATTGCATCTCATTCTCCAATCAGTATCCAGTTGTGAACGGCGATGAGAGCCTTTGGGCAGCCTACAGGTGGCTCAGCTGTACAGGGGAACAGGAGGAAGATAGTGATAGGGGATTCTACAGTTAAGGGAACAGACAGGCATTTCTGCAGCTGCTTCCAGGATGCTATGTTGCCTTCCTGGGCTCAGAATGTCACAGAGGAGCTGCAGAATATTCTCAAGGTGGGCGGCAGGATTTGGAGATTAGACAGTCAGCAGTCATGGTCCTTATTGGTACCAATGACAAAAGGTAGGAATAGGAATGTGATCCTGCAGGCAGATTTTAGGGAGCTGGGAAAGAAACTAGCAAGCATCAGCTCAAAGGTAGCAATCTGGAGATCACTCCTGGCAACATGTGCTGAGCATAGAAATAAGAGGATGGAGCAAAATAATGCATCGCTGGATGGCACAGGAAGGAGGGCTTTAGATTCCTGGGACAGTGGGACCAGTTCTGAGAGGTGGGGCTGGATGGGTTGCACCTGAGCTGGGTTTAATGTCCTCGAGTGATGATTTGCTAATGCTGGGGGGAGAGGGAGGGGTGATCGTTTAAATCAACCAGGCAGGGAATTGCAAGTAGGTGTAGCATTAGAAAGGAAAACAAAGTGCACAAAGGATTGGAAGAGGCAGCGCTATGTAAAAAATAGTAATGTAATAGGTGGAATCAGACAAACAGGTAATGCAGTAAGATCTAAATTAGGTATACAGTGCATGTATATAAATATATGAAGCATGGTGAATAAGGCTGATGAGCTGCATAGATAACCACACAGGAATATAATGTTGTGATAATAATTGAGACCTGGCTCAAAAAAATGCAGCACTGAGTGCTAAACATCCCCGGCCCCAAAGCGTTCAGGGAAGATCGGGAAGGAGTGAAAAGAGAAGGAAAGATCTGTAGGAATGGTAGTACTGGTTACAGTGCTGGAGAGGGAAGAGGTCCTGGAGATGTCAAGGATTAAATCTACTGGTTAGAGTTAAGGAACAATAGAGGTACTCACACTACTTGGTGTAAACTATAGGCTACCAAATAAAGGGAAAGATATAGAGGACAAATTTACAATTAGATCATAGAGGTGCAAAAACTACAAGGTAGTGATACGGCAGGGCCTTAATTATCCTAATATAGACTGGGATAGTAATGGTGTAAAGGGCAGAGATGGAAAGAGTTTCTGAGGTGTGTTCAAGAGAATTTTCTTTACCAGTATGTTTCCAGCCCAACAAGGAAGGGGGCATTGCTGAATCTGGTTCTGGGGAATAAAAATGGGTCAAGTGTCAGTAGGAGAATATTTAGAGAATAGTGATCATAGTATCAGAAGGTTTAGGTGAGCTTTGGAAAGGACAAAGAGCAATCCAGAATAAAAATACTTAGGCCTGGATTTTCACTACCTAGTCAGGAAGCAGGAGGAGATGGGAAATCTTCCTGCTCCCCAGATGGGGCAGAAGCAGGATGGAGTCGGGTCCGTTGTCCACAGGAGCAGTAGAGATGCAGAAGCAGGTCCCTCGTGGGGAACACCTTTCTGGCAGGCTATAAAGGGCCAATGTGTAAGGAGTTCCTGTTGGGAGGCAGGAGGTCCACAGCAGTGCTGCTGGATGTGATATCTATCAAAAGTCAGGTGAGCACCGACTGTAATAGTTGTCCAACTGGTTGTTGACACTGGAAGAGATGGTCCATCATGAGCCTCCCATAGGCAAATGTAGAGTTTGCTGCTGCCTATTCACCTTGTAACGAAGGAGCACACTCTGGCAAAGCTTCACAAGACACAGCCATGGAGTTGGCAGCATCAGCTGCTCACAACACACTGCTTGATTCAGATTAGCATAATACTTCAGGGAACAATTGTTCGACACTGCATGCAGAACCTCTGCCTTTCCACCTCTCTCTCAGGGTGCGGCCGAGTTATTGAGTCTTGCCCACGACCAGGGTCAAAATAATGTCCCCCCTCCCCCCCTAAAGCCCAAGGGTTCTTCGAGATTTTGTGAAGGGCAACTTTTTGTTTCTCAGTGACTACTTGTCTGTCTTTGGAGCCCCTTTATTATGCCCACCAAATCCTTTGTTAGGTAATGCTGTTGGTTAGTGTCACTACCCACCACATTTGGTTTTTTTTTAGGGTTTCCTTCTTCATGAAAGTAAGAAAGTACATAAAGACAGTATGTATACACTATTAATAAATCTTTTAACTTGGAATCTGCTGAAACCCTCATTCATGTCTTCATCCAACACACGGCTAGTCTCTCACATTCTACCCTCCTTAATCTAGAGGTCATCCAAAACTCTGCTGCCCGTGACTTAACACGCACCAAGTTCCATTCCCCGATCACCCTGTGCTCATTAACCTATGTTGGCTCCCAATCTCGCAACGTCTTGTTTTTAAAATTCTCATCCATATTTTCAAGTTCTTCCATGGCCTCACCCTTTTTAGCCCTCTGCGATCTCCTCCAGCCCCACAACCCTCCAAAATATCTAATTCTGGCCTCCTGTACAACCCCAATTTTAGTCACTCCACCATTAGTGGCTGTGCCTTCAGCTGCCTAGATGCTAAGTTCTGGAATACCCTCCCGACACCTCTCTGCCTTTCAACCTCACTTTCCGCCTTAGACGCTCATTAAAACCTACCTCCTTCGCCAAGATTTTGGTCATTTGATCTACTATCTCCTTATGTTGCTCAGTGTCATACTCGGTTTTATAATGCCCCTGTGAAACACGTTGGAATGTTTCATTACGTTAAAGGCGCTATATAAATTTAAATTGCTGTGTTGGACTTAATTTATTCAGATCTAAATGTCACTTTGTTGCCCATCTAAGGCCTTGAGGCCTCCTGACTTCTGCTCTCTCACCTAAAAACTTAGTTTGCTAGCACTAAAACTCAAACGCAGTCCAGGTTAAACTAGCACTAAAACACAGTCCAGGTTAAACTAGCACTAAAACACAGTCCAGGTTAAACTAGCACTAAAACGCAGTCCAGGTTAAACTAGCACTAAAACGCAGTCCAGGTTAAACTAGCACTAAAACGCAGTCCAGGTTATTGGTGTTGATTCGGAGGCTGTGGTATAAATTTCTGGGGCACTTCACTCAATGACCTTTCCATCCCCATCTTTTGAGGTAGCCCTTCTTGTCTTCTGCCACTATCTTTTAGCTAGGTTAGCAAGATCTACCATTACAAAACAAAGTCTGAGTTATCAAAATGTTGCATAATTTGAATATAATAAATAAGAATAACATAGTCAGCTTCCTGTGCGGTGTAATGTTGGTTCCTGTGCAACTTTTCCCGTTGAAAATGGGCCAGTGTAAGAATGAGGATTTATTTTAAAAGTGGCTCACCTGTGCTGCAACCATTAAGACTGATTATGCTCGCTACTATTTTTGGAAAAGAGAGTTCTACTGGGGTGTAAAGTTGATGTAGGCACATGATGCCACTGGGCTTGGGGCACTTGGATCCCTTTGCAAAGCTATTGCAATCAATCCCTTACTGTGAACACCATTAAGTCCAGCACATAATGAGCAAAATGTAAATCTAATAATGCAAAAGCTCTCTCCAGAGCCACCCACAGGATCTGTGAAAGGGTTGGTGATTACTGTCAGAAGGAGTCAGAGATTGTAATGGTGGACTGACCTGTTTCTGATCTGTAAACTTGTGTTTTCAGTCACTGCCCTTGGTTGTCTTTGGTCTGCGCAGGTGCCAGATCAGGTGTTTATTTTTTTCCCCCCAAATGGTTGCTCAATGGGACAGTTTTTGAGAAGCGTTTTTGAGCAATCATTTGGGAAATAAAATTCACCTCCCAGGTTTCCCCATCCTTGCTGCTTCTCCAAACACAGATCCTGTCTCTGAAGAGACAGCAGGATCAAGAAACACAGAATCAGGAGCTCCTCACAGACTCTGTCCCTCCCACATACGAGGGTGACTTTTCTTTCACTGGTCATCCCCGTGATTGAATTTTTCAGGACTTTTCAAGGGGCTTGGCAGACAAGTGTGATGCAGAGGGAGCAGGCCAGCACGGTGGTTTGTCACTTGGTGCTACAGAGGTTGAGTAATAATTTTTTGATGAGGTAACAGAAAGGGTTAATGAGGGTAATGCAGTTAATGTGATATACATGAACTTTCAAAAAGCATTTGATAAAGTGCCACATGGTAGGCTTGCCAGCAAAGTTGAGGCTCATGGAATAAAAGAGACAGTGGCAGCATGGACACAGTGACAGGAAACAGGGTAGTGGTAAACATTTACTTTTTGGACTGGAGGAAGGGATACAGTGGAGTTCTCTATGGGCTAACAATAGTACGTCTGATATCTTTGATATATATTAATAACCAAGACGTGTGTGTACAGGGCACAATTTTAAAATTTGCAGATGACAAAATTTACAGGTAATGGGGATTGTGAAGAGGATAGTGATAGATTTAAAGAAGACATGGAAAGGCTAGTGGAATGGACTCACATGCAAGGTCATAAGAAACAAGGGCAGAAATAAGCAATTAGGCCCATTGAGCCTGCTCCACCATTCAATAAGATTACGGCTGATCTGATAGTGGCCATAGCTCTACTTTCCTGTCTCCTCATAGCCCTCGACTTCCTTATGGATCAAAAATTTGTCTAGCTCAGCTTTTAATGTATTCAATGACCCAGCTTCCACTGCTCTCTGTGGAAGAGAACTGCAAAGACTAATGACCCTCCAAGAAACAGGTCCTCCTCAACTCTGTTAGTGGAAGACCCCTTATTTTCAAACTGCATCACCTAGTTCTAGATTAGCCCATGGAGGGTAGATGAAATTTAATGCAGAGAATTGCGAGTTGGTACATTTTGGTAGGAAGAGGAAGGCGAGGCAATATAAATTAAAAAGATACAGTTCTAAAGGGGATGCAGGAACTGCAAAACCTGGGGATATAGGTGCACAAATCATTGAAAGGCATATGTGATCCTGGGCTTTACAAATAGAGGCAGAGAGTACAAAAGCAAGGAAATTATGGCGAACCTTTGTTAAGACACTGGTTCAGCCTCAGTTGGGATAGTGTGTCCAAATCTGCGCACCAAACTTTAAAAAGGATGTGAGGAAATTAGAGAGGGTGCAGAGGAGTTTTATGAGAATGGTTACAGGGATGAGGGACTTCAGCTACATGGCTAGATTGTATTCTTGCTCTTAAAAGCAGAGAAAGCTGAAAGGAGATTTGATAGAAGTGTTCAAAATCATGGGGGTCTAAACAGAGTAGACACAGAGAAATTGTTTCCACTGGTAGAAGATTTGAGAACCAGAGGACACCAATTTAAGGTGAACTTTCTTTTATTCATTCTCAGGATGTGGGTTTCACTGTCTGGGCATTTATTGCCCATCCGTAGTTGCCCTCAAGGAGGAGGTGAGCTGCTTTCTTAAACCACTGCAGTTCGTGTGGCAAAAAGAACCAAAGGCAACATGAGAAAAAAGCTTTTTATGAAGCAAGTCATTAGGATATGGAATGCAATGCCTGAGTGTGGAGGCAGATTCAATTGTGGCATCAGGCGAGTGGATAAGAACCTGAAGAAAATAAATGCAGAGCTACAGGGAAAGGGGAGGGAAGTGGGACTGGCCAAGTTGCTCTTGCAGAGAGCCACACAGACATCACCCAAATCCCTTTCCTCTGTGCTCTAATCATTCTATGATTCTGTCAACTGGGAACCATATCAATATTCTTCAAATTTGTTTTACTGGAGGAACCACGATAAAAGATTTTTAACCCATCTATACAGACTAGAGCTGAAGGAACTTGTATTCATTTTGTATTACAGTAACTTCACAGTGCAGGAGGCCACTCAGCCCATTGAGTCTGCGATGGCTCTCTGAAAGAGCATTCCGCCTAGTCCCACTCTCCTGCCTTATCCCCATAGCCTTGCACATTATCTTCCTTCTGGTAGTAATCGAATTCCTTTTTGAATACCTTGATCAAAGCTGCCTCCACCACCTTTTCAGGAAGTTTGTTCCAGATTCCAACCACCCTCTGGGTGAAAAATTTTTTCCTCACATCACATTTACTCATTTTGCCAATTATTTTGAATCTGTGACCTCCAGTTCTTGATGTACTCTTGGGTGGGGACAGTTTCTCACTATTTACCCTGTCCATGTCCTTCAGGATCTTGAATACCTCTATCAAGTCTCCTCTCCGCATTCTTTTCTCCAAAGAAAACAGTCCCAACCTCTCCAGTCTATCTTCATAGCTACAGTTCTTTATCCCTGGAATCATACTTGTGAATCTCCTCTGTACTCTCTCCAATGCCTTCACATCCTTCCTCAAATATGGTGCCCAGAACTGGATGCAGTACTCCAGATGTGGCCTAACTAGTGTCTTATACAACTTCAACATGACATCTACTGTTTCCTGTCATGCAGCCAATTTCTTACACAAGTACCTACTTTCCCTATTCCTTGACCTAGAATTTTGCTCACAAGTCTGTTGTGTGGCACTGCATCAAATGCCTTTTGAAAATCCATTTAGACCACATCAACGGTGTTTCCCTTATCAACCTTCTCCCTTCTCTGTCACCTCCTCAAAAATTCCAGCAAGTTAGTTAAACATGATTTTCCCTCAATGAACTCCTGCTGGCTTTCCTTAAATTATCCTGCACTTGTCTAAGAGACTATTGATTTTATCCCATACTATAGTTTCCAGAAGCTTCCCTACCACGGAGGTCAAATAGACTTGTCTGCAGTTAGCAGCTTTACCCTTGCATCCCTTTTTGAACAAGGGCGTATTATCCCAGTTCTCAAGATTATCTTTAAATGCTATGCTATCTCTTCAAATATGTCTGCTTTCTTAGCCCCTGCAGTTAACCCCAATTGTAATTTATCCACCAATTCCATTAACTTAACTATAGCTACCTTCCGTAAACCAGCCAAAGTTATAACTTCAATTCCCAAACAAGCCTGAGCAACTGCCAAAGCCATATTGAAGTCTCAAGACTTCAAAAAAATAACCTCTCACCAACTCCTGAATTCTGCTTCTCGTACTTGTGACCTTAAGATTCACCAACGCCAAATCAATCAAAGAATTTCAGAGATAAAAGCAAAAAACTGCGGATGCTGGAAATCCAAAACAAAAACAAAAATACCTGGAAAAACTCAGCAGGTCTGGCAGCATCTGCGGACAGGAACACAGTTAACGTTTCGAGTCCAAATGACTCTTCAACAGAACTAAGGAAAAATAGAAAAGAGATGAAATATAAACTGGTTTAAGGAGGGGTGGGACAGGTAGACCTGGATAGAGGGCCAGTGATCGGTGGAGATAACCAAGAGATATCATAGACAAAAGGACAAAGAGGTGTTGAAGCTGCTGATATTATCTAAGGAATGTGATAATAAAGGTACAGATAGCCCTAGTGGGGGTGGGGTGGGAGGAAGGGATAAAAAAAGGCTAAAGGTAAAGATAAAACAATGGATGGAAATACATTTAAAAATAATGGAAATAGGTGGGAAAAGAAAAACCTATATAAATTATTAGAAAAAAGGGGGGGGATCGGAAAAGGGGTGGGGATGGAGGAAAGAGTACATGATCTAAAATTGTTGAACTCAATATTCAGTCCGGAAGGCTGTAAAGTGCCTAGTCGGCAGATGAGGTGCTGTTCCTCCAATTTGTGTTGAGCTTCACTGGAACAATGCAGCAGGCCAAGGACAGACATGTGGGTAAGAGAGCAGGGTGGCGTGTTGAAATGGCAAGTGACAGGGAGTTCTGGGTCATTCTTGCGGACAGACCGCAGGTGTTCTGCAAAGCTGTCACCCAGTTTACGTTTGGTCTCTCCAATGTAGAGGAGACCACATTGGGAGCAACGAATGCAGTAGACTAAATTGAGGGAAGTGCAAGTAAAATGCTGCTTCACTTGAAAGGAGTGTTTGGGCCCTTGGACGGTGAGGAGAGGGGGAGTAAAGGGGCAGGTGTTGCACCTTCTGCGGTTGCATGGGAAGGTGCCGTGGGAGGGGGTTGAGGTGTAGGGGGTGATGAAGGAGTGGATCAGGGTGTCCCGGAGGGAATGATCCCTGCGGAATGCCGCCGGGGGAGGGTGAAGGGAAGATGTGTTTGGTGGTGGCATCATGCTGGAGTTGGCAGAAATGGCGGAGGATGATCCTTTGAATGCAGAGGCTGGTGGGGTGATAAGTGAAGACAAGGGGGACCCTATCATGGTTTTGGGAGGAAGGTGTGAGGGCAGATGCGCGGGAGATGAGCCGGACACGTTTGAGGGCCCTGTCAACCACCGTGGGTGGAAAACCTCGGTCAAGGAAGAAGGAAGACATTTTGAAAGTGACATCATCAGAACAGATACAACAGAGGTGAAGAAACTGAGAGAATGGGATGGACTTTCACATATATCGCGGAAGAGCCCCCAACTATGTTATGGCACAGCCGATGGTAAATGCTGAGTTGTTCAAATTCCAGAGGGAAACTTGAGACAAGTGCCACAGCTATTTTTGGAATTTACATGTTTTGAGATGCAGACTTTGAATTCAGTAGTAATAAGACCACCAAGTCTTATAGGTTTTTGCAAAACTAGATTAAACATTATTAATAAGAGAGATGCTTTTAAGCACATACGTATGTCTACAAATTATAACTATAATAACTTCTAAATCCCCTAATTAATCTGACTCCTAGTTACACTTCCATTATGACAACAGCGAAACACAGATTTTAAAAGACCCCAGGCAAAGTAACATGATACCCTGAACTATTCGATTCAAAGTGAGTTTGTTCAACTTCAGTTCTTTGTAGACAGCAGCTTGAGGCACAGATGCTGAAGGCTTTTCACAATTAGATCTTAAAATGCCTAAAGAAAAACAAAAATACCTGAAAAAACCTCAGCAGGTCTGGCAGCATCTGTGGATAGGAACACAGTTAACGTTTCGAGTCTGAATGACCCTTCAACAGAACTAAGTAAAAATCATTTTTACTTAGTTCTGTTGAAGGGTCATTCAGACTCGAAACGTTAACTGTGTTCCGGTCCACAGATGCTGCCAGACCTGCTGAGTTTTTCCAGCTATTTTTTTTTGGATTTCCAGCATCCGCAGTTTTTTGCTTTTATCTTAAAATGCCTACCCTTACACACAGCCTTCGCTGCTTTATACATACTTGCCCCTTTGAATGCAAATTCCCATTGTTCACTGTCTTTGGACTTTACCTCCCTTATCATAAAAATGTGTCATAGTGCCAAGTTTATCAGTAATCTTTGGGAAAAATAAATCCACTGTTTCTGAACTTCACCTGGCTAGATGACACATTTCACACCTCCTTTGAAAACATTCTAGCCTGGTTTATTTAAAAATGTAAATGTCCTTTTACACCTTATATTCTAAACTTCCCCCATGTTTACCTACTTAACATTTCAAACCTGGCTTATCTTTTGTTACATCAAAACCTTCAGACCAGCTGCCTTTAATCCAATTAAGACTAAGACACACAGTTTTTGTTTTTGTAGACACAGATACCACTATTTTCCAATAAATTCCAATAACATTATTAATCTTCCTGATAGTCTTTCCAGCACCTTCCTCTCAACTGTAAGTCCTTCTAGTGTACCAGTTTACCTCCTCTCTCACCTTGGCATGGGTAAGATCCTCTTCCTTTGTAAAGACAGGTACAAAATACTCATTCAATACCTCCGCTATTTCGCCAGCTTCCACATGCAAATCCCCCTTTTTTGCCCCAAATCAACCCTACCCTCTTTTATGGAAAGCAAACTAAATGCAGTATATTAAGATTCAAAATGTAGTAGGTATGGAAGTGATAATAATATAAAGTATCAATAACATGTTATATATATCAGTATATAAAGCACACCCACAGGTGTAGGGAGAGAAAGTAGAAGGGCTAAAGTGTCTATAAAGTGAATTCTAGGAGTGTTTACGTGTGGTGGGTAAAGGCCATCCCACTCATGATGTAGCGATTTGGCAGAGGGGTTGTGAGGAGAAAAAGTGCACAATAAGCAGAGTTGGAAGAGCAGAGAGTTCCTATTGAATTGTAGGGCTACACTATGTAGCAGAAGAAATGAAAGAAGGTTATCGATGGCCAAAATTTTATGCTCCCCCACGGGGGAGGAAAGTGAAATTGAAGCAACAGGATTCCTTTTAGGTTCCCACCCGCCCCAAACACACAGCGATTTTACGCTGGGGCGAACAAAACCTCTTTTGGGAAGCCCACACTTGCCCCAATTGAGGCCCTTAAGTAGCCAATTAATGGCCACTTAAGGGCCATTTCCGACCCAGCCTCAAATTTTTAGACTGGCACAAGATTTGATGTATTTCGGGCCACCCCACGGAGGTTGAAAGTTACATCCCAGGCCGTAAGGGGTTGGGGTGCCTCCATCAGAAACCCCTTTTGAAATCTGGCCCACCACAGCCCCCCAAACCACGCCCCATCCCCCCTCCCCCCGCCTCACCCCTCTTAATGCCTGATGGCCTCCATACCTACCCAGATGCCAATCGCACCCCTCGCACCTCCCAGGCCTTCCCTACCACCCCCACCCTGGGACCCCCTGGACTTACCTGGGCCTCCAGTTCCCAGACTTAGTCTCCAGCATCTTCTTGAACTTCCTTTTCCGTCCACTGCAGCGCTGTCGTTGCAGGGACTGGGGAGCTGCTGGCAAATCAGATTGGCTGGCAGCTCTCTAAGGTGGGACTTCTTCCCAAGTGAGGGGCGGAAGTCCCGCCTGCAGCCAATTAACACTCATCGGAGCGTGAATAGGCTGCGGGGCATTCGGAGTTGGCAGGGATGTGTTCCCCACTGACTCTTCTGTGGTGGGAAACAAGACCCCACCATCCAAAAAATAAAGGCCAAGGAGTTTGTAAGGTGGTAAAAGGATTTTCAAATCAGCTTGCTGATGCTGGCAATAAACTGGTTTGAAGCAGTCAGAAGTCCACAAGACATTGTGGTTGCACATTGACCTGTGTTCTGCATGAGCAAGTGACTACCGAAGGGAATAGAACTGGGCAAAACATACAAGTTTCTGGTTGAAGCTAAACAGAATAGAGTTATTCCTGATTTCCAGTATTCATAGTATTTTGATTTTGGACTAGTCCTGACAATATTATTCTGGAGAGATTTCATGGCTTTGATATTAAATAACGCAGGAGCAGTTGTCGAATTAAGAATGACGGGACAGATAGTTGATCTCATATGCAACAATGGGACTAAATAGAATCACTCCGTACCTCTAAATTAGCATTATCATTGATACCTTATCCATGAGTGACAGCACAATGAACCAACTGGCACAAAAGTAAAGTCCCATCATTCTGCTGCACAGCAGAACCTGAAAAACAATATAATTCAAAAATGCCGACCTACTCTATTGTCATTACCCTGATGGATAACCTGACTTGTGTCAGCAGGTCAGTGCCAGTCTTGCAAGGCAGAAACTGGCACTGACCATAGCAGTTGTACAATAAACGTCAGCAATTCAAGAGGAGCAACATGGCGCAGCCAATGGAATTAACGCGACCGGATGTTTTGGATTCTTCAAGAGCACACAGGTCTACTATTATACATTCAACTTATCATTTACAAGCACTAGAGGTTTCCAACTGCAACTGTGGGAGTGATTTATGAGAGATTTTAATTTGAAGATTTTTAAAACTGAAGACTAAAATCAAATCAGGCCAGAATATGGTGTTAAATTAATGCCGTAGTGTCTGCATTAGATCAAAGAAAATCACTCACATCAGGATGCTGCGGATTTAAATTAACCAATAAGAGGAGATGTGGAGGGGGCGGGGGGAGGGGTGATTGTTCGCGTGCTGTCATTATGGAAACACTCCAGCAACACTACACGCATTGATTTTCCTAAGGTCAGGCAAATTTAATGTTAGATTCTTTTTTTAAATTGCCTCTCACTATTTTTGTAAAATAGTGATAATGCTTTGACAAGAGACCTTCTCACACGTGAGCAAAAATTAAAGCGTTCTCGGAAAACTTAATGCTGTGTCTCGAAGAACACAAGGAAAAGGGATGATAACAATGAAAGCTGCAGAATTTGGAAAATTCAATTACTTTTATTTTAGTTAAGACAGACACAAAATGCTACTGTGAGTCCTTAAAATTAAAAAGGCACTTGTAATATAACCCATGGCTGAGTTTGTTTTTTAAAAAAAAATCTAATGAAAATGTAGCAAATATATGTTTAGATTCATCCCAAGAGCTGAGATTTCCTATGCGGCCCCTGTTTATTAAAAAATAGATGTCTGATTTCAAAGTAATGGTATAGTCACATCAAGAATTTATATATGTACTTATAACACTCCAGGACATCTTTTATTCATAGGTTTGTACATACTTTAAATATTAAAGACACAATCACATGTCTTCAAATTGCTCAACTTCTAGGTTAGTGTTGAGTTTCTCCACTGCCACCAACAGGAATGGTGTTCATTAAAATCTCATCATGGCAAAGTATAAATTAATTCCATCCGTCCTAGTTGAAGAAGCTGGTTTGCACGGAGCTTCATCAACATGTAGGAGATAAAATACAATGGATCAAATCTTCTTTATCCTTTTTAGACAGGATAAAGAAGCAAAACCAAAGATGAAAAGTATATTACGCTGCAGAAACCCTCCCCTGGATGTCATAATTCAGCCTCTTTCAATTTAAAAACTCAATCGTTAACTAGGTGGCTTACTTTAAACATCTGGGCCATCTTTCAGGTATTGCAAAAATTCTTAACTACATTTTTCCAAGAGTTAAAAACATATTGATGTGTATAGGGTCATAAATTCAGTTGCCAAATTCGTTTTTAATCATAAAGTAACATGAACGACCAAGTCTTTTGGTGACAGTTATTAAAAAAAAGGTTTAAAAATAGTCATCAAAATCATCAATTAGATTGCAGATTAAAATTTAAATCCAAGGTTTATTGTTTTGTTAAGAAAGTATTTTTTTTTTCTGATGACCAGTGACCATGAGAAACTGCACATCTTTCAATCAGGAGGATATGGGGCTTCATACAAACAACTTATACGTGGTGAAAAAAAATGCATTTTGCAATTCACATTTTGCTGTGATGTCCATGATTTGCTTCATTTTGTCCCCTCCTTGCACTAAATTGTTTATACAAAACAGTGAGGAGGGGCAAAAGACAGCATTAAGTGCAGTAATATGCTAATGATTCTATTCTTAGTTAAATTAGAACAGCATGCCACTGAAATAAATCTATTTTACTGAACTACGCCAGCCCTTTTTTGGTGAGATCCTCTTTCCAGATTAATTGGTCATGGAAGAGAGACAAAGATTATGAAAGATAAGACACAGAGTGGCAAATAGATGGTGGTTACTGTTGCCACCTGGTTCTATTAGAAGAAAGGTGACCTTATGCCAAGGTTAATATGGAGGAGAGAGGTTTAACTTCCAAATCCCCACTCTGCAACACAGCAGAAAAAACAGCTAGACTTAAAAAGGAAAACAAGAGCTCAATGATACTAGGAAATAAAACATTGATTTGTCTAAGGAAGGCATAAAATTGCCCACTGGCAACACAATAATGCATTGGTCCACATTCCTGAACAGTAAAGTATCACTAAACTATTCCGATTAATGCCATACTAACTGACTTCACTGGAACTCAAGAATGCTAAAACTGCATAGTAGCTGAGTATGTGTGCTTTCCAATTCATATTCCTATACATTAATAACTTGCATTTGTACACAAAGTAATAAAACCACCCAAGGCACTTCACAGAAACATTAATTTTAATGTCATACTTTGTTTTATAATTGGGAATTCTGCTTCAATCCCTATTATTGGTACACTTTTCTTATCATCCACCCACAAGCTATCTTATACCTGTACAATCCAGAGAAAGGATCATATCCATTCAATAAGACTTTGATAAATCCTCTAAACTTCGTTGAGTACAGGAGGGTATGCCAGGAGCAGCACCAGGAACACCTAAAAAAATGGTGTCAACCTGGTGAAGCTATAAAACAGGACTACTTGTGTGCCAAATAGCATAGGCAGCAAGTGATAGACAGGGCTAAGCGATCCCACAACCAACAGATCAGATCTAAGCTCTGCAGTCCTGTCATATCCAGTCACGAATGATAGTGGACAATTTAACAACACACTGGAGGAGGAGGCTGCACAAATATCCCATCCTCGATGAAGAGGGAGCCCAGCACATCAGTGCAAAAGGTAAGGCTGAAGCATTTGCTACAATCTTCAGCCAGAAGTGCCAAGTGGATGATCCATCTCGGCCTCCTCCAGAGGTCCCCAGCACCACAGATGCCAGTCTGCAGCCAATTCGATTCACTCCATGTGATATCAAGAAATGGCTGAAGGCACTGGATACTGCAAAGGCTATGGGTCCTGACAATATTCCGGCAATAGTACTAAAATGTTGTGCTCGAGAACTTGCCACGCCCCTAGCCAAGCTGTTCCAGTACAGCTACAACACTGGCATCTACCCGGCTATGTGGAAAATTGCCCAGGTATGTCCTGTACACAAAAAACAGGACAAACCCAACCCGGCCAATTACCACCCGATCAGTAAAGTAATGGAAGGGGTCATCAAAAATGCTATCAAGCGGCACTTGCTTAGCAATAAGCTGCTCACTGATGCCCAGTTTGGGTTCTGCCTGGGCCACTCATCTCCTGACCTCGTTACAGCTTTGGTTCAAACATGAACAAAAGAGCTGAACTCCCGAGGTGAGGTGAGAGTGACTGCCCTTGACATCAAGGCAGCATTTGACAGAGTGTGGTATCAAGGAGCCCGAGCAAAACTGGAGTCAATGGGAATCAGGGGGAAACCTCTCTGCTGGTT